>NC_137104.1:31583926-31716426 GCF_949357685.1 Gobio gobio | reverse complement strand
AAGGAAAGTCAATGAGTGACTTTTTGACCTTTGGAAAAAAAATTGTTCAATAGGTCAAATGTGGACTTCTTGTACAGCCATAATATGTAAAAAAAAATTTTGTAAAAAAATTCAAACCTTTTGTAGACCTTTTAGCTACTTATTTAAACCAGAAGGAAAGTCAATGAGTGACTTTTTGACCTTTGGAAAAAAAAATGTGTTCAGTAGGTCAAATATGGACTTTGTACAGCCATAATATGTAAAATAAAAAAATAAAAATAAAAATCAAACCTTTTGTAGACCTTTTAGCTACAAATTGGAACCAGAAGGAAAGTCAATCAGTGACTTTTTGACCTTTGGAAAAAAAAATTGTTCAGTAGGTCAAATATGGACTTCTTGTACAGCCATAATATGTAAAAAAAAAAATTCAAACCCTTTGTAGACCTTTTAGCTACTATTTGGAACCTGAAGGCAAGTCAATGAGTGACTTTTTGACCTTTGGAAAAAAAAAATTGTTCAGTAGGTCAAATATAGACTTCTTGTACAGCCATAAAATATATATATATATATATATATATATATATATATATATATATATATATATATATATATATATAAAAATACTTTGTACAGCCATAATATGTAAAAAAAAAAAAAAAAAAAAAAGTTTTAACCTTTTGTAGACCTTTTAGCTACTTATTGGAACCAGAAGGAAAGTCCATGAGTGACTTTTTGACCTTTGGAAAAAAAAAGTTGTTCAGTAGGTCAAATATCGACTTCCTTTACAGCCATAATATATATATAAAAAAATATTAAAACAATTCAAACCTTTTGTAGACCTTTTAGCTACTTATTGGAACCAGAAGGAAAGTCAATGAGTGACTTTTTGACCTTTGGAAGGTCAAATATCGACTTCCTTTACAGCCATAATATATATAAAAAAAAATATAAAAAAAATTCAAACCTTTTGTAGACCTTTTAGCTACTTATTGGAACCAGAAGGAAAGTCAATGAGTGACTTTTTGACCTTTGGAAAAAAAAATTGTTCAGTAGGTCAAATATGGACTTCTTGTACAGCCATAATATGTAAAAAAAAAATTAAAAAAAAAATTCAAACCTTTTGTAGACCTTTTAGCTACTTATTGGAACCAGAAGGAAAGTTAATGAGTGACTTTTTGACCTTTGGAAAAAAAATGTGTTCAGTAGGTCAAATATGGACTTTGTACAGCCATAATATGTAAAAAAAAAAAAAAAAAAAAGTTTTACCTTTTAGCTTTTTGTAAAAATAAAAAATAAAAATAAAATAAAATTCAAACCTTTTGTAGACCTTTTAGCTACTTATTGGAACCAGAAGGAAAGTCAATGAGTGACTTTTTGACCTTTGGAAAAAAAAATTGTTCAGTAGGTCAAATATGGACTTCTTGTACAGCCATAATATGTAAAAAAAATAAAAAAAAAATTTCAAACCTTTTGTAGACCTTTTAGCTACTTTTTGGAACCTGAAGGCAAGTCAATGAGTGACTTTTTGACCTTTGGAAAAAAAAAATTGTTCAGTAGGTCAAATATAGACTTCTTGTACAGCCATAAAATATATATATATATATATATATAAAAATACTTTGTACAGCCATAATATGTAAAAAAAAAAAAAAAAAAAAAAAGTTTTAACCTTTTGTAGACCTTTTAGCTACTTATTGGAACCAGAAGGAAAGTCCATGAGTGACTTTTTGACCTTTGGAAAAAAAAAGTTGTTCAGTAGGTCAAATATCGACTTCCTTTACAGCCATAATATATATATAAAAAAATATTAAAACAATTCAAACCTTTTGTAGACCTTTTAGCTACTTATTGGAACCAGAAGGAAAGTCAATGAGTGACTTTTTGACCTTTGGAAGGTCAAATATCGACTTCCTTTACAGCCATAATATATATAAAAAAAAATATAAAAAAAATTCAAACCTTTTGTAGACCTTTTAGCTACTTATTGGAACCAGAAGGAAAGTCAATGAGTGACTTTTTGACCTTTGGAAAAAAAAAATGTTCAGTAGGTCAAATATGGACTTCTTGTACAGCCATAATATGTAAAAAAAAAAATTTAAAAAAAAAATTCAAACCTTTTGTAGACCTTTTAGCTACTTATTGGAACCAGAAGGAAAGTTAATGAGTGACTTTTTGACCTTTGGAAAAAAAATGTGTTCAGTAGGTCAAATATGGACTTTGTACAGCCATAATATGTAAAAAAAAAAAAAAAAAAAAAGTTTTACCTTTTAGCTTTTTGTAAAAATAAAATAAAAAAATAAAATAAAATTCAAACCTTTTGTAGACCTTTTAGCTACTTATTGGAACCAGAAGGAAAGTCAATGAGTGACTTTTTGACCTTTGGAAAAAAAAATTGTTCAGTAGGTCAAATATGGACTTCTTGTACAGCCATAATATGTAAAAAAAATTAAAAAAAAATTTCAAACCTTTTGTAGACCTTTTAGCTACTTTTTGGAACCTGAAGGAAAGTCAATGAGTGACTTTTTGACCTTTGGAAAAAAATTTTTTTTCAGTAGGTCAAATATAGACTTCTTGTACAGCCATAATATATATATATATATATATATATATATATATATATATATATATATATATATATATATATATATATATATATATATATATATATATATATATATATATATATATATATATATATATATATATATATATATATATATATATATATATATATATATATATATATATAAAATTCAAACCTTTTGTAGACCTTTTAGCTACTTATTGGAACCAGAAGGAAAGTCTATGAGTGACTTTCTGACCTTTGGAAAAAAAAATTGTTCAGTAGTTCAAATATGGACTTCTTGTACAGCCATAATATGTAAAACAAAAAAAAACAAAAAAAATTCAAACCTTTTTTAGACCTGTAAGCTACTTATTGGAATCAGAAGGGAAGTCAATGATTGACTTTTTGACCTTTGGAAAAAAAAATTGTTCAATAGGTCAAATATGGACTTCTTGTACAGCCATAATATATAAAAAAAATTTTTTTTTAAAAATTCAAACCTTTTGTAGACCTTTTAGCTACTTATTGGAACCAGAAGGAAAGTCAATGAGTGACTTTTTGACCTTTGGAAAAAAAATGTGTTCAGTAGGTCAAATATGGACTTTGTACAGCCATAATATGTAAAAAAAAAAAAAAGTTTTAACCTTTTGTAGACCTTTTAGCTACTTATTTAAACCAGAAGGAAAGTCAATGAGTGACTTTTTGACCTTTGGAAAAAAAAAATTGTTCAGTAGGTCAAATATGGACTTCTTGTACAGCCATAATATGTAAAAAAAATAAAATAAAATAAAAATCAAACCTTTTGTAGACCTTTTAGCTACTTATTGGAACCAGAAGGAAAGTCAATGAGTGACTTTTTGACCTTTGGAAAAAAAAAATTGTTCAGTAGGTCAAATATGGACTTTGTACAGCCATAATATGTAAAAAAAAAAAAAAAAAAAAGTTTTAACCTTTTGTAGACCTTTTAGCTACTTATTGGAACCAGAAGGAAAGTCCATGAGTGACTTTTTGACCTTTGGAAAAAAAAAGTTGTTCAGTAGGTCAAATATCGACTTCCTTTACAGCCATAATATATATATAAAAAAATATTAAAACAATTCAAACCTTTTGTAGACCTTTTAGCTACTTATTGGAACCAGAAGGAAAGTCAATGAGTGACTTTTTGACCTTTGGAAAAAAAATTGTTCAATAGGTCAAATGTGGACTTCTTGTACAGCCATAATATGTAAAAAAAAAATTTGTAAAAAAATTCAAACCTTTTGTAGACCTTTTAGCTACTTATTGGAACCAGAAGGAAAGTCAATGAGTGACTTTTTGACCTTTGGGACAAAAATTTGTTCAGTAGGTCAAATATGGACTTTGTACAGCCATAATATGTAAAAAATATAAAAAATAACAATTTAACCTTTTGTAGACCTTTTAGCTACTTATTGGAACCAGAAGGAAAGTCCATGAGTGACTTTTTGACCTTTGGAAAAAAAAATTGTTCAGTAGGTCAAATATCGACTTCCTTTACAGCCATAATATATATAAAAAAAAATATAAAAAAAATTCAAACCTTTTGTAGACCTTTTAGCTACTTATTGGAACCAGAAGGAAAGTCAATGAGTGACTTTTTGACCTTTGGAAAAAAAAATTGTTCAGTAGGTCAAATATGGACTTCTTGTACAGCCATAATATGTAAAAAAAAATTTAAAAAAAAAAATTCAAACCTTTTGTAGACCTTTTAGCTACTTATTGGAACCAGAAGGAAAGTTAATGAGTGACTTTTTGACCTTTGGAAAAAAAATGTGTTCAGTAGGTCAAATATGGACTTTGTACAGCCATAATATGTAAAAAAAAAAAAAAAAAAAAAGTTTTACCTTTTAGCTTTTTGTAAAAAAAAATAAAAAAAATAAAATAAAATTCAAACCTTTTGTAGACCTTTTAGCTACTTATTGGAACCAGAAGGAAAGTCAATGAGTGACTTTTTGACCTTTGGAAAAAAAAATTGTTCAGTAGGTCAAATATGGACTTCTTGTACAGCCATAAAATATATATATATATATATATATATATATATATATATATATATATATATATATATATATATATATATATATATATATATATATATATATATATATATATATATATATATATATATATATATATATATAATATATATATATATATATATATATATATATATATATAAAATTCAAACCTTTTGTAGACCTTTTAGCTACTTATTGGAACCAGAAGGAAAGTCTATGAGTGACTTTCTGACCTTTGGAAAAAAAAATTGTTCAGTAGTTCAAATATGGACTTCTTGTACAGCCATAATATGTAAAACAAAAAAAAACAAAAAAAATTCAAACCTTTTTTAGACCTGTAAGCTACTTATTGGAATCAGAAGGGAAGTCAATGAGTGACTTTTTGACCTTTGGAAAAAAAAATTGTTCAATAGGTCAAATATGGACTTCTTGTACAGCCATAATATATAAAAAAAATTTTTTTTAAAAATTCAAACCTTTTGTAGACCTTTTAGCTACTTATTGGAACCAGAAGGAAAGTCAATGAGTGACTTTTTGACCTTTGGAAAAAAAATGTGTTCAGTAGGTCAAATATGGACTTTGTACAGCCATAATATGTAAAAAAAAAAAAAAGTTTTAACCTTTTGTAGACCTTTTAGCTACTTATTTAAACCAGAAGGAAAGTCAATGAGTGACTTTTTGACCTTTGGAAAAAAAATGTGTTCAGTAGGTCAAATATGGACTTTGTACAGCCATAATATGTAAAAAAAAAAAAAGTTTTAACCTTTTGTAGACCTTTTAGCTACTTATTTAAACCAGAAGGAAAGTCAATGAGTGACTTTTTGAACTTTGGAAAAAAAAAATTGTTCAGTAGGTCAAATATGGACTTCTTGTACAGCCATAATATGTAAAAAAAAAAAATAATCAAACCCTTTGTAGACCTTTTAGCTACTTATTGGAATCAGAAGTGAAGTCAATGAGTGACTTTTTGACCCTTGGAAAAAAAAATTGTTCAATAGGTCAAATATGGACTTCTTGTACAGCCATAATATGTAAAAAAAAAAAAAATTTTTAAAAATCAAACCTTTTGTAGACCTTTTAACTACTTATTGGAACCAGGAGGAAAGTGAATGAGTGACTTTTTGACCTTTGGAAAAAAAATGTGTTCAGTAGGTCAAATATGGACTTTGTACAGCCATAATATGTAAAAAAAAAAAAAAATTCAAACCCTTTGTAGACCTTTTAGCTACTTTTTGGAACC
Organism: Gobio gobio; assembly: GCF_949357685.1. NCBI lineage: Eukaryota > Metazoa > Chordata > Actinopteri > Cypriniformes > Gobionidae > Gobio > Gobio gobio. The sequence goes on along the minus strand of NC_137104.1, from coordinate 31,710,605 downwards.
TGAAGGAAAGTCAATGAGTGACTTTTTGACCTTTGGAAAAAAAAAATTTTTCAGTAGGTCAAATATGGACTTCTTATACAGCCGTAATATATATATAAAAAATAAATACAAAAAAAATTCAAACCTTTTGTAGACCTTTTAGCTACTTATTGGAACCAGAAGGAAAGTCTATGAGTGACTTTTTGACCTTTGGAAAAAAAAATTGTTCAGTAGGTCAAATATCGACTTCTTGTACAGCCATAATATGTAAAAAAAATAAAATAAAATAAAAATCAAACCTTTTGTAGACCTTTTAGCTACTTATTGGAACCAGAAGGAAAGTCAATGAGTGACTTTTTGACCTTTGGAAAAAAAAAATTGTTCAGTAGGTCAAATATGGACTTTGTACAGCCATAATATGTAAAAAAAAAAAAAAAAAAAAAAGTTTTAACCTTTTGTAGACCTTTTAGCTACTTATTGGAACCAGAAGGAAAGTCCATGAGTGACTTTTTGACCTTTGGAAAAAAAAAGTTGTTCAGTAGGTCAAATATCGACTTCCTTTACAGCCATAATATATATATAAAAAAATATTAAAACAATTCAAACCTTTTGTAGACCTTTTAGCTACTTATTGGAACCAGAAGGAAAGTCAATGAGTGACTTTTTGACCTTTGGAAAAAAAATTGTTCAATAGGTCAAATGTGGACTTCTTGTACAGCCATAATATGTAAAAAAAAAATTTGTAAAAAAATTCAAACCTTTTGTAGACCTTTTAGCTACTTATTGGAACCAGAAGGAAAGTCAATGAGTGACTTTTTGACCTTTGGGACAAAAATTTGTTCAGTAGGTCAAATATGGACTTTGTACAGCCATAATATGTAAAAAATATAAAAAATAACAATTTAACCTTTTGTAGACCTTTTAGCTACTTATTGGAACCAGAAGGAAAGTCCATGAGTGACTTTTTGACCTTTGGAAAAAAAAATTGTTCAGTAGGTCAAATATCGACTTCCTTTACAGCCATAATATATATAAAAAAAAATATAAAAAAAATTCAAACCTTTTGTAGACCTTTTAGCTACTTATTGGAACCAGAAGGAAAGTCAATGAGTGACTTTTTGACCTTTGGAAAAAAAAATTGTTCAGTAGGTCAAATATGGACTTCTTGTACAGCCATAATATGTAAAAAAAAATTTAAAAAAAAAAATTCAAACCTTTTGTAGACCTTTTAGCTACTTATTGGAACCAGAAGGAAAGTTAATGAGTGACTTTTTGACCTTTGGAAAAAAAATGTGTTCAGTAGGTCAAATATGGACTTTGTACAGCCATAATATGTAAAAAAAAAAAAAAAAAAAAAGTTTTACCTTTTAGCTTTTTGTAAAAAAAAATAAAAAAAATAAAATAAAATTCAAACCTTTTGTAGACCTTTTAGCTACTTATTGGAACCAGAAGGAAAGTCAATGAGTGACTTTTTGACCTTTGGAAAAAAAAATTGTTCAGTAGGTCAAATATGGACTTCTTGTACAGCCATAAAATATATATATATATATATATATATATATATATATATATATATATATATATATATATATATATATATATATATATATATATATATATATATATATATATATATATATATATATATATATATATATATATATATATATATATATATATATATATATATATATATATAAAATTCAAACCTTTTGTAGACCTTTTAGCTACTTATTGGAACCAGAAGGAAAGTCTATGAGTGACTTTCTGACCTTTGGAAAAAAAAATTGTTCAGTAGTTCAAATATGGACTTCTTGTACAGCCATAATATGTAAAACAAAAAAAAACAAAAAAAATTCAAACCTTTTTTAGACCTGTAAGCTACTTATTGGAATCAGAAGGGAAGTCAATGAGTGACTTTTTGACCTTTGGAAAAAAAAATTGTTCAATAGGTCAAATATGGACTTCTTGTACAGCCATAATATATAAAAAAAAATTTTTTTTAAAAATTCAAACCTTTTGTAGACCTTTTAGCTACTTATTGGAACCAGAAGGAAAGTCAATGAGTGACTTTTTGACCTTTGGAAAAAAAATGTGTTCAGTAGGTCAAATATGGACTTTGTACAGCCATAATATGTAAAAAAAAAAAAAAGTTTTAACCTTTTGTAGACCTTTTAGCTACTTATTTAAACCAGAAGGAAAGTCAATGAGTGACTTTTTGACCTTTGGAAAAAAAATGTGTTCAGTAGGTCAAATATGGACTTTGTACAGCCATAATATGTAAAAAAAAAAAAGTTTTAACCTTTTGTAGACCTTTTAGCTACTTATTTAAACCAGAAGGAAAGTCAATGAGTGACTTTTTGAACTTTGGAAAAAAAAAATTGTTCAGTAGGTCAAATATGGACTTCTTGTACAGCCATAATATGTAAAAAAAAAAAATAATCAAACCCTTTGTAGACCTTTTAGCTACTTATTGGAATCAGAAGTGAAGTCAATGAGTGACTTTTTGACCCTTGGAAAAAAAAATTGTTCAATAGGTCAAATATGGACTTCTTGTACAGCCATAATATGTAAAAAAAAAAAAATTTTTAAAAATCAAACCTTTTGTAGACCTTTTAACTACTTATTGGAACCAGGAGGAAAGTGAATGAGTGACTTTTTGACCTTTGGAAAAAAAATGTGTTCAGTAGGTCAAATATGGACTTTGTACAGCCATAATATGTAAAAAAAAAAAAAAATTCAAACCCTTTGTAGACCTTTTAGCTACTTTTTGGAACCTGAAGGAAAGTCAATGAGTGACTTTTTGACCTTTGGAAAAAAAAAATTTTTCAGTAGGTCAAATATGGACTTCTTATACAGCCGTAATATATATATAAAAAATAAATACAAAAAAAATTCAAACCTTTTGTAGACCTTTTAGCTACTTATTGGAACCAGAAGGAAAGTCTATGAGTGACTTTTTGACCTTTGGAAAAAAAAATTGTTCAGTAGGTCAAATATCGACTTCTTGTACAGCCATAATATATATAAAAAAAAATATAAAAAAAATTCAAACCTTTTGTAGACCTTTTAGCTACTTATTGGAACCAGAAGGAAAGTCAATGAGTGACTTTTTGACCTTTGGAAAAAAAAATTGTTCAGTAGGTCAAATATGGACTTCTTGTACAATCTTAATATGTAAAAAAAAATTCAAACCCTTTGTAGACCTTTTAGCTACTTTTTGGAACCTGAAGGAAAGTCAATGAGTGACTTTTTGACCTTTGGAAAAAAATTTTTTTTCAGTAGGTCAAATATAGACTTCTTGTACATATATATATAAAAAATTCAAACCTTTTGTAGACCTTTTAGCTACTTATTGGAACCAGAAGGAAAGTCAATGAGTGACTTTTTGACCTTTGGAAAAAAAAATTGTTCAGTAGGTCAAATATGGACTTCTTGTACAATCTTAATGTGTAAAAAAAAAATTCAAACCCTTTGTAGTCCTTTTAGCTACTTTTTGGAACCTGAAGGAAAGTCAATGAGTGACTTTTTGACCTTTGGAAAAAAAAAATTTTTCAGTAGGTCAAATATAGACTTCTTGTACATATATATAAAAAAATTCAAACCTTTTGTAGACCTTTTAGCTACTTATTGGAACCAGAAGGAAAGTCCATGAGTGACTTTTTGACCTTTGGAAAAAAAAATTGTTCAGTAGGTCAAATATCGACTTCCTTTACAGCCATAATATATATAAAAAAAATATAAAAAAAATTCAAACCTTTTGTAGACCTTTTAGCTACTTATTGGAACCAGAAGGAAAGTCAATGAGTGACTTTTTGACCTTTGGAAAAAAAAATTGTTCAGTAGGTCAAATATGGACTTCTTGTACAGCCATAATATGTAAAAAAAAAAATTGTAAAAAAATTCAAACCTTTTGTAGACCTTTTAGCTACTTATTGGAACCAGAAGGAAAGTCAATGAGTGACTTTTTGACCTTTGGAAAAAAAATGTGTTCAGTAGGTCAAATATGGACTTCTTGTACAGCCATAATATGTAAAAAAAAAAAAAAATCAAACCCTTTGTAGACCTTTTAGCTACTTTTTGGAACCTGAAGGAAAGTCAATGAGTGACTTTTTGACCTTTGGAAAAAAAAAATTGTTCAATAGGTCAAATATGGACTTCTTGTACAGCCATAATATGTAAAAAAAAAATTTTTTTTAAATCAAACCTTTTGTAGACCTTTTAGCTACTTATTGGAACCAGAAGGAAAGTCAATGAGTGACTTTTTGACCTTTGGAAAAAAAATGTGTTCAGTAGGTCAAATATGGACTTTGTACAGCCATAATATGTAAAAAAAAAAATAATAATAAAATTCAAACCTTTTTTAGACCTTTTAGCTACTTATTGGAACCAGAAGGAAAGTCAATGAGTGACTTTTTGACCTTTGGAAAAAACAATTTGTTCAGTAGGTCAAATATTGACTTTGTACAGCCATAATGTGTAAAAAAAAAAAAAAAAAAAAAATTGTACCTTTTAGCTTTTTGTAAAAAAAAAAAAAAAAAAAAAAAAATTCAAACCTTTTTTAGACCTGTAAGCTACTTATTGGAATCAGAAGGGACGTCAATGAGTGACTTTTTGACCTTTTGAAAAAAAAATTGTTCAATAGGTCAAATATGGACTTCTTGTACAGCCATAATATGTAAAAAAAAATTTTTTTTTAAATTCAAACCTTTTGTAGACCTTTTAGCTACTTATTGGAACCAGAAGAAAAGTCAATGAGTGACTTTTTGACCTTTGGAAAAAAAAATTAATCAGTAGGTCAAATATCGACTTCCTTTACAGCCATAATATATATATAAAAAAATATTAAAACAATTCAAACCTTTTGTAGACCTTTTAGCTACTTATTGGAACCAGAAGGAAAGTCAATGAGTGACTTTTTGACCTTTGGAAAAAAAATTGTTCAATAGGTCAAATGTGGACTTCTTGTACAGCCATAATATGTAAAAAAAAAAATTGTAAAAAAATTCAAACCTTTTGTAGACCTTTTAGCTACTTATTGGAACCAGAAGGAAAGTTAATGAGTGACTTTTTGACCTTTGGAAAAAAAATGTGTTCAGTAGGTCAAATATGGACTTCTTGTACAGCCATAATATGTAAAAAAAAAAAAAATCAAACCCTTTGTAGACCTTTTAGCTACTTTTTGGAACCTGAAGGAAAGTCAATGAGTGACTTTTTGACCTTTGGAAAAAAAAAATTGTTCAATAGGTCAAATATGGACTTCTTGTACAGCCATAATATATAAAAAAAAAAATTTTTTAAATCAAACCTTTTGTAGACCTTTTAGCTACTTATTGGAACCAGAAGGAAAGTCAATGAGTGACTTTTTGACCTTTGGAAAAAAAATGTGTTCAGTAGGTCAAATATGGACTTTGTACAGCCATAATATGTAAAAAAAAAAAAAAATAATAAAATTCAAACCTTTTGTAGACCTTTTAGCTACTTATTGGAACCAGAAGGAAAGTCAATGAGTGACTTTTTGACCTTTGGAAAAAACAATTTGTTCAGTAGGTCAAATATTGACTTTGTACAGCCATAATGTGTAAAAAAAAAAAAAAAAAAAAAATTGTACCTTTTAGCTTTTTGTAAAAAAAAAAAAAAAAAAAAAAAAATTCAAACCTTTTTTAGACCTGTAAGCTACTTATTGGAATCAGAAGGGACGTCAATGAGTGACTTTTTGACCTTTTGAAAAAAAAATTGTTCAATAGGTCAAATATGGACTTCTTGTACAGCCATAATATGTAAAAAAAAAAAAATTTTTTTAAATTCAAACCTTTTGTAGACCTTTTAGCTACTTATTGGAACCAGAAGAAAAGTCAATGAGTGACTTTTTGACCTTTGGAAAAAAAATTTGTTCAGTAGGTCAAATATCGACTTCCTTTACAGCCATAATATATATATAAAAAAATATTAAAACAATTCAAACCTTTTGTAGACCTTTTAGCTACTTATTGGAACCAGAAGGAAAGTCAATGAGTGACTTTTTGACCTTTGGAAAAAAAATTGTTCAATAGGTCAAATGTGGACTTCTTGTACAGCCATAATATGTAAAAAAAAAATTTGTAAAAAAATCCAAACCTTTTGTAGACCTTTTAGCTACTTATTTAAACCAGAAGGAAAGTCAATGAGTGACTTTTTGACCTTTGGAAAAAAAAATGTGTTCAGTAGGTCAAATATGGACTTTGTACAGCCATAATATGTAAAATAAAAAAATAAAAATAAAAATCAAACCTTTTGTAGACCTTTTAGCTACAAATTGGAACCAGAAGGAAAGTCAATCAGTGACTTTTTGACCTTTGGAAAAAAAAATTGTTCAGTAGGTCAAATATGGACTTTGTACAGCCATAATATGTAAAAGAAATTTTTTTTTTTTTAACCTTTTGTAGACCTTTAAGCTACTTATTGGAACCAGAAGGAAAGTCAATGAGTGACTTTTTGACCTTTGGAAAAAAAAATTGTTCAGTAGGTCAAATATGGACTTCTTGTACAGCCATAATATGTAAAAAAAATAAAAAATAAAAAATTCAAACCGGTTGTAGACCTTTTAGCTACTTATTGGAACCAGAAGGAAAGTCAATGAGTGACTTTTTGACCTTTGGAAAAAAAATGTGTTCAGTAGGTCAAATATGGACTTTGTACAGCCATAATATGTAAAAAAAAAAAAAAAAAAAAAAAAAAAAAAAATTCAAACCTTTTTTAGACCTGTAAGCTACTTATTGGAATCAGAAGGAAAGTCAATGAGTGACTTTTTGACCTTTGGAAAAAAAAATTGTTCAGTAGGTCAAATTTGGACTTTGTACAGCCATAATATGTAAAAAAAAAAAAAATTGTTTAACCTTTTGTAGACCTTTTAGCTACTTATTGGAACCAGAAGGAAAGTCAATGAGTGACTTTTTGACCTTTGGAAAAAAAATTGTTCAGTAGGTCAAATATGGACTTCTTGTACATATATATAAAAAAATTCAAACCTTTTGTAAACCTTTTAGCTACTTATTGGAACCAGAAGAAAAGTCAATGAGTGACTTTTTGACCTTTGGAAAAAAAAATTTGTTCAGTAGGTCAAATATGGACTTTGTACAGCCATAATATGTAAAAAAAAAAAAAAAAAAAAAAAAAAAGTTTTAACCTTTTGTAGACCTTTTAGCTACTTATTGGAACCAGAAGGAAAGTCAATGAGTGACTTTTTGACCTTTGGAAAAAAAAATTGTTCAGTAGGTCAAATATGGACTTCTTGTACAGCCATAATATGTAAAAAAATAAAATTAAAAAAAATCAAACCTTTTGTAGACCTTTTAGCTACTTATTGGAACCAGACGGAAAGTCAATGAGTGACTTTTTGACCTTTGGAAAAAAATAATGTTCAGTAGGTCAAATATGAACTTCTTGTACCGCCATAATATGTAAAAAAAAATTCAAACCTTTTTTAGACCTGTAAGCTACTTATTGGAATCAGAAGGGAAGTCAATGAGTGACTTTTTGACCTTTGGGACAAAAATTTGTTCAGTAGGTCAAATATGGACTTTGTACAGCCATAATATGTAAAAAAATAATAAAAAAAAATAAAATTCAAACCTTTTGTAGACCTTTTAGCTACTTATTGGAACCAGAAGGAAAGTCAATGAGTGACTTTTTGACCTTTGGAAAAAACAATTTGTTCAGTAGGTCAAATATGGACTTTGTATAGCCATAATATGTAAAAGAAAAATTTTTTTTTTTAACCTTTTGTAGACCTTTAAGCTACTTATTGGAACCAGAAGGAAAGTCAATGAGTGACTTTTTGACCTTTGGAAAAATAAATTGTTCAGTAAATTTGTTCAGTAGGTCAAATATGGACTTCGTGTACAGCCATAATATGTAAAAAAAATTAAAAAAAAAATTCAAACCTTTTGTAGACCTTTTAGCTACTTATTGGAACCAGAAGGAAAGTCAATGAGTGACTTTTTGACCTTTGGAAAAAAAAATTGTTCAGTAAATTTGTTCAGTAGGTCAAATATGGACTTTGTACAGCCATAATATGTAAAAAATAATAATAATAATAAAATTCAAACCTTTTAGCTACTTATTGGAACCAGAAGGAAAGTCAATGAGTGACTTTTTGACCTTTGGAAAAAACAATTTGTTCAGTAGGTCAAATATTGACTTTGTACAGCCATAATGTGTAAAAAAAAAAAAAAAAAAAAAAATTTACCTTTTAGCTTTTTGTAAAAAAAAAAAAAAAAAAAAAAAAAAAAAATTCAAACCTTTTTTAGACCTGTAAGCTACTTATTGGAATCAGAAGGGACGTCAATGAGTGACTTTTTGACTTTTGGGAAAAAAATTTATTCAGTAGGTCAAATATGGACTTCTTGTACAGCCATAACATGTAATAAAAAAAATAAAAAAATTTTTTACCTTTTGTAGACCTTTTAGCTACTTATTGGAACCAGAAGGAAAGTCAATGAGTGACTTTTTGACCTTTGGAAAAAAAAATTGTTCAGTAGGTCAAATATGGACTTCTTGTACAGCCATAATTTGTAAAAAAAAAAAAAATTCAAACCCTTTGTAGACCTTTTAGCTACTTTTTGGAACCTGAAGGAAAGTCAATGAGTGACTTTTTGACCTTTGGAAAAAATTTTTTTTCAGTAGGTCAAAAATAGACTTCTTGTACAGCCATATATATATATATATATATATATATATATATATATATATATATATATATATATATATATATATATATATATATATATATATATATATATATATATATATATAAAAAAAATTCAAACCTTTTGTAGACCTTTTAGCTACTTATTGGAACCAGAAGGAAAGTCAATGAGTGACTTTTTGACCTTTGGAAAAAAAATGTGTTCAGTAGGTCAAATATGGACTTTGTACAGCCATAATATGTAAAAAAAAAAAAAAAAAAAAAAAAAAAAAATTCAAACCTTTTTTAGACCTGTAAGCTACTTATTGGAATCAGAAGGAAAGTCAATGAGTGACTTTTTGACCTTTGGAAAAAAAAATTGTTCAGTAGGTCAAATTTGGACTTTGTACAGCCATAATATGTAAAAAAAAAAAAAAATTGTTTAACCTTTTGTAGACCTTTTAGCTACTTATTGGAACCAGAAGGAAAGTCAATGAGTGACTTTTTGACCTTTGGAAAAACAATTGTTCAGTAGGTCAAATATGGACTTCTTGTACATATATATAAAAAAATTCAAACCTTTTGTAAACCTTTTAGCTACTTATTGGAACCAGAAGAAAAGTCAATGAGTGACTTTTTGACCTTTGGAAAAAAAAATTTGTTCAATAGGTCAAATATGGACTTTGTACAGCCATAATATGTAAAAAAAAAAAAAAAAAAAAAGTTTTAACCTTTTGTAGACCTTTTAGCTACTTATTGGAACCAGAAGGAAAGTCCATGAGTGACTTTTTGACCTTTGGAAAAAAAAAATGTGTTCAGTAGGTCAAATATGGACTTTGTACAGCCATAATATGTAAAATAAAAAAATAAAAATAAAAATCAAACCTTTTGTAGACCTTTTAGCTACCTTTTGGAACCTGAAGGCAAGTCAATGAGTGACTTTTTGACCTTTGGAAAAAAAATTTTTTTCAGTAGGTCAAATATAGACTTCTTGTACAGCCATAAAAAAAAAATATATATATATATATATATATATATATATATATAAAAAAAATTCAAACCTTTTGTAGACCTTTTAGCTACTTATTGGAACCAGAAGGAAAGTCAATGAGTGACTTTTTGACCTTTGGAAAAAAAATGTGTTCAGTAGGTCAAATATGGACTTTGTACAGCCATAATATGTAAAAAAAAAAAAAAAAAAAAAAAAAAAAAAATTTAACATTGTGTAGACCTTTTAGCTACTTATTTAAACCAGAAGGAAAGTCAATGAGTGACTTTTTGAACTTTGGAAAAAAAAATTGTTCAGTAGGTCAAATATGGACTTCTTGTACAGCCATAATATGTAAAAAAAAAAAAAAAAAAAAAAATTCAAACCTTTTTTAGACCTGTAAGCTATTTATTGGAATCAGAAGGAAAGTCAATGAGTGACTTTTTGACCTTTGGAAAAAAAAATTGTTCAGTAGGTCAAATATGGACTTCTTATACAGCCATAATATATATAAAAAAAAATATTTAAAAAATTCAAACCTTTTGTAGACCTTTTAGCTATTTATTGGAACCAGAAGGAAAGTCAATGAGTGACTTTTTGACCTTTGGAAAAAAAAATTGTTCAGTAGGTCAAATATGGACTTCTTGTACAGTCATAATATGTAAAAAAAAATTTTTTTAAAAATTCAAACCTTTTGTAGACCTTTTAGCTACTTATTGGAACCAGAAGGAAAGTCAATGAGTGACTTTTTGACCTTTGGAAAAAAAATTGTTCAGTAGGTCAAATATGGACTTTGTACAGCCATAATATGTAAAAGAATTTTTTTTTTTTTTTACCTTTTGTAGACCTTTTAGCTACTTATTGGAATCAGAAGGGACGTCAATGAGTGACTTTTTGACTTTTGGGAAAAAAATTTGTTCAGTAGGTCAAATATGGACTTCTTGTACAGCCATAACATGTAATAAAAAAAAATAAAAAAAAATTCAAACCTTTTTTAGACCTGTAAGCTACTTATTGGAATCAGAAGGGAAGTCAATGAGTGACTTTTTGACCTTTGGAAAAAAAAATTTTTTCAGTAGGTCAAATATAGACTTCTTGTACAGTCATAATATATATATATATATATATATATATATATATATATATATATATATATATATATATATATATATATATATATATATATATATATATATATATATATATATATATATATATATATATATATATATATATATATATATATATATATATATATATATAAAAATTCAAACCTTTTGTAGACCTTATAGCTACTTATTGGAACCAGAAGGAAAGTCAATGAGTGACTTTTTGACCTTTGGAAAAAAAAATTGTTCAGTAGGTCAAATTTGGACTTTGTACAGCCATAATATGTAAAAAAAAAAAAAAATTGTTTAACCTTTTGTAGACCTTTTAGCTACTTATTGGAACCAGAAGGAAAGTCAATGAGTGACTTTTTGACCTTTGGAAAAAAAATTGTTCAGTAGGTCAAATATGTACTTCTTGTACATATATATAAAAAAATTCAAACCTTTTGTAAACCTTTTAGCTACTTATTGGAACCAGAAGAAAAGTCAATGAGTGACTTTTTGACCTTTGGAAAAAAAAATTTGTTCAGTAGGTCAAATATGGACTTTGTACAGCCATAATATGTAAAAAAAAAAAAAAAAAAAAAAAAAAAAAGTTTTAACCTTTTGTAGACCTTTTAGCTACTTATTGGAACCAGAAGGAAAGTCAATGAGTGACTTTTTGACCTTTGGAAAAAAAAATTGTTCAGTAGGTCAAATATGGACTTCTTGTACAGCCATAATATGTAAAAAAATAAAATTAAAAAAAATCAAACCTTTTGTAGACCTTTTAGCTACTTATTGGAACCAGACGGAAAGTCAATGAGTGACTTTTTGACCTTTGGAAAAAAATAATGTTCAGTAGGTCAAATATGAACTTCTTGTACCGCCATAATATGTAAAAAAAAATTCAAACCTTTTTTAGACCTGTAAGCTACTTATTGGAATCAGAAGGGAAGTCAATGAGTGACTTTTTGACCTTTGGGACAAAAATTTGTTCAGTAGGTCAAATATGGACTTTGTACAGCCATAATATGTAAAAAAATAATAAAAAAAAATAAAATTCAAACCTTTTGTAGACCTTTTAGCTACTTATTGGAACCAGAAGGAAAGTCAATGAGTGACTTTTTGACCTTTGGAAAAAACAATTTGTTCAGTAGGTCAAATATGGACTTTGTATAGCCATAATATGTAAAAGAAAATTTTTTTTTTTAACCTTTTGTAGACCTTTAAGCTACTTATTGGAACCAGAAGGAAAGTCAATGAGTGACTTTTTGACCTTTGGAAAAAAAAATTGTTCAGTAGGTCAAATATGGACTTCTTGTACAGCCATAATATGTAAAAAAAAATTAAAAAAAAATTCAAACCTTTTGTAGACCTTTTAGCTACTTATTGGAACCAGAAGGAAAGTCAATGAGTGACTTTTTGACCTTTGGAAAAAAAAATTGTTCAGTAAATTTGTTCAGTAGGTCAAATATGGACTTTGTACAGCCATAATATGTAAAAAAAAATAATAATAATAAAATTCAAACCTTTTAGCTACTTATTGGAACCAGAAGGAAAGTCAATGAGTGACTTTTTGACCTTTGGAAAAAACAATTTGTTCAGTAGGTCAAATATTGACTTTGTACAGCCATAATGTGTAAAAAAAAAATTAAAAAAAAAATTTACCTTTTAGCTTTTTGTAAAAAAAAAAAAAAAAAAAAAAAATTTCAAACCTTTTTTAGACCTGTAAGCTACTTATTGGAATCAGAAGAGACGTCAATGAGTGACTTTTTGACTTTTGGGAAAAAAAATTTATTCAGTAGGTCAAATATGGACTTCTTGTACAGCCATAACATGTAATAAAAAAATAAAAAAAAATTTTACCTTTTGTAGACCTTTTAGCAACTTATTGGAACCAGAAGGAAAGTCAATGAGTGACTTTTTGACCTTTGGAAAAAAAAATTGTTCAGTAGGTCAAATATGGACTTCTTGTACAGCCATAATTTGTAAAAAAAAAAAAATTCAAACCCTTTGTAGACCTTTTAGCTACTTTTTGGAACCTGAAGGAAAGTCAATGAGTGACTTTTTGACCTTTGGAAAAAAAAATGTTTTCAGTAGGTCAAAAATAGACTTCTTGTACAGCCATAATATATATATATATATATATATATATGTATATATATATATATATATGTATATATATATATATATATATATGTATATATATATGTATATATATATATATGTATATATATATGTATATATATATATATATATATATATATATATATATATATATATATATATATGTATATATATATATATATATATATATATATATATATATATATATATATATATATATATATAAAAATTCAAACCTTTTGTAGACCTTTTAGCTACTTATTGGAACCAGAAGGAAAGTCAATGAGTGACTTTTTGACCTTTGGAAAAAAAATGTGTTCAGTAGGTCAAATATGGACTTTGTACAGCCATAATTTGTAAAAAAAATAAATAAAAAAAAAATAAAAAAAAATTAAACCTTCTTTAGACCTGTAAGCTACTTATTGGAATCAGAAGGAAAGTCAATGAGTGACTTTTTGACCTTTGGAAAAAAAATTGTTCAGTAGGTCAAATATGGACTTCTTGTACATATATATAAAAAAATTCAAACCTTTTGTAAACCTTATTGGAACCAGAAGAAAAGTCAATGAGTGACTTTTTGACCTTTGGAAAAAAAAATTTGTTCAGTAGGTCAAATATGGACTTTGTACAGCCATAATATGTAAAAAAAAAAAAAAAAAAAAAAAAGTTTTAACCTTTTGTAGACCTTTTAGCTACTTATTGGAACCAGAAGGAAAGTCAATGAGTGACTTTTTGACCTTTGGAAAAAAAAATTGTTCAGTAGGTCAAATATGGACTTCTTGTACAGCCATAATATGTAAAAAAATTAAATAAAAAAAAATCAAACCTTTTGTAGACCTTTTAGCTACTTATTGGAACCAGACGGAAAGTCAATGAGTGACTTTTTGACCTTTGGAAAAAAATAATGTTCAGTAGGTCAAATATGAACTTCTTGTACCGCCATAATATGTAAAAAAAAATTCAAACCTTTTTTAGACCTGTAAGCTACTTATTGGAATCAGAAGGGAAGTCAATGAGTGACTTTTTGACCTTTGGGACAAAAATTTGTTCAGTAGGTCAAATATGGACTTTGTACAGCCATAATATGTAAAAAAAAAAATAAAAAAATAAAAAATTCAAACCTTTTGTAGACCTTTTAGCTACTTATTGGAACCAGAAGGAAAGTCAATGAGTGACTTTTTGACCTTTGGAAAAAACAATTTGTTCAGTAGGTCAAATATGGACTTTGTATAGCCATAATATGTAAAAGAATTTTTTTTTTTTTTAACCTTTTGTAGACCTTTAAGCTACTTATTGGAACCAGAAGGAAAGTCAATGAGTGACTTTTTGACCTTTGGAAAAAAAAATTGTTCAGTAAATTTGTTCAGTAGGTCAAATATGGACTTCTTGTACAGCCATAATATGTAAAAAATAATAATAATAATAAAATTCAAACCTTTTAGCTACTTATTGGAACCAGAAGGAAAGTCAATGAGTGACTTTTTGACCTTTGGAAAAAACAATTTGTTCAGTAGGTCAAATATAGACTTCTTGTACAGCCATAAAAAAAAAAAAAAAATATATATATATATATATATATATATATATATATATAAAAATTCAAACCTTTTGTAGACCTTTTAGCTACTTATTGGAACCAGAAGGAAAGTCAATGAGTGACTTTTTGAACTTTGGAAAAAAAAATTGTTCAGTAGGTCAAATATGGACTTCTTATACAGCCATAATATATATAAAAAAAAATATTTAAAAAATTCAAACCTTTTGTAGACCTTTTAGCTATTTATTGGAACCAGAAGGAAAGTCAATGAGTGACTTTTTGACCTTTGGAAAAAAAAATTGTTCAGTAGGTCAAATATGGACTTCTTGTACAGCCATAATATGTAAAAAAAAATTTTTTTTAAAAATTCAAACCTTTTGTAGACCTTTTAGCTACTTATTGGAACCAGAAGGAAAGTCAATGAGTGACTTTTTGACCTTTGGAAAAAAAAATTGTTCAGTAGGTCAAATATGGACTTTGTACAGCCATAATATGTAAAATAATTTTTTTTTTTTTTTAACCTTTTGTAGACCTTTTAGCTACTTATTGGAATCAGAAGGGACGTCAATGAGTGACTTTTTGACTTTTGGGAAAAAAATTTGTTCAGTAGGTCAAATATGGACTTCTTGTACAGCCATAACATGTAATAAAAAAAAATAAAAAAAAATTCAAACCTTTTTTAGACCTGTAAGCTACTTATTGGAATCAGAAGGGAAGTCAATGAGTGACTTTTTGACCTTTGGAAAAAAAAAATTTTTCAGTAGGTCAAATATAGACTTCTTGTACAGTCATAATATATATATATATATATATATATATATATATATATATATATATATATATATATATATATATATATATATATATATATATATATATATATATATATATATATATATATATATATATATATATATAAATTCAAACCTTTTGTAGACCTTATAGCTACTTATTGGAACCAGAAGGAAAGTCAATGAGTGACTTTTTGACCTTTGGAAAAAAAAATTGTTCAGTAGGTCAAATATGGACTTCTTGTACAGCCATAATATGTAAAATAAAAATAAAAAATAAAATTCAAACCTTTTGTAGACCTTTTAGCTACTTATTGGAACCAGAAGGAAAGTCAATGAGTGACTTTTTGACCTTTGGAAAAAAAAAATTGTTCAGTAGGTCAAATATGGACTTCTTGTACAGCCATAATATGTAAAAAAAAAAAAATCAAACCCTTTGTAGACCTTTTAGCTACTTTTTGGAACCTGAAGGAAAGTCAATGAGTGACTTTTTGACCTTTGGAAAAAAATTTTTTTTCAGTAGGTCAAATATAGACTACTTGTAAAGCCATAAAATATATATATATATATATATATATATATATATATATATATATATATATATATATATATATATATATATATATATATATATAGAAAAATTCAAACCTTTTGTAGACCTTTTAGCTACTTATTGGAACCAGAAGGAAAGTCAATGAGTGACTTTTTGACAATTGGAAAAAAAATGTGTTCAGTAGGTCAAATATGGACTTTGTACAGCCATAATATGTAAAAAAAAAAAAAATGTACCTTTTGTAGACCTTTTAGCTACTTATTTAAACCAGAAGGAAAGTCAATGAGTGACTTTTTGAACTTTGGAAAAAAAAATTGTTCAGTAGGTCAAATATGGACTTCTTGTACAGCCATAATTTGTAAAAAAAAAAAAAAAAAAATCAAACCTTTTTTAGACCTGTAAGCTACTTATTGGAATCAGAAGAGACGTCAATGAGTGACTTTTTGACTTTTGGGAAAAAAATTTGTTCAGTAGGTCAAATATGGACTTCTTGTACAATCTTAATATGTAAAAAAAAAAATTCAAACCCTTTGTAGACCTTTTAGCTACTTATTTAAACCAGAAGGAAAGTCAATGAGTGACTTTTTGAACTTTGGAAAAAAAAATTGTTCAGTAGGTCAAATATGGACTTCTTGTACAGCCATAATTTGTAAAAAAAAAAAAAAAAAAAAATCAAACCTTTTTTAGACCTGTAAGCTACTTATTGGAATCAGAAGGAAAGTCAATGAGTGACTTTTTGACCTTTGGAAAAAAAAATTGTTCAGTAGGTCAAATTTGGACTTTGTACAGCCATAATATGTAAAAAAAAAAAAAAATTGTTTAACCTTTTGTAGACCTTTTAGCTACTTATTGGAACCAGAAGGAAAGTCAATGAGTGACTTTTTGACCTTTGGAAAAACAATTGTTCAGTAGGTCAAATATGGACTTCTTGTACATATATATAAAAAAATTCAAACCTTTTGTAAACCTTTTAGCTACTTATTGGAACCAGAAGAAAAGTCAATGAGTGACTTTTTGACCTTTGGAAAAAAAAATTTGTTCAATAGGTCAAATATGGACTTTGTACAGCCATAATATGTAAAAAAAAAAAAAAAAAAAAAAAGTTTTAACCTTTTGTAGACCTTTTAGCTACTTATTGGAACCAGAAGGAAAGTCCATGAGTGACTTTTTGACCTTTGGAAAAAAAAAATGTGTTCAGTAGGTCAAATATGGACTTTGTACAGCCATAATATGTAAAATAAAAAAATAAAAATAAAAATCAAACCTTTTGTAGACCTTTTAGCTACCTTTTGGAACCTGAAGGCAAGTCAATGAGTGACTTTTTGACCTTTGGAAAAAAATTTTTTTTCAGTAGGTCAAATATAGACTTCTTGTACAGCCATAAAAAAAAAATATATATATATATATATATATATATATATAAAAAAAATTCAAACCTTTTGTAGACCTTTTAGCTACTTATTGGAACCAGAAGGAAAGTCAATGAGTGACTTTTTGACCTTTGGAAAAAAAATGTGTTCAGTAGGTCAAATATGGACTTTGTACAGCCATAATATGTAAAAAAAAAAAAAAAAAAAAAAAAAAAAAAATTTAACATTGTGTAGACCTTTTAGCTACTTATTTAAACCAGAAGGAAAGTCAATGAGTGACTTTTTGAACTTTGGAAAAAAAAATTGTTCAGTAGGTCAAATATGGACTTCTTGTACAGCCATAATATGTAAAAAAAAAAAAAAAAAAAAAATTCAAACCTTTTTTAGACCTGTAAGCTATTTATTGGAATCAGAAGGAAAGTCAATGAGTGACTTTTTGACCTTTGGAAAAAAAATTTGTTCAGTAGGTCAAATATGGACTTCTTATACAGCCATAATATATATAAAAAAAAATATTTAAAAAATTCAAACCTTTTGTAGACCTTTTAGCTATTTATTGGAACCAGAAGGAAAGTCAATGAGTGACTTTTTGACCTTTGGAAAAAAAAATTGTTCAGTAGGTCAAATATGGACTTCTTGTACAGTCATAATATGTAAAAAAAATTTTTTTTTAAAAATTCAAACCTTTTGTAGACCTTTTAGCTACTTATTGGAACCAGAAGGAAAGTCAATGAGTGACTTTTTGACCTTTGGAAAAAAAAATTGTTCAGTAGGTCAAATATGGACTTTGTACAGCCATAATATGTAAAAGAATTTTTTTTTTTTTTTTACCTTTTGTAGACCTTTTAGCTACTTATTGGAATCAGAAGGGACGTCAATGAGTGACTTTTTGACTTTTGGGAAAAAAATTTGTTCAGTAGGTCAAATATGGACTTCTTGTCCAGCCATTACATGTAATAAAAAAAAATAAAAAAAAATTCAAACCTTTTTTAGACCTGTAAGCTACTTATTGGAATCAGAAGGGAAGTCAATGAGTGACTTTTTGACCTTTGGAAAAAAAATGTGTTCAGTAGGTCAAATATGGACTTTGTACAGCCATAATATGTAAAAAAAAAATAAAAAAAAAAAAAAAAAAATTTAACATTGTGTAGACCTTTTAGCTACTTATTTAAACCAGAAGGAAAGTCAATGAGTGACTTTTTGAACTTTGGAAAAAAAAATTGTTCAGTAGGTCAAATATGGACTTCTTGTACAGCCATAATATGTAAAAAAAAAAAAAAAAAAAAAAATTCAAACCTTTTTTAGACCTGTAAGCTATTTATTGGAATCAGAAGGAAAGTCAATGAGTGACTTTTTGACCTTTGGAAAAAAAAATTGTTCAGTAGGTCAAATATGGACTTCTTATACAGCCATAATATATATAAAAAAAAATATTTAAAAAATTCAAACCTTTTGTAGACCTTTTAGCTATTTATTGGAACCAGAAGGAAAGTCAATGAGTGACTTTTTGACCTTTGGAAAAAAAAATTGTTCAGTAGGTCAAATATGGACTTCTTGTACAGTCATAATATGTAAAAAAAATTTTTTTAAAAAAATTCAAACCTTTTGTAGACCTTTTAGCTACTTATTGGAACCAGAAGGAAAGTCAATGAGTGACTTTTTGACCTTTGGAAAAAAAAATTGTTCAGTAGGTCAAATATGGACTTTGTACAGCCATAATATGTAAAAGAATTTTTTTTTTTTTTTTACCTTTTGTAGACCTTTTAGCTACTTATTGGAATCAGAAGGGACGTCAATGAGTGACTTTTTGACTTTTGGGAAAAAAATTTGTTCAGTAGGTCAAATATGGACTTCTTGTACAGCCATAACATGTAATAAAAAAAAATAAAAAAAAATTCAAACCTTTTTTAGACCTGTAAGCTACTTATTGGAATCAGAAGGGAAGTCAATGAGTGACTTTTTGACCTTTGGAAAAAAAAATTTTTTCAGTAGGTCAAATATAGACTTCTTGTACAGTCATAATATATATATATATATATATATATATATATATATATATATATATATATATATATAAAAATTCAAACCTTTTGTAGACCTTATAGCTACTTATTGGAACCAGAAGGAAAGTCAATGAGTGACTTTTTGACCTTTGGAAAAAAAAATTGTTCAGTAGGTCAAATTTGGACTTTGTACAGCCATAATATGTAAAAAAAAAAAAAAATTGTTTAACCTTTTGTAGACCTTTTAGCTACTTATTGGAACCAGAAGGAAAGTCAATGAGTGACTTTTTGACCTTTGGAAAAAAAATTGTTCAGTAGGTCAAATATGTACTTCTTGTACATATATATAAAAAAATTCAAACCTTTTGTAAACCTTTTAGCTACTTATTGGAACCAGAAGAAAAGTCAATGAGTGACTTTTTGACCTTTGGAAAAAAAAATTTGTTCAGTAGGTCAAATATGGACTTTGTACAGCCATAATATGTAAAAAAAAAAAAAAAAAAAAAAAAAAAAGTTTTAACCTTTTGTAGACCTTTTAGCTACTTATTGGAACCAGAAGGAAAGTCAATGAGTGACTTTTTGACCTTTGGAAAAAAAAATTGTTCAGTAGGTCAAATATGGACTTCTTGTACAGCCATAATATGTAAAAAAATAAAATTAAAAAAATCAAACCTTTTGTAGACCTTTTAGCTACTTATTGGAACCAGACGGAAAGTCAATGAGTGACTTTTTGACCTTTGGAAAAAAATAATGTTCAGTAGGTCAAATATGAACTTCTTGTACCGCCATAATATGTAAAAAAAAATTCAAACCTTTTTTAGACCTGTAAGCTACTTATTGGAATCAGAAGGGAAGTCAATGAGTGACTTTTTGACCTTTGGGACAAAAATTTGTTCAGTAGGTCAAATATGGACTTTGTACAGCCATAATATGTAAAAAAATAATAAAAAAAAATAAAATTCAAACCTTTTGTAGACCTTTTAGCTACTTATTGGAACCAGAAGGAAAGTCAATGAGTGACTTTTTGACCTTTGGAAAAAACAATTTGTTCAGTAGGTCAAATATGGACTTTGTATAGCCATAATATGTAAAAGAAAATTTTTTTTTTTAACCTTTTGTAGACCTTTAAGCTACTTATTGGAACCAGAAGGAAAGTCAATGAGTGACTTTTTGACCTTTGGAAAAAAAAATTGTTCAGTAGGTCAAATATGGACTTCTTGTACAGCCATAATATGTAAAAAAAAATTAAAAAAAAATTCAAACCTTTTGTAGACCTTTTAGCTACTTATTGGAACCAGAAGGAAAGTCAATGAGTGACTTTTTGACCTTTGGAAAAAAAAATTGTTCAGTAAATTTGTTCAGTAGGTCAAATATGGACTTTGTACAGCCATAATATGTAAAAAAAAAAAATAATAATAAAATTCAAACCTTTTAGCTACTTATTGGAACCAGAAGGAAAGTCAATGAGTGACTTTTTGACCTTTGGAAAAAACAATTTGTTCAGTAGGTCAAATATTGACTTTGTACAGCCATAATGTGTAAAAAAAAAATTAAAAAAAAAATTTACCTTTTAGCTTTTTGTAAAAAAAAAAAAAAAAAAAAAAAAATTTCAAACCTTTTTTAGACCTGTAAGCTACTTATTGGAATCAGAAGAGACGTCAATGAGTGACTTTTTGACTTTTGGGAAAAAAAATTTATTCAGTAGGTCAAATATGGACTTCTTGTACAGCCATAACATGTAATAAAAAAATAAAAAAAATTTTTACCTTTTGTAGACCTTTTAGCAACTTATTGGAACCAGAAGGAAAGTCAATGAGTGACTTTTTGACCTTTGGAAAAAAAAATTGTTCAGTAGGTCAAATATGGACTTCTTGTACAGCCATAATTTGTAAAAAAAAAAAAAATTCAAACCCTTTGTAGACCTTTTAGCTACTTTTTGGAACCTGAAGGAAAGTCAATGAGTGACTTTTTGACCTTTGGAAAAAAAAATGTTTTCAGTAGGTCAAAAATAGACTTCTTGTACAGCCATAATATATATATATATATATATATATATATATATATATATGTATATATATATATATATATGTATATATATATATATATATGTATATATATATGTATATATATATATATATGTATATATATATGTATATATATATATATATATATATATATATATATATATATATATATATGTATATATATATATATATATATATATATATATATATATATATATATATATATATATATATATAAAAATTCAAACCTTTTGTAGACCTTTTAGCTACTTATTGGAACCAGAAGGAAAGTCAATGAGTGACTTTTTGACCTTTGGAAAAAAAATGTGTTCAGTAGGTCAAATATGGACTTTGTACAGCCATAATTTGTAAAAAAATAAAATAAAAAAAAAATAAAAAAAAATTAAACCTTCTTTAGACCTGTAAGCTACTTATTGGAATCAGAAGGAAAGTCAATGAGTGACTTTTTGACCTTTGGAAAAAAAATTGTTCAGTAGGTCAAATATGGACTTCTTGTACATATATATAAAAAAATTCAAACCTTTTGTAAACCTTATTGGAACCAGAAGAAAAGTCAATGAGTGACTTTTTGACCTTTGGAAAAAAAAATTTGTTCAGTAGGTCAAATATGGACTTTGTACAGCCATAATATGTAAAAAAAAAAAAAAAAAAAAAAAAGTTTTAACCTTTTGTAGACCTTTTAGCTACTTATTGGAACCAGAAGGAAAGTCAATGAGTGACTTTTTGACCTTTGGAAAAAAAAATTGTTCAGTAGGTCAAATATGGACTTCTTGTACAGCCATAATATGTAAAAAAATTAAATAAAAAAAAATCAAACCTTTTGTAGACCTTTTAGCTACTTATTGGAACCAGACGGAAAGTCAATGAGTGACTTTTTGACCTTTGGAAAAAAATAATGTTCAGTAGGTCAAATATGAACTTCTTGTACCGCCATAATATGTAAAAAAAAATTCAAACCTTTTTTAGACCTGTAAGCTACTTATTGGAATCAGAAGGGAAGTCAATGAGTGACTTTTTGACCTTTGGGACAAAAATTTGTTCAGTAGGTCAAATATGGACTTTGTACAGCCATAATATGTAAAAAAAAAAATAAAAAAATAAAAAATTCAAACCTTTTGTAGACCTTTTAGCTACTTATTGGAACCAGAAGGAAAGTCAATGAGTGACTTTTTGACCTTTGGAAAAAACAATTTGTTCAGTAGGTCAAATATGGACTTTGTATAGCCATAATATGTAAAAGAATTTTTTTTTTTTTTAACCTTTTGTAGACCTTTAAGCTACTTATTGGAACCAGAAGGAAAGTCAATGAGTGACTTTTTGACCTTTGGAAAAAAAAATTGTTCAGTAAATTTGTTCAGTAGGTCAAATATGGACTTCTTGTACAGCCATAATATGTAAAAAATAATAATAATAATAAAATTCAAACCTTTTAGCTACTTATTGGAACCAGAAGGAAAGTCAATGAGTGACTTTTTGACCTTTGGAAAAAACAATTTGTTCAGTAGGTCAAATATAGACTTCTTGTACAGCCATAAAAAAAAAAAAAAAAAAAAATATATATATATATATATATATATATATATATATATATATATATATATATATATATATATATATATAAAAATTCAAACCTTTTGTAGACCTTTTAGCTACTTATTGGAACCAGAAGGAAAGTCAATGAGTGACTTTTTGAACTTTGGAAAAAAAAATTGTTCAGTAGGTCAAATATGGACTTCTTATACAGCCATAATATATATAAAAAAAAATATTTAAAAAATTCAAACCTTTTGTAGACCTTTTAGCTATTTATTGGAACCAGAAGGAAAGTCAATGAGTGACTTTTTGACCTTTGGAAAAAAAAATTGTTCAGTAGGTCAAATATGGACTTCTTGTACAGCCATAATATGTAAAAAAATTTTTTTTTTAAAAATTCAAACCTTTTGTAGACCTTTTAGCTACTTATTGGAACCAGAAGGAAAGTCAATGAGTGACTTTTTGACCTTTGGAAAAAAAAATTGTTCAGTAGGTCAAATATGGACTTTGTACAGCCATAATATGTAAAATAATTTTTTTTTTTTTTTAACCTTTTGTAGACCTTTTAGCTACTTATTGGAATCAGAAGGGACGTCAATGAGTGACTTTTTGACTTTTGGGAAAAAAATTTGTTCAGTAGGTCAAATATGGACTTCTTGTACAGCCATAACATGTAATAAAAAAAAATAAAAAAAAATTCAAACCTTTTTTAGACCTGTAAGCTACTTATTGGAATCAGAAGGGAAGTCAATGAGGGACTTTTTGACCTTTGGAAAAAAAAAATTTTTCAGTAGGTCAAATATAGACTTCTTGTACAGTCATAATATATATATATATATATATATATATATATATATATATATATATATATATATATATATATATATATATATATATATATATATATATAAATTCAAACCTTTTGTAGACCTTATAGCTACTTATTGGAACCAGAAGGAAAGTCAATGAGTGACTTTTTGACCTTTGGAAAAAAAAATTGTTCAGTAGGTCAAATATGGACTTCTTGTACAGCCATAATATGTAAAATAAAAATAAAAAATAAAATTCAAACCTTTTGTAGACCTTTTAGCTACTTATTGGAACCAGAAGGAAAGTCAATGAGTGACTTTTTGACCTTTGGAAAAAAAAAATTGTTCAGTAGGTCAAATATGGACTTCTTGTACAGCCATAATATGTAAAAAAAAAAAAATCAAACCCTTTGTAGACCTTTTAGCTACTTTTTGGAACCTGAAGGAAAGTCAATGAGTGACTTTTTGACCTTTGGAAAAAAAATTTTTTTCAGTAGGTCAAATATAGACTTCTTGTAAAGCCATAAAATATATATATATATATATATATAGAAAAATTCAAACCTTTTGTAGACCTTTTAGCTACTTATTGGAACCAGAAGGAAAGTCAATGAGTGACTTTTTGACAATTGGAAAAAAAATGTGTTCAGTAGGTCAAATATGGACTTTGTACAGCCATAATATGTAAAAAAAAAAAAAAATGTACCTTTTGTAGACCTTTTAGCTACTTATTTAAACCAGAAGGAAAGTCAATGAGTGACTTTTTGAACTTTGGAAAAAAAAATTGTTCAGTAGGTCAAATATGGACTTCTTGTACAGCCATAATTTGTAAAAAAAAAAAAAAAAAAAATCAAACCTTTTTTAGACCTGTAAGCTACTTATTGGAATCAGAAGAGACGTCAATGAGTGACTTTTTGACTTTTGGGAAAAAATTTTTTTCAGTAGGTCAAATATGGACTTCTTGTACAATCTTAATATGTAAAAAAAAAAATTCAAACCCTTTGTAGACCTTTTAGCTACTTATTTAAACCAGAAGGAAAGTCAATGAGTGACTTTTTGAACTTTGGAAAAAAAAATTGTTCAGTAGGTCAAATATGGACTTCTTGTACAGCCATAATTTGTAAAAAAAAAAAAAAAAAAAATCAAACCTTTTTTAGACCTGTAAGCTACTTATTGGAATCAGAAGGAAAGTCAATGAGTGACTTTTTGACCTTTGGAAAAAAAAATTGTTCAGTAGGTCAAATTTGGACTTTGTACAGCCATAATATGTAAAAAAAAAAAAAAATTGTTTAACCTTTTGTAGACCTTTTAGCTACTTATTGGAACCAGAAGGAAAGTCAATGAGTGACTTTTTGACCTTTGGAAAAACAATTGTTCAGTAGGTCAAATATGGACTTCTTGTACATATATATAAAAAAATTCAAACCTTTTGTAAACCTTTTAGCTACTTATTGGAACCAGAAGAAAAGTCAATGAGTGACTTTTTGACCTTTGGAAAAAAAAATTTGTTCAATAGGTCAAATATGGACTTTGTACAGCCATAATATGTAAAAAAAAAAAAAAAAAAAAAGTTTTAACCTTTTGTAGACCTTTTAGCTACTTATTGGAACCAGAAGGAAAGTCCATGAGTGACTTTTTGACCTTTGGAAAAAAAAAATGTGTTCAGTAGGTCAAATATGGACTTTGTACAGCCATAATATGTAAAATAAAAAAATAAAAATAAAAATCAAACCTTTTGTAGACCTTTTAGCTACCTTTTGGAACCTGAAGGCAAGTCAATGAGTGACTTTTTGACCTTTGGAAAAAAAATTTTTTTCAGTAGGTCAAATATAGACTTCTTGTACAGCCATAAAAAAAAAAATATATATATATATATATATATATATATATAAAAAAAATTCAAACCTTTTGTAGACCTTTTAGCTACTTATTGGAACCAGAAGGAAAGTCAATGAGTGACTTTTTGACCTTTGGAAAAAAAATGTGTTCAGTAGGTCAAATATGGACTTTGTACAGCCATAATATGTAAAAAAAAAAAAAAAAAAAAAAAAAAAAAAAATTTAACATTGTGTAGACCTTTTAGCTACTTATTTAAACCAGAAGGAAAGTCAATGAGTGACTTTTTGAACTTTGGAAAAAAAAATTGTTCAGTAGGTCAAATATGGACTTCTTGTACAGCCATAATATGTAAAAAAAAAAAAAAAAAAAAAAAATTCAAACCTTTTTTAGACCTGTAAGCTATTTATTGGAATCAGAAGGAAAGTCAATGAGTGACTTTTTGACCTTTGGAAAAAAAAATTGTTCAGTAGGTCAAATATGGACTTCTTATACAGCCATAATATATATAAAAAAAAATATTTAAAAAATTCAAACCTTTTGTAGACCTTTTAGCTATTTATTGGAACCAGAAGGAAAGTCAATGAGTGACTTTTTGACCTTTGGAAAAAAAAATTGTTCAGTAGGTCAAATATGGACTTCTTGTACAGTCATAATATGTAAAAAAAATTTTTTTTTAAAAATTCAAACCTTTTGTAGACCTTTTAGCTACTTATTGGAACCAGAAGGAAAGTCAATGAGTGACTTTTTGACCTTTGGAAAAAAAAATTGTTCAGTAGGTCAAATATGGACTTTGTACAGCCATAATATGTAAAAGAATTTTTTTTTTTTTTTTACCTTTTGTAGACCTTTTAGCTACTTATTGGAATCAGAAGGGACGTCAATGAGTGACTTTTTGACTTTTGGGAAAAAAATTTGTTCAGTAGGTCAAATATGGACTTCTTGTACAGCCATAACATGTAATAAAAAAAAATAAAAAAAAATTCAAACCTTTTTTAGACCTGTAAGCTACTTATTGGAATCAGAAGGGAAGTCAATGAGTGACTTTTTGACCTTTGGAAAAAAAAAATTTTTCAGTAGGTCAAATATAGACTTCTTGTACAGTCATAATATATATATATATATATATATATATATATATATATATATATATATATATATATATATATATATATATATATATATATATATATAAAAATTCAAACCTTTTGTAGACCTTATAGCTACTTATTGGAACCAGAAGGAAAGTCAATGAGTGACTTTTTGACCTTTGGAAAAAAAAAATGTTCAGTAGGTCAAATTTGGACTTTGTACAGCCATAATATGTAAAAAAAAAAAAAAATTGTTTAACCTTTTGTAGACCTTTTAGCTACTTATTGGAACCAGAAGGAAAGTCAATGAGTGACTTTTTGACCTTTGGAAAAAAAATTGTTCAGTAGGTCAAATATGTACTTCTTGTACATATATATAAAAAAATTCAAACCTTTTGTAAACCTTTTAGCTACTTATTGGAACCAGAAGAAAAGTCAATGAGTGACTTTTTGACCTTTGGAAAAAAAAATTTGTTCAGTAGGTCAAATATGGACTTTGTACAGCCATAATATGTAAAAAAAAAAAAAAAAAAAAAAAAAAAGTTTTAACCTTTTGTAGACCTTTTAGCTACTTATTGGAACCAGAAGGAAAGTCAATGAGTGACTTTTTGACCTTTGGAAAAAAAAATTGTTCAGTAGGTCAAATATGGACTTCTTGTACAGCCATAATATGTAAAAAAATAAAATTAAAAAAAATCAAACCTTTTGTAGACCTTTTAGCTACTTATTGGAACCAGACGGAAAGTCAATGAGTGACTTTTTGACCTTTGGAAAAAAATAATGTTCAGTAGGTCAAATATGAACTTCTTGTACCGCCATAATATGTAAAAAAAAATTCAAACCTTTTTTAGACCTGTAAGCGACTTATTGGAATCAGAAGGGAAGTCAATGAGTGACTTTTTGACCTTTGGGACAAAAATTTGTTCAGTAGGTCAAATATGGACTTTGTACAGCCATAATATGTAAAAAAATAATTAAAAAAAATAAAATTCAAACCTTTTGTAGACCTTTTAGCTACTTATTGGAACCAGAAGGAAAGTCAATGAGTGACTTTTTGACCTTTGGAAAAAACAATTTGTTCAGTAGGTCAAATATGGACTTTGTATAGCCATAATATGTAAAAGAAAATTTTTTTTTTTAACCTTTTGTAGACCTTTAAGCTACTTATTGGAACCAGAAGGAAAGTCAATGAGTGACTTTTTGACCTTTGGAAAAAAAAATTGTTCAGTAGGTCAAATATGGACTTCTTGTACAGCCATAATATGTAAAAAAAAATTAAAAAAAAATTCAAACCTTTTGTAGACCTTTTAGCTACTTATTGGAACCAGAAGGAAAGTCAATGAGTGACTTTTTGACCTTTGGAAAAAAAAAATGTTCAGTAAATTTGTTCAGTAGGTCAAATATGGACTTTGTACAGCCATAATATGTAAAAAAAAATAATAATAATAAAATTCAAACCTTTTAGCTACTTATTGGAACCAGAAGGAAAGTCAATGAGTGACTTTTTGACCTTTGGAAAAAACAATTTGTTCAGTAGGTCAAATATTGACTTTGTACAGCCATAATGTGTAAAAAAAAAATTAAAAAAAAAATTTACCTTTTAGCTTTTTGTAAAAAAAAAAAAAAAAAAAAAAAAATTTCAAACCTTTTTTAGACCTGTAAGCTACTTATTGGAATCAGAAGAGACGTCAATGAGTGACTTTTTGACTTTTGGGAAAAAAAATTTATTCAGTAGGTCAAATATGGACTTCTTGTACAGCCATAACATGTAATAAAAAAATAAAAAAATTTTTTTACCTTTTGTAGACCTTTTAGCAACTTATTGGAACCAGAAGGAAAGTCAATGAGTGACTTTTTGACCTTTGGAAAAAAAAATTGTTCAGTAGGTCAAATATGGACTTCTTGTACAGCCATAATTTGTAAAAAAAAAAAAAATTCAAACCCTTTGTAGACCTTTTAGCTACTTTTTGGAACCTGAAGGAAAGTCAATGAGTGACTTTTTGACCTTTGGAAAAAAAAATGTTTTCAGTAGGTCAAAAATAGACTTCTTGTACAGCCATAATATATATATATATATATATATATATATATATATGTATATATATATATATATATGTATATATATATATATATATATGTATATATATATGTATATATATATATATATATGTATATATATATGTATATATATATATATATATATATATATATATATATATATATATATATATATATATATATGTATATATATATATATATACATATATATATATATATATATATATATATATATATATATATATATATATATATAAAAATTCAAACCTTTTGTAGACCTTTTAGCTACTTATTGGAACCAGAAGGAAAGTCAATGAGTGACTTTTTGACCTTTGGAAAAAAAATGTGTTCAGTAGGTCAAATATGGACTTTGTACAGCCATAATTTGTAAAAAAAATAAATAAAAAAAAAATAAAAAAAAATTAAACCTTCTTTAGACCTGTAAGCTACTTATTGGAATCAGAAGGAAAGTCAATGAGTGACTTTTTGACCTTTGGAAAAAAAATTGTTCAGTAGGTCAAATATGGACTTCTTGTACATATATATAAAAAAATTCAAACCTTTTGTAAACCTTATTGGAACCAGAAGAAAAGTCAATGAGTGACTTTTTGACCTTTGGAAAAAAAAATTTGTTCAGTAGGTCAAATATGGACTTTGTACAGCCATAATATGTAAAAAAAAAAAAAAAAAGTTTTAACCTTTTGTAGACCTTTTAGCTACTTATTGGAACCAGAAGGAAAGTCAATGAGTGACTTTTTGACCTTTGGAAAAAAAAATTGTTCAGTAGGTCAAATATGGACTTCTTGTACAGCCATAATATGTAAAAAAATTAAATAAAAAAAAATCAAACCTTTTGTAGACCTTTTAGCTACTTATTGGAACCAGACGGAAAGTCAATGAGTGACTTTTTGACCTTTGGAAAAAAATAATGTTCAGTAGGTCAAATATGAACTTCTTGTACCGCCATAATATGTAAAAAAAAATTCAAACCTTTTTTAGACCTGTAAGCTACTTATTGGAATCAGAAGGGAAGTCAATGAGTGACTTTTTGACCTTTGGGACAAAAATTTGTTCAGTAGGTCAAATATGGACTTTGTACAGCCATAATATGTAAAAAATAAAATAAAAAAATAAAAAATTCAAACCTTTTGTAGACCTTTTAGCTACTTATTGGAACCAGAAGGAAAGTCAATGAGTGACTTTTTGACCTTTGGAAAAAACAATTTGTTCAGTAGGTCAAATATGGACTTTGTATAGCCATAATATGTAAAAGAATTTTTTTTTTTTTTAACCTTTTGTAGACCTTTAAGCTACTTATTGGAACCAGAAGGAAAGTCAATGAGTGACTTTTTGACCTTTGGAAAAAAAAATTGTTCAGTAAATTTGTTCAGTAGGTCAAATATGGACTTCTTGTACAGCCATAATATGTAAAAAATAATAATAATAATAAAATTCAAACCTTTTAGCTACTTATTGGAACCAGAAGGAAAGTCAATGAGTGACTTTTTGACCTTTGGAAAAAACAATTTGTTCAGTAGGTCAAATATAGACTTCTTGTACAGCCATAAAAAAAAAAAAAAAATATATATATATATATATATATATATATATATATATATATATATATATATATATATATATATATATATATATATATAAAAATTCAAACCTTTTGTAGACCTTTTAGCTACTTATTGGAACCAGAAGGAAAGTCAATGAGTGACTTTTTGAACTTTGGAAAAAAAAATTGTTCAGTAGGTCAAATATGGACTTCTTATACAGCCATAATATATATAAAAAAAAATATTTAAAAAATTCAAACCTTTTGTAGACCTTTTAGCTATTTATTGGAACCAGAAGGAAAGTCAATGAGTGACTTTTTGACCTTTGGAAAAAAAAATTGTTCAGTAGGTCAAATATGGACTTCTTGTACAGCCATAATATGTAAAAAAAATTTTTTTTTAAAAATTCAAACCTTTTGTAGACCTTTTAGCTACTTATTGGAACCAGAAGGAAAGTCAATGAGTGACTTTTTGACCTTTGGAAAAAAAAATTGTTCAGTAGGTCAAATATGGACTTTGTACAGCCATAATATGTAAAATAATTTTTTTTTTTTTTTAACCTTTTGTAGACCTTTTAGCTACTTATTGGAATCAGAAGGGACGTCAATGAGTGACTTTTTGACTTTTGGGAAAAAAATTTGTTCAGTAGGTCAAATATGGACTTCTTGTACAGCCATAAGATGTAATAAAAAAAAATAAAAAAAAATTCAAACCTTTTTTAGACCTGTAAGCTACTTATTGGAATCAGAAGGGAAGTCAATGAGTGACTTTTTGACCTTTGGAAAAAAAAAATTTTTCAGTAGGTCAAATATAGACTTCTTGTACAGTCATAATATATATATATATATATATATATATATATATATATATATATATATATATATATATATATATATATATATATATATATATATATATATATATATATATATATATAGAAAAATTCAAACCTTTTGTAGACCTTTTAGCTACTTATTGGAACCAGAAGGAAAGTCAATGAGTGACTTTTTGACAATTGGAAAAAAAATGTGTTCAGTAGGTCAAATATGGACTTTGTACAGCCATAATATGTAAAAAAAAAAAAAAATGTACCTTTTGTAGACCTTTTAGCTACTTATTTAAACCAGAAGGAAAGTCAATGAGTGACTTTTTGAACTTTGGAAAAAAAAATTGTTCAGTAGGTCAAATATGGACTTCTTGTACAGCCATAATTTGTAAAAAAAAAAAAAAAAAAATCAAACCTTTTTTAGACCTGTAAGCTACTTATTGGAATCAGAAGAGACGTCAATGAGTGACTTTTTGACTTTTGGGAAAAAAATTTGTTCAGTAGGTCAAATATGGACTTCTTGTACAATCTTAATATGTAAAAAAAAAAATTCAAACCCTTTGTAGACCTTTTAGCTACTTTTTGGAACCTGAAGGAAAGTCAATGAGTGACTTTTTGACCTTTGGAAAAAAAATTTTTTTCAGTAGGTCAAATATAGACTTCTTGTACAGTCATAATATATATATATATATGCATTGCATTCAAGAACTCGTGCATTGAAGAGACAAGTGATTTTGTATTGCATTGCATTCAAACACTTGGTGTGCAATGAAGAGAATATTGGTTTTGCATTTCAATGCATACAAAACACATTGTGCATTGAAGAGACAAGTGATTTTGCATTGCATCGCAATAAAAAAAACTTGTGCATTGACGAGATTAGTGCTTTTGCATTGCAATGCATACAATACTTTTTTGGCATTGACGAGACAAGTAATTTTGCATTGCATTCAAGAACTCGTTGTGCATTGAAGAGACAATTGATTTTGTATTGCATCGCATTCTAACATTCGGTGTGCATTGACGAGATTAGTACTTTTGTATTGCAGTGCATACAAGACTCGGTGTGCATTGACGAGATTAGTACTTTTGTATTGCAATACATACAAGACTCGGTGTGCATTGAAGAGACAAGTGATTTTGCATTGCATTGCATTCAAGAACTCGTTGTGCATTGAAGAGAATTGTGGTTTTGCATTGCAATGCATACAAAACACATTGTGCAATGAAGAGACAAATGATTTTGCATTGCATTCAAGAACTCGGTGTGCATTTAAGAGAATAGTGCTTTTGCATTGCAATGCATACTTAACTCATTGTGCATTGAAGAGGCAAGTAATTTTATATTGCATTGCATTCAAACACTCGGTGGGCATTTAAGAGATTAGTACTTTTGCATTGCAATGCATACAAGACTCGAAGTG
The DNA here is from genome assembly GCF_949357685.1 of Gobio gobio. Classification (NCBI taxonomy): domain Eukaryota; kingdom Metazoa; phylum Chordata; class Actinopteri; order Cypriniformes; family Gobionidae; genus Gobio; species Gobio gobio. The sequence continues at coordinate 31,678,317 of NC_137104.1, read as the reverse complement.
CATTGAACAGATTAGTGCTTTTGCATTGCATTAAAAAAAACGTGTGCATTGACGAGATTAGTGCTTTTGCATTGCATTGCATATAATAACTTTTTGTGCATTGAAGAGACAAGTGATTTTGCATTGCATGCACACAAAACACATTGTGCATTGAATAGATCAGTGCGTTTGCATTGCATAGCATTAAAAAAACTTGTGAATGGACGAGAAAAGTGCTTTTGCATTGCAATGCATACGAAACTCATTGTGCATTGAAGAGACAAGTGATTTTGCATTGCATTGCATATCAGATCTTTGTGTGCATTGAAGAGACAAGTGATTTTGCATTGCATCGCAATAAAAAAAACTGGTACATTGACCAGATTTGTGCTTTTACATTGCAATGCATACCAAACTCATTGTGCATTGAAGAGACAAGTGATTTTGCATTGCATTGCATATCAGATCTTTGTGTGCATTGAAGAGTCAAGTGATTTTGCAATGCATTGCATTCAAGAACTCGTGCATTGAAGAGACAAGTGATTTTGTATTGCATTGCATTCAAAACACTCGGTGTGCAATGAAGAGAATATTGGTTTTGCATTGCAATGCATACAAAACACATTGTGCATTGAAGAGACAAGTGATTTTGCATTGCATCGCAATAAAAAAAACTTGTGCATTGACCAGATTAGTGCTTTTGCATTGCAATGCATACAATACTTTTTTTGCATTGAAGAGACAAGTAATTTTGCATTGCATTGCATTCAAGAACTCGTTGTGCATTGAAGAGCCAATTGATTTTGTATTGCATTGCATTCTAACACTCGGTGTGCATTGAAGAGAATAGTGGTTTTGCATTGCAATGCATACAAAAACACATTGTGCATTGAAGAGACAAGTGATTTTGCATTGCATTGCATTCAATAACTTTTTGTGCATTGAAGAGACAAGTGATTTTGCATTGCATTGCATTCAAACACTCGGTGTGCATTAGTACTTTTGCATTGCAATGCATACAAGACTCGGTGTGCATTGAACAGATTAGTGCTTTTGCATTGCATTAAAAAAAACTTGTGCATTGACGAGATTAGTGCTTTTGCATTGCATTGCATATAATAACTTTTTGTGCATTGAAGAGACAAGTGATTTTGCATTGCAATGCACACAAAACACATTGTGCATTGAATAGATCAGTGCGTTTGCATTGCATATAGCATTAAAAAAAACTTGTGAATTGACGAAAATAGTGCTTTTGCATACGAAACTCATTGTGCATTGAAGAGACAAGTGATTTTGCATTGCATTGCATTCAAGAACTCGTTGTGCATTGAAGAGACAATAGATTTTGTATTGCATTGCATTCTAACACTCGGTGTGCATTGAAGAGAATAGTGGTTTTGCATTGCAATGCATACAAAAACACATTGTGCATTGAAGAGACAAGTGATTTTGCATTGCATTGCATTCAATAACTTTTTGTGCATTGAAGAGACAAGTGATTTTGCATTGCATTGCATTCAAACCCTCGGTGTGCATTTAAGAGATTAGTACTTTTGCATTGCAATGCATACAAGACTCGGTGTGCATTGAACAGATTAGTGCTTTTGCATTGCATTAAAAAAAACTTGTGCATTGACGAGATTAGTGCTTTTGCATTGCATTGCATATAATAACTTTTTGTGCATTGAAGAGACAAGTGATTTTGCATTGCAATGCACACAAAACACATTGTGCATTGAACAGATCAGTGCGTTTGCATTGCATAGCATTAAAAAAACTTGTGAATTGACGAGAATAGTGCTTTTGCAAACGAAACTCATTGTGCATTGAAGAGACAAGTGATTTTGCATTGTATTGCATATCAGAACTTTGTGTACATTGAAGAGACAAGTGATTTTGTATTGCATTGCATTCAAACACTCAGTGTACAATGAAGAGAATATTGGTTTTGCATTGCAATGCATACAAAGCACATTGTGCATTGAAGATACAAGTGATTTTGCATTGCATCGCAATAAAAAAAACTTGTGCTTTGACCAGATTAGTGCTTTTGCATTGCAATGCATACAATACTTTTTTTTGCATTGAAGAGACAAGTAATTTTGCATTGTATTGCATTCAAGAACTCGTTGTGCATTGAAGAGACAATTGATTTTGTATTGCATCGCATTCTAACACTCGGTGTGCATTGACGAGATTAGTACTTTTGTATTGCAATGCATACAAGACTCGGTGTGCATTGAAGAGACAAGTGATTTTGCATTGCATTGCATTCAAGAACTCGTTGTGCATTGAAGAGACAATTGATTTTGTATTGCATTGCTTTCTAACATTCGGTGTGCATTGAAGAGAATAGTGGTTTTGCATTGCAATGCATACAAAACACATTGTGCATTGAACTGATTAGTGCTTTTGCATTGCAATGCATACTAAACTCATTGTGCATTGAAGAGACAAGTGATTTAGCATTTCGTTGCATTCAAGAACTCGGTGTGCATTGAAATGATTAGTGCTTTTGCGTTGCACTACATACAAGACTCGTTGTGCATTGAAGAGACAAGTGATTTTGCATTGCATTCCATTCATGAAGTCGGTGTGGATGGGAGAGATTAGTGCTTTTGCATTGCACTGCATGGAAGAGATTAGTGCTTTTGCATTGCACTGCATACAAGACTCGTCCATTGAAGAGACAAGTGCTGTTGCATTGCATAAAATAACTGATAAGTGATTTTGCATTAGCAAGTGCATGGCAATATCTGTCTATTCAAAAGGTCCTCAATGCACCTCAGAATGAGTTGTCTTGCCAGGAGTAATCCTTAATGCGGGGAAGCAGATAATTATTTCCTGTTTAACATCTTTCTCACCGACGAATCCTCAAACATAAAATGTCTTATAATTCCCTTTGACTCCTCATGTTAAATCAGCCGGAACGTAGTACATTATGACCTATTGAACATGTTTCTGGCCGATGAGTCCTCAAATATTAAATTACTATAAATACTCATTGACGTTACATCAAGCCATAGGCTACATTAGGTACATATTAATTCTACTGAACATGTTTAAAGTCTCCATGACTTACTATCCATACTTTTTGACTCTAAGCATTAAATTAGTCTATATTTGACCTACTGAACTTATTTCTGGTCGAAGGGTCCACAAAAGCTTATTTTCTATATATTCTCATAGACTCCTTTCGATGGTGAATCAAGGACTCCAAGGACACTTTGGTAAAAAAAAAAATGGACTATGGCTGATTTATCATCATAAAGAGTCTATAATTGTGATATTTTTGACCTACTGAACACGTTTCTGGCCAAGGTGTCTACAAAGGTTTTCAACTACTCTCAATGATTCCTTCTCATGTTAAATCAGACAATAGTCCATATTTGACCTACTGAACATATTTTTTGCCAAAGGGTTCACAAAGGTTTTCATTTGCTATATATTTTCATAGACCCCTTTTGATATTAAATCAGACATACTGTATATAACCAACTGAACAAATTTCTGGCCTCGATCATGAACTTACATACTCATTGAGTTCCCTTCTGATTCCCTTTTGTGGACAAAGGGTCAAAAATGGACATATGGACTATGGACTACTTATGGACTGATGAATATTCAGACAGAAATATGTTCAGTAGGTCAGTAGGTGGACTGCGGTGTGGCTGATTTAACATAAGGAGTCTTTGAAAATATATAGTTGAAAATACCGTGTGGACCCCTTGGCCAGAAACATATTCAGAAGGTCAAATATGGACAACTGTACAGCCATAACATGTAAAAATAAAAACAACACTTTAAAAACCCTTTTGTAGAACTTTAGGCTAGTAATTGGATTTGGAAGAGAATTGAATGAGTATTTAATTTAGTATTTATGGAATCTTGGCCCAAAAATATGTTCAGTAGGTCCAATATGGACTTAAAAGCTTTAAAATATTTTTGTGGAGCTTTTGGCTAGTATTGGAAACAGAAGGAAAGTCAATGAGTGTGTATAATAAGTTAGTGTTTAAGGACTGTTGGGACGAAAATATGTTCAGTATGTAAAATGTGGACTTCTGTACAGCCATAATATGTAAAAAAAAAAAAAAAACTTTTGTAGACAAGTAAGCTACTTTTTGGAATCAGAAAGGAAGACAATTAGTGACCTTTTTTTAACTTTGGGCCAAAAATATGTTCAGCAGGTCAAATATGGACTTTGTACAGCCATAATATGTAAAAAAAAAAAAAAAAAAAAAAAAAAAAAAATTCAAACCTTTTTTTGACCTGTAAGCTACTTATTGGAACCAGAAGGAAAGTCAATGAGTGACTTTTTGACCTTTGGAAAAAAAAATTGTTCAGTAGGTCAAATATTGACTTTGTACAGCCATAATGTGTAAAAAAAAAAAAAAAAAAAAAAAAAAAAATGTTTTACCTTTTAGCTTTTTGTAAAAAAAAAAAAAAAAAAAAAAATTCAAACCTTTTGTAGACCTTTTAGCTACTTATTGGAACCAGAAGGAAAGTCAATGAGTGACTTTTTGACCTTTGGAAAAAAAAATTGTTCAGTAGGTCAAATATGGACTTCTTGTACAATCTTAAAATGTAAAAAAAAAAAATTCAAACCCTTTGTAGACCTTTTAGCTACTTTTTGGAACCTGAAGGAAAGTCAATGAGTGACTTTTTGACCTTTGGAAAAAAAAATTTTTTCAGTAGGTCAAATATAGACTTCTTGTACATATATATAAAAAAATTCAAACCTTTTGTAGACCTTTTAGCTACTTATTGGAACCAGAAGGAAAGTCAATGAGTGACTTTTTGACCTTTGGAAAAAAAAATTGTTCAGTAGGTCAAATATGAACTTCTTGTACAGCCATAATATGTAAAAAAAAAATTCAAACCTTTTTTAGACCTGTAAGCTACTTATTGGAATCAGAAGGGAAGTCAATGAGTGACTTTTTGAACTTTGGGACAAAAATTTGTTCAGTAGGTCAAATATGGACTTTGTACAGCCATAATATGTAAAAAATATAAAAAATAAAAATTTAACCTTTTGTAGACCTTTTAGCTACTTATTGGAACCAGAAGGAAAGTCCATGAGTGACTTTTTGACCTTTGGAAAAAAAAATTGTTCAGTAGGTCAAATATCGACTTCCTTTACAGCCATAATATATATAAAAAAAAATATAAAAAAATTCAAACCTTTTGTAGACCTTTTAGCTACTTATTGGAACCAGAAGGAAAGTCAATGAGTGACTTTTTGACCTTTGGAAAAAAAATGTGTTCAGTAGGTCAAATATCGACTTCCTTTACAGCCATAATATGTAAAAAAAAAAAAAAAAATTCAAACCTTTTGTAGACCTTTTAGCTACTTATTGGAACCAGAAGGAAAGTCAATGAGTGACTTTTTGACCTTTGGAAAAAAAATGTGTTCAGTAGGTCAAATATGGACTTTCTACAGCCATAATATGTAAAAAAAAAAAAAAAAAAAGTTTTACCTTTTAGCTTTTTGTAAAAAAAAAATAAAATAAATAAAAATAAAATTCAAACCTTTTGTAGACCTTTTAGCTACTTATTGGAACCAGAAGGAAAGTCAATGAGTGACTTTTTGACCTTTGGAAAAAAAAATTGTTCAGTAGGTCAAATATCGACTTCCTTTACAGCCATAATATATATTAAAAAAAATATATAAAAAATTCAAACCTTTTGTAGACCTTTTAGCTACTTATTGGAACCAGAAGGAAAGTCAATGAGTGACTTTTTGACCTTTGGAAAAAAAATGTGTTCAGTAGGTCAAATATGGACTTTGTACAGCCATAATATGTAAAAAAAAAAAAAAAAAAAAAAAAAAAATTAACCTTTTGTAGACCTTTTAGCTACTTATTTAAACCAGAAGGAAGGTCAATGAGTGACTTTTTGAACTTTGGAAAAAAAAAATTGTTCAGTAGGTCAAATATGGACTTCTTGTACAGCCATAATATGTAAAAAAAAAAAAAAAAAAAAAAAAATTCAAACTTTTTTTAGACCTGTAAGCTACTTATTGGAATCAGAAGGAAAGTCAATGAGTGACTTTTTTACCTTTGGAAAAAAAAATTGTTCAGTAGGTCAAATATGGACTTCTTATACAGCCATAATATATATAAAAAATAAATACAAAAAAAATTCAAACCTTTTGTAGACCTTTTAGCTACTTAATGGAACCAGAAGGAAAGTCAATGAGTGACTTTTTGACCTTTGGAAAAAAAATGTGTTCAGTAGGTCAAATATGGACTTCTTGTACAGCCATAATATGTAAAAAAAATTTTTTTTTTTAAATTCAAACCTTTTGTAGACCTTTTAGCTACTTATTGGAACCAGAAGGAAAGTCGATGAGTGACTTTTTGACCTTTGGAAAAAAAAATTGTTCAGTAGGTCAAATATGGACTTCTTGTACAGCCATAATATGTAAAAAAAAATTAAAAAAAAAAATTCAAACCTTTTGTAGACCTTTTAGCTACTTATTGGAACCAGAAGGAAAGTCGAGTGACTTTTTGACCTTTGGAAAAAAAAAATTGTTCAGTAGGTCAAATATTGACTTTGTACAGCCATAATGTGTAAAAAAAAAAAAAAATGTTTTTTAACTTTTAGCTTTTTGTAACAAAAAAAACAAAAAAAAAAAAAAAAAATCATTTTTTAGACCTGTAAGCTACTTATTGGAATCAGAAGGGACGTCAATGAGTGACTTTTTGACTTTTGGGAAAAAAATTTGTTCAGTAGGTCAAATATGGACTTCTTGTACAGCCATAACATGTAATAAAAAAAATAAAAATTTTTTTTTAACCTTTTGTAGACCTTTTAGCTACTTATTGGAACCAGAAGGAAAGTCAATGAGTGACTTTTCGACCTTTGGAAAAAAAAAAATTTCAGTAGGTCAAATATGGACTTCTTTTACAGCCAAAATATGTAAAAAAAAAAAAAAAAAAAAAAAATTCAAACCTTTTGTAGACCTTTTAGCTACTTATTGGAACCAGAAGGAAAGTCAATGAGTGACTTTTTGACCTTTGGAAAAAAAAATTGTTCAGTAGGTCAAATATGAACTTGTACAGCCATAATACGTAAAAAAAATTCAAACCTTTTTTAGACCTTTAAGCTACTTATTGGAATCAGAAGGGAAGTCAATGAGTGACTTTTTGACCTTTGGGACAAAAATTTGTTCAGTAGGTCAAATATGGACTTCTTGTACAGCCATAATATATATAAAAAAATAAACAAAAAAAATTCAAACCTTTTTTAGACCTTTAAGCTACTTATTGGAACCAGAAGTAAAGTCAATGAGTGACTTTTTGAATTTTTTGAAATTTTTTTTTAATATATATTATGGCTGTACAAGAAGTCGATATTTGACCTACTGAACAATTTTTTTTTTCCAAAGGTCAAAAAAAATTTGTTCAGTGGGTCAAATATTGACTTTGTACAGCCATAATGTGTAAAAAAAAAAAAAAAAAAAAAAAAAAAATGTTTTACCTTTTAGCTTTTTGTAAAAAAAAAAAAAAAAAAAAAAAATTCAAACCTTTTGTAGACCTTTTAGCTACTTATTGGAACCAGAAGGAAAGTCAATGAGTGACTTTTTGACCTTTGGAAAAAAAATTTGTTCAGTAGGTCAAATATGGACTTCTTGTACAATCTTAATATGTAAAAAAAAAAATCAAACCCTTTGTAGACCTTTTAGCTACTTTTTGGAACCTGAAGGAAAGTCAATGAGTGACTTTTTGACCTTTGGAAAAAAAAATTTTTTCAGTAGGTCAAATATAGACTTCTTGTACATATATATAAAAAAATTCAAACCTTTTGTAGACCTTTTAGCTACTTATTGGAACCAGAAGGAAAGTCAATGAGTGACTTTTTGACCTTTGGAAAAAAAAATTGTTCAGTAGGTCAAATATGAACTTCTTGTACAGCCATAATATGTAAAAAAAAATTCAAACCTTTTTTAGACCTGTAAGCTACTTATTGGAATCAGAAGGGAAGTCAATGAGTGACTTTTTGACCTTTGGGACAAAAATTTGTTCAGTAGGTCAAATATGGACTTTGTACAGCCATAATATGTAAAAAATATAAAAAATAAAAATTTAACCTTTTGTAGACCTTTTAGCTACTTATTGGAACCAGAAGGAAAGTCCATGAGTGACTTTTTGACCATTGGAAAAAAAAAATGTTCAGTAGGTCAAATATCGACTTCCTTTACAGCCATAATATATATAAAAAAAAATATAAAAAAATTCAAACCTTTTGTAGACCTTTTAGCTACTTATTGGAACCAGAAGGAAAGTCAATGAGTGACTTTTTGACCTTTGGAAAAAAAAATTGTTCAGTAGGTCAAATATGGACTTCTTGTACAGCCATAATATGTAAAAAAAAAAAAAAAAAAAAAATTCAAACCTTTTGTAGACCTTTTAGCTACTTATTGGAACCAGAAGGAAAGTCAATGAGTGACTTTTTGACCTTTGGAAAAAAAATGTGTTCAGTAGGTCAAATATGGACTTTGTACAGCCATAATATGTAAAAAAAAAAAAAAAAAAAAAAGTTTTACCTTTTAGCTTTTTGTAAAAAAATAAATAAATAAATAAAAATAAAATTCAAACCTTTTGTAGACCTTTTAGCTACTTATTGGAACCAGAAGGAAAGTCAATGAGTGACTTTTTGACCTTTGGAAAAAAAAATTGTTCAGTAGGTCAAATATGGACTTCTTGTACAGCCATAATATGTAAAAAAAATTAAAAAAAATTTTCAAACCTTTTGTAGACCTTTTAGCTACTTTTTGGAACCTGAAGGAAAGTCAATGAGTGACTTTTTGACCTTTGGAAAAAAAATTTTTTTCAGTAGGTCAAATATAGACTTCTTGTACAGCCATAAAATATATATATATAAATATATAAAAAATTCAAACCTTTTGTAGACCTTTTAGCTACTTATTGGAACCAGAAGGAAAGTCAATGAGTGACTTTTTGACCTTTGGAAAAAAAATGTGTTCAGTAGGTCAAATATGGACTTTGTACAGCCATAATATGTAAAAAAAAAAAAAAAAAAAAAAAAAAAAATTAACCTTTTGTAGACCTTTTAGCTACTTATTTAAACCAGAAGGAAGGTCAATGAGTGACTTTTTGAACTTTGGAAAAAAAATTTGTCCAGTAGGTCAAATATGGACTTTGTACAGCCATAATATGTAAAAGAAAAAAAATTTTTTTTTAACCTTTTGTAGACCTTTTAGCTACTTATTTAAACCAGAAGGAAAGTCAATGAGTGACTTTTTGAACTTTGGAAAAAAAAAATAGTTCAGTAGGTCAAATATGGACTTCTTGTACAGCCATAATATGTAAAAAAAAAAAAAAATCAAACCCTTTGTAGACCTTTTAGCTACTTATTGGAATCAGAAGTGAAGTCAATGAGTGACTTTTTGACCCTTGGAAAAAAAATTTGTTCAATAGGTCAAATATGGACTTCTTGTTCAGCCATAATATGTAAAAAAAAATGTTTTTTAAAAATCAAACCTTTTGTAGACCTTTTAGCTACTTATTGGAACCAGGAGGAAAGTCAATGAGTGACTTTTTGACCTTTGGAAAAAAAATGTGTTCAGTAGGTCAAATATGGACTTTGTACAGCCATAATATGTAAAAAAAAAAAAAAAAAAAAAATTCAAACCTTTTGTAGACCTTTTAGCTACTTATTGGAACCAGAAGGAAAGTCAATGAGTGACTTTTTGACCTTTGGAAAAAAAATGTGTTCAGTAGGTCAAATATGGACTTTGTACAGCCATAATATGTAAAAAAAAAAAAAAAAAAAAAAAAATTCAAACCTTTTGTAGACCTTTTAGCTACTTATTGGAACCAGAAGGAAAGTCAATGAGTGACTTTTTGACCTTTGGAAAAAAAAATTGTTCAGTAGGTCAAATATGGACTTCTTGTACAGCCATAATATGTAAAAAAAAAAAAATTCAAACCCTTTGTAGACCTTTTAGCGTCTCGGTTACGTATGTAACCCTCGTTCCCTGAGGAGGGAACGGAGACGTACGTTAGTGACTAACGAATGGGGGTTTCGCTTAGAAGCCAATCATCTTCATCGTATTCAACAGCGCCCAATGGCAGTGCCAATGCCATGGGCATGCGGAATTTGCATGCGTAACTCCGCCCCACCTCGTGGGTATATAAGGAAGTACGCTGCGAACATCGCATTATGTTACTGCTGCAGGAGCCAAGACTGAACTCCGCGTTCCAGGCAGCACAGCTGACGTGGCTAAGGAAACGTACGTCTCCGTTCCCTCCTCAGGGAACGAGGGTTACATACGTAACCGAGACGTTCCCTTTCGTTCAGTCACTACGACGTACGTTAGTGACTAACGAATGGGGGATCCTATTCAACAACGCCACTCAGCTGTCATCCAGTGCCCTGCGTAAGTGTGAGATCCCGCCACTTAAGGCCCTAGGACTCCCACTTATCACAGGAATACCAAGGTACACTGGGAAGCATATCCCAGTGAGGGAATGCCAAGATGCCTACCGTAGGGAGGACTTAGAGAATACACATATGACCCGCTGAGGGTTGCATATGGAAGATCTCTAGGGTACCAGCCGAAGGTGGATTTTTAACCCTAGGGGTGGCAGGGACTTGCCAAGGGAAAGACACCTGCTCACTGAGGAGGCTTACGGTGGGAATACTCGTGTGGGGGTCGCCGGAGGGGAACCATGCACACGGAGCACCTGGCCGGACATGAGGGTCTGGGCTCGAAAGGGCAGACTGAACTGATGTCGGCGTCGACAGTGCTGGAGGAGCTCAGGGCTCTCGGGGAGCTCACCTGAGGAAAATATCGCACGTATCCAGTCCTTGGAGTGGAATGGCGAGCAAGCGAAGACACCTGAGCCGGGCCCATTACCGGCCACCCGTAGGGGCGAGTACATAGTCGGACACTGGCTCCACTCGGAGATTGTAGAATCTGGCGAATGTGTTGGGTGTCGCCCAGCCTGCAGCTCTGCAGATGTCTGTTAGCGAGGCGCCATGCGCTAGAGCCCAAGAGGAGGCCACACTCCGGGTGGAGTGTGCCCTCACACCAAGGGGACATGGTCGGCCTTGCTGCTGGTATGCCAAAACAATGGTGTCCACTATCCAGTGAGACAACCTCTGCTTTGAGAGAGCGCTTCCCTTCCGCTCTCCACCATAACAGACAAAGAGCTGGTCTGAGGTCCTGAAACACTGCGTCATGTCTACGTAGGCGCGGAGAGCGCGTACTGGACAAAGCAATGCCAAGGCTGGGTCTGCCTCCTCCAAAGGCAGCGCTTGCAGGTTCACCACCTGATCTCGGAACGGAGTGGTAGGAACCTTGGGCACATATCCGGGCCGGGGTCTCAGGATCACTTGAGAGTTAGCCGGCCCGAACTCAAGGCACGCTTCGTCAACCGAAAATGCTTGCAGGTCCCCGACCCTCTTAAGCGAGGCCAATGCGGTCAGCAGAGCCGTCTTCATAGACAAGAACTTAATCTCGGCCGACCGCAAAGGCTCAAAGGGAGGCCTCTGCAGAGCACTTAAGACTACTGAGAGGTCCCAAGAGGGAACGAGAGGAGAGCGAGGAGGATTCAGTCTCCTCGCCCCCCTCAGGAACCTGATGATCAGGTCGTGCTGACTTACCTTTTTGTCTCCCAGGAGATCGTGGTAGGCAGATATTGCGGCCACGTACACTTTAAGGGTGGAGGGAGACAGCCTTCGCTCCACCCCCTCCTGGAGAAACGATAGCACGGACCCGATCGGGCATTTCCAGGGGTCTTCTTGGCGGGAAGAGCACCATGTGACGAAGAGGTTCCACTTCAACGCGTAGAGACGTCGTGTAGACTCAGCTCTAGCGGAAGTGATGGTAGCGACCACCGCAGGTGGAAGGCTACTCAAACCTACCGTGTCCCGTCCAGAAGCCACACGTGGAGCTTCCAGAACGCTGGACGCGGGTGCCAAAAGGTGCCCCGTCTCTGAGTAAGGAGGTCCGGTCTCAGAGGAATAGGCCAGGGAGGGGCTGTCGCAAGGAGTAAGAGTTCTGGGAACCAGGTCTGGCCGTGCCAAAGCGGGGCGACCAAGACGACCTGCTCCTTGTCCTCCCTGATCTTGCACAGTACCCGTGCAAGAAGGCTCACTGGGGGAAACGCATACTTGCGTAGCCCGGACGGCCAGCTGTGCGCCAGTGCATCCGTGCCGAGGGTGCCCTCGGTCAGGGAATAATACAGGGAGCAATGGAAAGAGTCCTGGGAGGCAAACAGATCTACCTGTGCGTCGCCGAACCGTTCCCATATCAGCTGGATCGTCTGAGGGTGGAGTCTCCACTCTCCGGGGAGAGGCTGAAACCGTGAGAGCTCGTCGGCTGCACAGTTCAGGTCTCCAGGGATGTGGACAGCACGAAGGGACCTCAGGCGCTTCTGACTCCACAAAACGAGATGGCGGGCGAGTTGAGACATACGGTGGGAGCGTAGACCGCCCTGGTGGTTGATGTACGCTACTACGGCCGTGTTGTCTGTCCTGACTAGCACATGTTGACCCTTCAGCAACGCTTGGAAGCGGTGCAGGGCGAACCGTACAGCCAGTAACTCGAGGCAATTGACATGCAGAAGGCGCTGGGGTCCCGTCCAGGAGCCCGCGGCTGCTTGTCCATTGCACATGGCACCCCAGCCCGTGGATGATGCATCTGTTGTCACAACAACATGCCGGGAAGCTCGTTCTAAGGACACTCCGGTCCGTAGAAACTTGAGGTTCGACCACGGGGTGAGTGTCTGTAAGCAGGCCCGGGTCACTGGGACCCGGAGCGTGCCAGACCGCCATGCCCATCTCGGGACTCGATCGCGTAGCCAGTGCTGAAGCGGTCTCATATGAAGCAATCCGAGCGGCGTTACCGCGGCTGCAGATGCCATATGCCCCAGGAGCCTCTGAAAGTGTTTCAGTGGAACCGCACTCTTGCCCTCGAGTTGTCGAAGGGAATTCAGCAGAGACTGCGCGCGCTCGCTCGAAAGCTGCGCGCACATGGCGACCGAGTCGATATCCATACCGAGAAAAGAGATCCTCTGCGCGGGGCAAAGTTTGCTCTTCTCCCAGTTGACCCGAAGGCCCAGACGGGCTAGGTGATGGAGCACCAGATCTCTGTGTCCGCAAACCTGCTCTCGAGAGGGACCCAGTATGAGCCAGTCGTCGAGGTAGTTCAGGATGCGGACCCCGTGCTGCCGAAGGGGCGCAAGGGCTGCCTCGGCAATCTTCGTAAAGACGCGAGGGGACAGAGATAGCCCGAATGGTAGAACTGCGTACTGATATGCCCGCCCCTCGAAAGCAAACCGTAGGAACGGTCTGTGTCGAGGCAAAATGGAGACATGGAAGTAGGCGTCCTTCAGGTCGATCGCTGCAAACCAATCGTGTGGACGAACGCATTCGAAAAGGCGTTTCGCTGTCAACATCTTGAACGGAAACCGGTGAAGGTAACGGTTCAAGACGCGCAGGTCCAGGATTGGCCGTAGCCCACCGGTCTTTTTGGGTACAATGAAGTACGGGCTGTAAAACCCGCAATTCATCTCGGCTGGAGGGACAGGTTCGATCGCACCCTTCGCCAGTAGGGTGGCAATCTCCGCTCGCATGACGGGGGCGTTGGCCCCGATCATGGTGGAACGGACTCCCCGGAAGCAGGGAGGAACCTGCGCGAACTGAATCGCGTAGCCGCGCCTGACGGTCCGCTCGACCCAGCGGGACAGCCCTGGAAGCTGAAGCCAGACATCCAGAAACTGCACCAGCGGGGTCATACGGTGTACAGACGTACCCGGTGTGGGCTTGCAGCGATGCAGCGTCACCGGCCCGGACATGGGAGGCTGTGGGGCGTCCCGGTGCGGGGGCACGGTTGACAGCTGCGTCCTGACAGAGGAGACCAGGGAAGGACCAGCGTTCCACTGGGGTCTGCTCTGCCAGGAGGCTGGCGACAGAGTGGGATGCGAGTGGCGGGACCCGTGGGTGGCGCGCACCGTCATCACCGGACTCTGTGGGCTCAGGGATGGGAGTGTTAATTCTTTCTTTGACCAACATAGGGTGCTGCTGACCCGGGGGCCAGCAGCTGAACAAAGGATTCTCCCCCGGCCCTCCACCGGGGGAAGGAGTGGTCCTGCTACCATCTCCTTGAAAGATTTTCCCATCCCTGAGCCGTCCGTCTCAGGAGCGGCGCTTGGCCTGGCGTTTAGCGGGGCGCGGGGCGGCCTGAGGGGACTTGGACGCCTTCCTACGGCTTCCTCCGCGACCCGGCCCGGGTGAAGGCTGCTGCTTGGACCGGGTGGGAGGGGCGGGAGCCTTAGGAGGGCGTCCTCGGCGTGGAGCAGACTGAGGCGACTGTGCCGGCGGCTGGGTGGAGGCAGCAGCTGGCCGCCGGGGCAGTACGTGTTTGATTGCCTCAGTCTGCTTCTGGGCGATTGAGAACTGTTGGGCAAAGTCCTCAACCGCCCCGCCGAAGAGGCCGGCCTGGGATATGGGGGCATCGAGGAACCGGGTTCGCTCGGTGTCCCGCATATCGGCCAGGTTCAGCCACAGGTGACGCTCCTGGACCACATTTGTGGACATCACTTGACCCAGGGAGCGTGCGGTCACCTTCGTCGCCCGGAGAGCGAGGTCGGTGGCGGCACGCAGCTCATTTAAGAGCCCCGGATCAACTCCACCCTCGTGCATGTCCTTGAGGATCCTGGCCTGGTAGACCTGGAGGATCGCCATGGCATGCAGCGAAGCGGCAGCCTGCCCCGCAGCTCTGTGCGATTTCGACACCAAGGTTGATGTGAATCGACAGGCTTTGGAGGGGTGCTTAGGATCACCACGCCAGGTTGAAGCGCTCTGAGGACACAGTTGCATCGCAACAGAACGTTCAACTGGAGGGACCCCAGTGTACCCTTTAGCTGCCGCCCCATCGAGGACGGAGAAGGCGGAGGAAGTCAGTGAACGGTCACGGGAAGACAACGGGGACTTCCAGGACCGCGTGAGTTCCTCATGCAGCTCGGGAAAGAAAGGTATTGAGGGCAAGGACTGACGGGTGTCAGCGCGAGCCCCCAAAAACCAATCATCGAGCCTTGAGTGTTCGGGACAGGGTGGAGGGTTCCACTCGATCCCTAAACTCGCGGCTGCCCGAGACAACATGGCTGTCAGCTCTGGATCTGACTCGGGCAATGCTGGCACGCCCGAGGGCGGCAGCACAGCCGAGTCATCATCTCCAGAGGACTCGAGCCCACCTTGTGATGCGGTGATCGACATCGCATCCTCCTCCGGAGCGCCAAATGAGATGCGCGGGGGGGCCGGAGCCGGCCCCGCGATCTGCATCTGAACGCTCGCGGGTTGCAATGTGCAAGACGGGGGTGTGGCCCGAGGCATGAGCGTCGGGGCTTTGTTCCACACCGTAACCGTCAAGTCACCCTGACCACCAGCCGAAGTACTGGGCCTCTGGGACTCAGTAGATCGGGGTGTGGTAGAGGGGACTCTCACTTCAGTACGAAGGTCATGGAGTCTTGACCGCAACATTGCGATGGTCATGTTCCCGCACTGAGAACATGACTCATCCGCGAACGCTGTCTGAGCATGCTGAAAGCCCAAACATACCAGACAGTGTTCGTGCCCATCAGAGGAGGAAAGCAACCGACCACACCCAGAAGTACACGGACGAGACATCCTGAAAAGGACGCGTCACGTGTAAGCTCTTTTATGAGAGGAAAGCCTCGCAGAGAACGCCGAAGCGCCCAGGGACCACACACCAGCTGTCTAGCAGACCACTGCGCAGATCAGCAGGCAGGCAGTATGATGATCACTGGAACGCGCCGTAACACCAACGCCTCTGGAAAGCTGCTCGTCTCGAAAGCTGTCGATGACTCAGATCAGGCTTGTAGGAGTGAAGAGATCCTCTTGGCTCCAAAGCAGAAACATAATGCGATGTTCGCAGCGTACTTCCTTATATACCCACGAGGTGGGGCGGAGTTACGCATGCAAATTCCGCATGCCCATGGCATTGGCACTGCCATTGGGCGCTGTTGAATACGATGAAGATGATTGGCTTCTAAGCGAAACCCCCATTCGTTAGTCACTAACGTACGTCGTAGTGACTGAACGAAAGGGAACTACTTTTTGGAACCTGAAGGAAAGTCAATGAGGGACTTTTTGACCTTTGGAAAAAAATTTTTTTTCAGTACGTCAAATATAGACTTCTTGTACAGCCATAATATATATATATATATATATATATATATATATATATATATATATATATATATATATATATATATATATATATATATATATATATATATATATATAAAAAAAAATTCAAACCTTTTGTAGACCTTTTAGCTACTTATTGGAACCAGAGGGAAAGTCAATGAGTGACTTTTTGACCTTTGGAAAAAAAATGTGTTCAGTAGGTCAAATATGGACTTTGTACAGCCATAATATGTAAAAAAAAAAAAAAAAAAAAAAAAAAAAAAAAAAATGTAACCTTTTGTAGACCTTTTAGCTACTTATTTAAACCAGAAGGAAAGTCAATGAGTGACTTTTTGAACTTTGGAAAAAAAAATTGTTCAGTAGGTCAAATATGGACTTCTTGTACAGCCATAATATGTAAAAAAAAAAAAAAAAAAAAAAAAATTCAAACCTTTTTTTAGACCTGTAAGCTACTTATTGGAATCAGAAGGAAAGTCAATGAGTGACTTTTTGACCTTTGGAAAAAAAAATTGTTCAGTAGGTCAAATATGGACTTCTTATACAGCCATAATATATATATAAAAAATAAATACAAAAAAAATTCAAACCTTTTGTAGACCTTTTAGCTACTTATTGGAATCAGAGGGGACGTCAATGAGTGACTTTTTGACTTTTGGGAAAAAAATTTGTTCAGTAGGTCAAAAATGGACTTCTTGTACAGCCATAACATGTAATAAAAATAATAAAACAATTTTTTAACCTTTTGTAGACCTTTTAGCTACTTATTGGAACCAGAAGGAAAGTCAATGAGTGACTTTTTGACCTTTGGAAAAAAAAATTGTTCAGTAGGTAAAATATGAACTTCTTGTACAGCCATAATACGTAAAAAAAATTCAAACCTTTTTTAGACCTTTAAGCTACTTATTGGAATCAGAAGGGAAGTCAATGAGTGACTTTTTGACCTTTGGGACAAAAATTTGTTCAGTAGGTCAAATATGGACTTCTTGTACAGCCATAATATATATAAAAAAATAAACAAAAAAAATTCAAACCTTTTTTAGACCTTTAAGCTACTTATTGGAACCAGAAGTAAAGTCAATGAGTGACTTTTTGAATTTTTTGAATTTTTTTTTTAATATATATTATGGCTGTACAAGAAGTCGATATTTGACCTACTGAACAATTTTTTTTTTCCAAAGGTCAAAAAAAATTTGTTCAGTGGGTCAAATATTGACTTTGTACAGCCATAATGTGTAAAAAAAAAAAAAAAAAAAAAAAAAAAATGTTTTACCTTTTAGCTTTTTGTAAAAAAAAAAAAAAAAAAAAAAAAAAATTCAAACCTTTTTTAGACCTTTTAGCTACTTATTGGAACCAGAAGGAAAGTCAATGAGTGACTTTTTGACCTTTGGAAAAAAAAATTGTTCAGTAGGTCAAATATGGACTTCTTGTACAATCTTAATATGTAAAAAAAAAAAATTCAAACCCTTTGTAGACCTTTTAGCTACTTTTTGGAACCTGAAGGAAAGTCAATGAGTGACTTTTTGACCTTTGGAAAAAAAAATTGTTCAGTAGGTCAAATATGGACTTCTTGTACAGCCATAATATGTAAAAAAAAATTTTGTGAAAAAATTCAAACCTTTTGTAGACCTTTTAGCTACTTATTGGAACCAGAAGGAAAGTCCATGAGTGACTTTTTGACCTTTGGAAAAAAAAAGTTGTTCAGTAGGTCAAATATCGACTTCCTTTACAGCCATAATATATATAAAAAAAATATAAAAAAAATTCAAACCTTTTGTAGACCTTTTAGCTACTTATTGGAACCAGAAGGAAAGTCAATGAGTGACTTTTTGACCTTTGGGAAAAAAAATTGTTTAGTAGGTCAAATATGGACTTCTTTTACAGCCATAATAAGTAAGAAAAAAAAAAAAAATCAAACCTTTTTTAGACCTGTAAGTTACTTATTGGAATCAGAAGGGAAGTCAATGAGTGACTTTTTGACCTTTGGAAAAAAAAATTGTTCAATAGGTCAAATGTGGACTTCTTGTACAGCCATAATATATATAAAAAAATAAACAAAAAAAATTCAAACCTTTTTTAGACCTTTAAGCTACTTATTGGAACCAGAAGGAAAGTCAATGAGTGATTTTTTGACCTTTGGAAAAAAAATGTGTTCAGTAGGTCAAATATGGACTTCTTGTACAGCCATAATATATATAAAAAAAAAAAAAAAAATCAAACCTTTTTTAGACCTTTTAGCTACTTATTGGAATCAAAAGGGAAGTCAATGAGTGACTTTTTGACCTTTGGAAAAAAAATTTTTTTCAGTATGTCAAATATAGACTTCTTGTACAGCCATAATATATATATATATATATATATATATATATATATATATATATATATATATATATATATATATATATATATATATATATATATATAATTCAAACCTTTTGTAGACCTTTTTGCTACTTATTGGAACCAGAAGGAAAGTCAATGAGTGACTTTTTGACCTTTGGAAAAAAAATGTGTTCAGTAGGTCAAATATGGACTTTGTACAGCCATAATATGTAAAAAAAAAAATTCAAACCCTTTGTAGACCATTTAGCTACTTTTTGGAACCTGAAGGAAAGTCAATGAGTGACTTTTTGACCCTTGGGAAAAAAAATTGTTCAGTAGGTCAAATATGGACTTCTTGTACAGCCATAATATGTAAAAAAAAAAAAAAAATTAACAAAAAATTCAAACCTTTTGTAGACCTTTTAGCTACTTATTGGAACCAGAAGGAAAGTCAATGAGTGACTTTTTGACCTTTGGGAAAAAAAATTGTTTAGTAGGTCAAATATGGACTTCTTTTACAGCCATAATAAGTAAGAAAAAAAAAAAAATTCAAACCTTTTTTAGACCTGTAAGCTACTTATTGGAATCAGAAGGGAAGTCAATGAGTGACTTTTTGACCTTTGGAAAAAAAAATTGTTCAATAGGTCAAATGTGGACTTCTTGTACAGCCATAATATGTAAAAAAAAAATTTATAAAAAAATTCAAACCTTTTGTAGACCTTTTAGCTACTTATTGGAACCAGAAGGAAAGTCAATGAGTGATTTTTTGACCTTTGGAAAAAAAATGTGTTCAGTAGGTCAAATATGGACTTCTTATACAGCCATAATATATATATAAAAAAATAAAAAAAATTCAAACCTTTTTTAGACCTTTTAGCTACTTATTGGAATCAAAAGGGAAGTCAATGAGTGACTTTTTGACCTTTGGAAAAAAATTTTTTTTCAGTATGTCAAATATAGACTTCTTGTACAGCCATAATATATATATATATATATATATATATATATATATATATATATATATATATATATATATATATATATATATATATATATATATATATATATATATATATATATATATATATATAAAAATTCAAACCTTTTGTAGACCTTTTTGCTACTTATTGGAACCAGAAGGAAAGTCAATGAGTGACTTTTTGACCTTTGGAAAAAAAATGTGTTCAGTAGGTCAAATATGGACTTTGTACAGCCATAATATATAAAAAAAAAAATTCAAACCCTTTGTAGACCATTTAGCTACTTTTTGGAACCTGAAGGAAAGTCAATGAGTGACTTTTTGACCCTTGGGAAAAAAAATTGTTCAGTAGGTCAAATATGGATTTCTTGTACAGCCATAATATGTAAAAAAAAAAAAAAAAAATTAACAAAAAATTCAAACCTTTTTTAGACCTTTAAGCTGCTTATTGGAATCAGAAGGGAAGTCAATGAGTGACTTTTTGACCTTTGGGACAAAAATTTGTTCAGTAGGTCAAATATGGACTTCTTGTACAGCCATAATATATATAAAAAAATAAACAAAAAAAATTCAAACCTTTTTTAGACCTTTAAGCTACTTATTGGAACCAGAAGTAAAGTCAATGAGTGACTTTTTGAATTTTTTGAATTTTTTTTTAAATATATATTATGGCTGTACAAGAAGTCGATATTTGACCTACTGAACAATTTTTTTTTTCCAAAGGTCAAAAAAAATTGTTCAGTAGGTCAAATATGGACTTCTTGTACAGCCATAATATATATAAAAAAATAAACAAAAAAAATTCAAACCTTTTTTAGACCTTTAAGCTACTTATTGGAACCAGAAGTAAAGTCAATGAGTGACTTTTTGAATTTTTTGAATTTTTTTTAAAATATATATTATGGCTGTACAAGAAGTCGATATTTGACCTACTGAACAATTTTTTTTTTCCAAAGGTCAAAAAAAATTGTTCAGTAGGTCAAATATGGACTTCTTGTACAGCCATAATATATATAAAAAAATAAACAAAAAAAATTCAAACCTTTTTTAGACCTTTAAGCTACTTATTGGAACCAGAAGTAAAGTCAATGAGTGACTTTTTGAATTTTTTGAATTTTTTTTTAAATATATATTATGGCTGTACAAGAAGTCGATATTTGACCTACTGAACAATTTTTTTTTTCCAAAGGTCAAAAAAAATTGTTCAGTAGGTCAAATATGGACTTCTTGTACAATCTTAATATGTAAAAAAAAAAATTCAAACCCTTTGTAGACCTTTTAGCTACTTTTTGGAACCTGAAGGAAAGTCAATGAGTGACTTTTTGACCTTTGGAAAAAAAATTGTTCAGTAGGTCAAATATGGACTTCTTGTACAGCCATAATATGTAAAAAAAAAAATTTGTGAAAAAATTCAAACCTTTTGTAGACCTTTTAGCTACTTATTGGAACCAGAAGGAAAGTCCATGAGTGACTTTTTGACCTTTGGAAAAAAAAAGTTGTTCAGTAGGTCAAATATCGACTTCCTTTACAGCCATAATATATATAAAAAAAATATAAAAAAAATTCAAACCTTTTGTAGACCTTTTAGCTACTTATTGGAACCAGAAGGAAAGTCAATGAGTGACTTTTTGACCTTTGGGAAAAAAAAATGTTTAGTAGGTCAAATATGGACTTCTTTTACAGCCATAATAAGTAAGAAAAAAAAAAAAAATTCAAACCTTTTTTAGACCTGTAAGCTACTTATTGGAATCAGAAGGGAAGTCAATGAGTGACTTTTTGACCTTTGGAAAAAAAAATTGTTCAATAGGTCAAATGTGGACTTCTTGTACAGCCATAATATGTAAAAAAAAAATTTGTAAAAAAATTCAAACCTTTTGTAGACCTTTTAGCTACTTATTGGAACCAGAAGGAAAGTCAATGAGTGATTTTTTGACCTTTGGAAAAAAAATGTGTTCAGTAGGTCAAATATGGACTTCTTGTACAGCCATAATATATATATAAAAAAAAAAAAAAAAATTCAAACCTTTTTTAGACCTTTTAGCTACTTATTGGAATCAAAAGGGAAGTCAATGAGTGACTTTTTGACCTTTGGAAAAAAAATTTTTTTCAGTATGTCAAATATAGACTTCTTGTACAGCCATAATATATATATATATATATATATATATATATATATATATATATATATATATATATATATATATAAAAATTCAAACCTTTTGTAGACCTTTTTGCTACTTATTGGAACCAGAAGGAAAGTCAATGAGTGACTTTTTGACCTTTGGAAAAAAAATGTGTTCAGTAGGTCAAATATGGACTTTGTACAGCCATAATATGAAAAAAAAAAAATTCAAACCCTTTGTAGACCATTTAGCTACTTTTTGGAACCTGAAGGAAAGTCAATGAGTGACTTTTTGACCCTTGGGAAAAAAAATTGTTCAGTAGGTCAAATATGGACTTCTTGTACAGCCATAATATGTAAAAAAAAAAAAAAAAATTAACAAAAAATTCAAACCTTTTGTAGACCTTTTAGCTACTTATTGGAACCAGAAGGAAAGTCAATGAGTGACTTTTTGACCTTTGGAAAAAAAAATTGTTCAGTAGGTCAAATATGAACTTCTTGTACAGCCATAATACGTAAAAAAAATTCAAACCTTTTTTAGACCTTTAAGCTGCTTATTGGAATCAGAAGGGAAGTCAATGAGTGACTTTTTGACCTTTGGGACAAAAATTTGTTCAGTAGGTCAAATATGGACTTCTTGTACAGCCATAATATATATAAAAAAATAAACAAAAAAAATTCAAACCTTTTTTAGACCTTTAAGCTACTTATTGGAACCAGAAGTAAAGTCAATGAGTGACTTTTTGAATTTTTTGAATTTTTTTTTAAATATATATTATGGCTGTACAAGAAGTCGATATTTGACCTACTGAACAATTTTTTTTTTCCAAAGGTCAAAAAAAATTTGTTCAGTGGGTCAAATATTGACTTCTTGTACAGCCATAATATATATATATATATATATATATATATATATATATATATATATATATATATATATATATATATATATATATATATATATATATATATATATATATATATATATATATATATATATATATATATATATATATATATATAAAAATTCAAACCTTTTGTAGACCTTTTTGCTACTTATTGGAACCAGAAGGAAAGTCAATGAGTGACTTTTTGACCTTTGGAAAAAAAATGTGTTCAGTAGGTCAAATATGGACTTTGTACAGCCATAATATGTAAAAAAAAAAATTCAAACCCTTTGTAGACCATTTAGCTACTTTTTGGAACCTGAAGGAAAGTCAATGAGTGACTTTTTGACCCTTGGGAAAAAAAATTGTTCAGTAGGTCAAATATGGACTTCTTGTACAGCCATAATATGTAAAAAAAAAAAAAAAAAATTAACAAAAAATTCAAACCTTTTGTAGACCTTTTAGCTACTTATTGGAACCAGAAGGAAAGTCAATGAGTGACTTTTTGACCTTTGGAAAAAAAAATTGTTCAGTAGGTCAAATATGAACTTCTTGTACAGCCATAATACGTAAAAAAAATTCAAACCTTTTTTAGACCTTTAAGCTTTTTATTGGAATCAGAAGGGAAGTCAATGAGTGACTTTTTGACCTTTGGGACAAAAATTTGTTCAGTAGGTCAAATATGGACTTCTTGTACAGCCATAATATATATAAAAAAATAAACAAAAAAAATTCAAACCTTTTTTAGACCTTTAAGCTACTTATTGGAACCAGAAGTAAAGTCAATGAGTGACTTTTTGAATTTTTTGAATTTTTTTTTAAATATATATTATGGCTGTACAAGAAGTCGATATTTGACCTACTGAACAATTTTTTTTTTCCAAAGGTCAAAAAAAATTTGTTCAGTGGGTCAAATATTGACTTTGTACAGCCATAATGTGTAAAAAAAAAAAAAAATGTTTTACCTTTTAGCTTTTTGTAAAAAAATTCAAACCTTTTGTAGACCTTTTAGCTACTTATTGGAACCAGAAGGAAGGTCAATGAGTGACTTTTTGAACTTTAGAAAAAAAAATTGTTCAGTAGGTCAAATATGGACTTCTTGTACAGCCATAATATGTAAAAAGAAAAAAAAAAAAAAAAGAAAAAATTCAAACTTTTTTTAGACCTGTAAGCTACTTACTGGAATCAGAAGGAAAGTCAATGAGTGACTTTTTGACCTTTGGAAAAAAAAATTGTTCAGTAGGTCAAATATGGACTTCTTATACAGCCATAATATATATAAAAAATAAATACAAAAAAAATTCAAACCTTTTGTAGACCTTTTAGCTACTTATTGGAACCAGAAGGAAAGTCTATGAGTGACTTTCTGACCTTTGGAAAAAAAAATTGTTCAGTAGGTCAAATATGGACTTCTTGTACAGCCATAATATGTAAAAAAAAAAAAAAAAAAAAAAATTCAAACCTTTTTTAGACCTGTAAGCTACTTATTGGAATCAGAAGGGAAGTCAATGAGTGACTTTTTGACCTTTGGAAAAAAAAATTGTTCAATAGGTCAAATATGGACTTCTTGTACAGCCATAATATGTAAAAGAAATTTTTTTTTTTTTTTAACCTTTTGTAGACCTTTTAGCTACTTATTGGAACCAGAAGGAAAGTCAATGAGTGACTTTTTGACCTTTGGAAAAAAAATGTGTTCAGTAGGTCAAATATGGACTTTGTACAGCCATAATATGTAAAAGAAAATTTTTTTTTTTTTAACCTTTTGTAGACCTTTTAGCTACTTATTGGAACCAGAAGGAAAGTCAATGAGTGACTTTTTGACCTTTGGAAAAAAAAATTGTTCAGTAGGTCAAATATGGACTTCTTGTACAGCCATAATATGTAAAAAAAAATTAAAAAAAAAAAAATTCAAACCTTTTGTAGACCTTTTAGCTACTTATTGGAACCAGAAGGAAAGTCAATGAGTGACTTTTTGACCTTTGGAAAAAAAATTTGTTCAGTAGGTCAAATATGGACTTCTTATACAGCCATAATATATATATAAAAAATAAATACAAAAAAAATTCAAACCTTTTGTAGACCTTTTAGCTACTTATTTAAACCAGAAGGAAAGTCAATGAGTGACTTCTTGACCTTTGGAAAAAAAATGTGTTCAGTAGGTCAAATATGGACTTTGTACAGCCATAATATGTAAAAAAAAAAAAAGTTTTAACCTTTTGTAGACCTTTTAGCTACTTATTTAAACCAGAAGGAAAGTCAATGAGTGACTTTTTGAACTTTGGAAAAAAAAATTTGTTCAGTAGGTCAAATATGGACTTCTTGTACAGCCATAATATGTAAAAAAAAAAAAAAATCAAACCCTTTGTAGACCTTTTAGCTACTTATTGGAATCAGAAGTGAAGTCAATGAGTGACTTTTTGACCTTTGGAAAAAAAATTTGTTCAATAGGTCAAATATGGACTTCTTGTACAGCCATAATATGTAAAAAAAAATTTTTTTTTAAAAATCAAACCTTTTGTAGACCTTTTAGCTACTTATTGGAACCAGGAGGAAAGTCAATGAGTGACTTTTTGACCTTTGGAAAAAAAATGTGTTCAGTAGGTCAAATATGGACTTTGTACAGCCATAATATGTAAAAAAAAAAAAAAAAAAAAAATTCAAACCTTTTGTAGACCTTTTAGCTACTTATTGGAACCAGAAGGAAAGTCAATGAGTGACTTTTTGACCTTTGGAAAAAAAAATTGTTCAGTAGGTCAAATATGAACTTCTTGTACAGCCATAATACGTAAAAAAAAATTCAAACCTTTTTTAGACCTTTAAGCTACTTATTGGAACCAGAGATAAAGTCAATGAGAGACTTTTTGAATTTTTAAAAAAATTTTTTTAAATATATATTATGGCTGTACAAGAAGTCGATATTTGACCTACTGAACAATTTTTTTTTTCCAAAGGTCAAAAAAAATTTGTTCAGTGGGTCAAATATTGACTTTGTACAGCCATAATGTGTAAAAAAAAAAAAAAAAAAAAAAAAAAAATTAAAACCTTTTTTAGACCTGTAAGCTACTTATTGGAATCAGAAGGGACGTCAATGAGTGACTTTTTGACTTTTGGGGAAAAAATTTGTTCAGTAGGTCAAATATGGACTTCTTGTACAGCCATAACATGTAATAAAAAAAAAAAAAAACTTTTTTTAACCTTTTGTAGACCTTTTAGCTACTTATTGGAACCAGAAGGAAAGTCAATGAGTGACTTTTTGACCTTTGGAAAAAAAAATTGTTCAGTAGGTCAAATATGGACTTCTTGTACATATATATAAAAAAATTCAAACCTTTTGTAGACCTTTTAGCTACTTATTGGAACCAGAAGGAAAGTCAATGAGTGACTTTTTGACCTTTGGAAAAAAAAAATTGTTCAGTAGGTCAAATATGGACTTCTTGTACAGCCATAATATGTAAAAAAAATAAAATAAAATAAAAATCAAACCTTTTGTAGACCTTTTAGCTACTTATTGGAACCAGAAGGAAAGTCAATGAGTGACTTTTTGACCTTTGGAAAAAAAAATTGTTCAGTAGGTCAAATATGAACTACTTGTACAGCCATAATATGTAAAAAAAATTCAAACCTTTTTTAGACCTGTAAGCTACTTATTGGAACCAGAAGGAAAGTCAATGAGTGACTTTTTGACCTTTGGAAAAAAAATTGTTCAGTAGGTCAAATATGAACTACTTGTACAGCCATAATATGTAAAAAAAAATTCAAACCTTTTTTAGACCTGTAAGCTACTTATTGGAATCAGAAGGGAAGTCAATGAGTGACTTTTTGACCTTTGGAAAAAAAAATTGTTCAATAGGTCAAATGTGGACTTCTTGTACAGCCATAATATGTAAAAAAAAAAATTGTAAAAAAATTCAAACCTTTTGTAGACCTTTTAGCTACTTATTGGAACCAGAAGGAAAGTCAATGAGTGACTTTTTGACCTTTGGAAAAAAAA
Source organism: Gobio gobio (assembly GCF_949357685.1). Taxonomy (NCBI): domain Eukaryota; kingdom Metazoa; phylum Chordata; class Actinopteri; order Cypriniformes; family Gobionidae; genus Gobio; species Gobio gobio. Next base: position 31,651,834 of record NC_137104.1, on the reverse strand, counting down.
TGTGTTCAGTAGGTCAAATATGGACTTCTTGTACAGCCATAATATATATATAAAAAAAAAAAAAAATTCAAACCTTTTTTAGACCTGTAAGCTACTTATTGGAACCAGAAGGAAAGTCAATGAGTGACTTTTTGACCTTTTGAAAAAAAAATTGTTCAGTAGGTCAAATATTGACTTTGTACAGCCATAATGGTAAAAAAAAAAAAAAAAAATTGTTAACTTTTAGATTTTTGTAAAAAAAAAAAAAAAAAAAAAAAAATCAAATCCTTTTTTAGACCTGTAAGCTACTTATTGGAATCAGAGGGGACGTCAATGAGTGACTTTTTGACTTTTGGGAAAAAAATTTGTTCAGTAGGTCAAATATGGACTTCTTGTACAGCCATAACATGTAATAAAAAAAATAAAACAATTTTTTAACCTTTTGTAGACCTTTTAGCTACTTATTGGAACCAGAAGGAAAGTCAATGAGTGACTTTTTGACCTTTGGAAAAAAAATGTGTTCAGTAGGTCAAATATGGACTTCTTGTACAGCCATAATATATATAAAAAAAAAAAAATTCAAACCTTTTTTAGACCTGTAAGCTACTTATTGGAACCAGAAGGAAAGTCAATGAGTGACTTTTTGACCTTTTGAAAAAAAAATTGTTCAGTAGGTCAAATATTGACTTTGTACAGCCATAATGGTAAAAAAAAAAAAAAAAAAATTGTTAACTTTTAGATTTTTGTAAAAAAAAAAAAAAAAAAAAAAAAAAAAAATCAAATCCTTTTTTAGACCTGTAAGCTACTTATTGGAATCAGAGGGGACGTCAATGAGTGACTTTTTGACTTTTGGGAAAAAAATTTGTTCAGTAGGTCAAATATGGACTTCTTGTACAGCCATAACATGTAATAAAAAAAATAAAACAATTTTTTAACCTTTTGTAGACCTTTTAGCTACTTATTGGAACCAGAAGGAAATTCAATGAGTGACTTTTTGAACTTTGGAAAAAAAAATTGTTCAGTAGGTCAAATATGAACTTCTTGTACAGCCATAATACGTAAAAAAAATTCAAACCTTTTTTAGACCTTTAAGCTACTTATTGGAATCAGAAGGGAAGTCAATGAGTGACTTTTTGATCTTTGGGACAAAAATTTGTTCAGTAGGTCAAATATGGACTTCTTGTTACAGCCATAATATATATAAAAAAATAAACAAAAAAAATTCAAACCTTTTTTAGACCTTTAAGCTACTTATTGGAACCAGAGATAAAGTCAATGAGAGACTTTTTGAATTTTTAAAAAAAAATTTTTAAATATATATTATGGCTGTACAAGAAGTCGATATTTGACCTACTGAACAATTTTTTTTTTCCAAAGGTCAAAAAAAATTTGTTCAGTGGGTCAAATATTGACTTTGTACAGCCATAATGTGTAAAAAAAAAAAAAAAAAAAAAAAAAAAAAATTAAAACCTTTTTTAGACCTGTAAGCTACTTATTGGAATCAGAAGGGACGTCAATGAGTGACTTTTTGACTTTTGGGGAAAAAATTTGTTCAGTAGGTCAAATATGGACTTCTTGTACAGCCATAACATGTAATAAAAAAAAAAAAAAACTTTTTTTAACCTTTTGTAGACCTTTTAGCTACTTATTGGAACCAGAAGGAAAGTCAATGAGTGACTTTTTGACCTTTGGAAAAAAAAATTGTTCAGTAGGTCAAATATGGACTTCTTGTACATATATATAAAAAAATTCAAACCTTTTGTAGACCTTTTAGCTACTTATTGGAACCAGAAGGAAAGTCAATGAGTGACTTTTTGACCTTTGGAAAAAAAAAATTGTTCAGTAGGTCAAATATGGACTTCTTGTACAGCCATAATATGTAAAAAAATAAAATAAAATAAAAATCAAACCTTTTATAGACCTTTTAGCTACTTATTGGAACCAGAAGGAAAGTCAATGAGTGACTTTTTGACCTTTGGAAAAAAAAAAATTGTTCAGTAGGTCAAATATGGACTTTGTACAGCCATAATATGTAAAAAAAAAAAAAAAAAAAAAAACGTTTTAACCTTTTGTAGACCTTTTAGCTACCTTTGGAAAAAACCTTGACCTTTGGAAAAAAAATTGTTCAATAGGTCAAATGTGGACTTCTTGTACAGCCATAATATGTAAAAAAAAATTTTGTAAAAAAATTCAAACCTTTTGTAGACCTTTTAGCTACTTATTGGAACCAGAAGGAAAGTCAATGAGTGACTTTTTGACCTTTGGAAAAAAAATTGTTCAATAGGTCAAATGTGGACTTCTTGTACAGCCATAATATGTAAAAAAAAAAATTTGTAAAAAAATTCAAACCTTTTGTAGACCTTTTAGCTACTTATTGGAACCAGAAGGAAAGTCAATGAGTGACTTTTTGACCTTTGAAAAAAAAAATTTGTTCAGTAGGTCAAATATGGACTTCTTGTACAGCCATAATATGTAAAAAAAAAAAAAATCAAACCCTTTGTAGACCTTTTAGCTACTTTTTGGAACCTGAAGGAAAGTCAATGAGTGACTTTTTGACCTTTGGAAAAAAAAAAATTTCAGTAGGTCAAATATAGACTTCTTGTACAGCCATGATATATATATATATATATATATATATATATATATATATATATATATATATATATATATATATATATATATATATATATATATATATATATATATATATATATATATATATATATATAAATATATAAAAAAATTCAAACCTTTTTTAGACCTGTAAGCTACTTATTGGAATCAGAAGTGAAGTCAATGAGTGACTTTTTGACCCTTGGAAAAAAAATTGTTCAATAGGTCAAATATGGACTTCTTGTACAGCCATAATATGTAAAAAAATTTTTTTTTAAAAAATCAAACCTTTTTTAGACCTGTAAGCTACTTATTGGAATCAGAAGTGAAGTCAATGAGTGACTTTTTGACCCTTGGAAAAAAAATTGTTCAATAGGTCAAATATGGACTTCTTGTACAGCCATAATATGTAAAAAAAAAATTTTTTTAAAAATCAAACCTTTTGTAGACCTTTTAGCTACTTATTGGAACCAGAAGGAAAGTCAATGAGTGACTTTTTGACCTTTGGAAAAAAAATGTGTTCAGTAGGTCAAATATGGACTTTGTACAGCCATAATATGTAAAAAAAAAAAATTCAAACCCTTTGTAGACCATTTAGCTACTTTTTGGAACCTAAAGGAAAGTCAATGAGTGACTTTTTGACCTTTGGAAAAAATTTTTTTTTCAGTAGGTCAAATATAGACTTCTTGTACAGTCATAATATATATATATATATATATATATATATATATATATATATATATATATATATATATATATATATATATATATATATATATATATATATATATATATATATATATATATATAAAAAAAATTCAAACCTTTTGTAGACCTTTTAGCTACTTATTGGAATCAAAAGGGAAGTCAATGAGTGACTTTTTGACCTTTTGAAAAAAAAATTGTTCAATAGGTCAAATTTGGACTTCTTGTACAGCCATAATATGTAAAAAAAAAAAAAAAAATTAAATTCCAACCTTTTGTAGACCTTTTAGCTACTTATTGGAACCAGAAGGAAAGTCAATGAGTGACTTTTTGACCTTTTGAAAAAAAAATTGTTCAGTAGGTCAAATATGGACTTCTTATACAGCCATAATGGTAAAAAAAAAAAAAAATTGTTAACTTTTAGATTTTTGTAAAAAAAAAAAAAAAAAAAAATCAAATCCTTTTTTAGACCTGTAAGCTACTTATTGGAATCAGAGGGGACGTCAATGAGTGACTTTTTGACTTTTGGGAAAAAAATGTGTTCAGTAGGTCAAATATGGACTTCTTGTACAGCCATAACATGTAATAAAAAAAATAAAACAATTTTTTAACCTTTTGTAGACCTTTTAGCTACTTATTGGAACCAGAAGGAAAGTCAATGAGTGACTTTTTGACCTTTGGAAAAAAAAATTGTTCTGTAGGTCAAATATGAACTTCTTGTACAGCCATAATACGTAAAAAAAATCAAACCTTTTTTAGACCTTTAAGCTACTTATTGGAATCAGAAGGGAAGTCAATGAGTGACTTTTTGATCTTTGGGACAAAAATTTGTTCAGTAGGTCAAATATGGACTTCTTGTACAGCCATAATATATATAAAAAAATAAACAAAAAAAATTCAAACCTTTTTTAGACCTTTAAGCTACTTATTGGAACAAGAGATAAAGTCAATGAGAGACTTTTTGAATTTTTTAAAAAAAAATTTAAAATATATATTATGGCTGTACAAGAAGTCGATATTTGACCTACTGAACAATTTTTTTTTTCCAAAGGTCAAAAAAAATTTGTTCAGTGGGTCAAATATTGACTTTGTACAGCCATAATGTGTAAAAAAAAAAAAAAAAAAAAAAAAAAAAAATGTTTTACCTTTTAGCTTTTTGTAAAAAAAAAAAAAAAAAAAAAAAAAATTAAAACCTTTTTTAGACCTGTAAGCTACTTATTGGAATCAGAAGGGACGTCAATGAGTGACTTTTTGACTTTTGGGGAAAAAATTTGTTCAGTAGGTCAAATATGGACTTCTTGTACAGCCATAACATGTAATAAAAAATAAAAAAAACTTTTTTTAACCTTTTGTAGACCTTTTAGCTACTTATTGGAACCAGAAGGAAAGTCAATGAGTGACTTTTTGACCTTTGGAAAAAAAAATTGTTCAGTAGGTCAAATATGGACTTCTTGTACATATATATAAAAAAATTCAAACCTTTTGTAGACCTTTTAGCTACTTATTGGAACCAGAAGGAAAGTCAATGAGTGACTTTTTGACCTTTGGAAAAAAAAAATTGTTCAGTAGGTCAAATATGGACTTCTTGTACAGCCATAACATGTAAAAAAATAAAATAAAATAAAAATCAAACCTTTTATAGACCTTTTAGCTACTTATTGGAACCAGAAGGAAAGTCAATGAGTGACTTTTTGACCTTTGGAAAAAAAAAAATTGTTCAGTAGGTCAAATATGGACTTTGTACAGCCATAATATGTAAAAAAAAAAAAAAAAAAAAAAAGTTTTAACCTTTTGTAGACCTTTTAGCTACCTTTGGAAAAAACCTTGACCTTTGGAAAAAAAATTGTTCAATAGGTCAAATGTGGACTTCTTGTACAGCCATAATATGTAAAAAAAAATTTTGTAAAAAAATTCAAACCTTTTGTAGACCTTTTAGCTACTTATTGGAACCAGAAGGAAAGTCAATGAGTGACTTTTTGACCTTTGGAAAAAAAATTGTTCAATAGGTCAAATGTGGACTTCTTGTACAGCCATAATATGTAAAAAAAAAAATTTGTAAAAAAATTCAAACCTTTTGTAGACCTTTTAGCTACTTATTGGAACCAGAAGGAAAGTCAATGAGTGACTTTTTGACCTTTGAAAAAAAAAATTTGTTCAGTAGGTCAAATATGGACTTCTTGTACAGCCATAATATGTAAAAAAAAAAAAAATCAAACCCTTTGTAGACCTTTTAGCTACTTTTTGGAACCTGAAGGAAAGTCAATGAGTGACTTTTTGACCTTTGGAAAAAAAAAAATTTCAGTAGGTCAAATATAGACTTCTTGTACAGCCATGATATATATATATATATATATATATATATATATATATATATATATATATATATATATATATATATATATATATATATATATATATATATATATATATATATATATATATATATATATATATATAAATATATAAAAAAATTCAAACCTTTTTTAGACCTGTAAGCTACTTATTGGAATCAGAAGTGAAGTCAATGAGTGACTTTTTGACCCTTGGAAAAAAAATTGTTCAATAGGTCAAATATGGACTTCTTGTACAGCCATAATATGTAAAAAAAATTTTTTTTAAAAAATCAAACCTTTTTTAGACCTGTAAGCTACTTATTGGAATCAGAAGTGAAGTCAATGAGTGACTTTTTGACCCTTGGAAAAAAAATTGTTCAATAGGTCAAATATGGACTTCTTGTACAGCCATAATATGTAAAAAAAAAAAATTTTTAAAAATCAAACCTTTTGTAGACCTTTTAGCTACTTATTGGAACCAGAAGGAAAGTCAATGAGTGACTTTTTGACCTTTGGAAAAAAAATGTGTTCAGTAGGTCAAATATGGACTTTGTACAGCCATAATATGTAAAAAAAAAAAATTCAAACCCTTTGTAGACCATTTAGCTACTTTTTGGAACCTAAAGGAAAGTCAATGAGTGACTTTTTGACCTTTGGAAAAAAATTTTTTTTCAGTAGGTCAAATATAGACTTCTTGTACAGTCATAATATATATATATATATATATATATATATATATATATATATATATATATATATATATATATATATATATATATATATATATATATATATATATATATATATAAAAAAAATTCAAACCTTTTGTAGACCTTTTAGCTACTTATTGGAATCAAAAGGGAAGTCAATGAGTGACTTTTTGACCTTTTGAAAAAAAAATTGTTCAATAGGTCAAATTTGGACTTCTTGTACAGCCATAATATGTAAAAAAAAAAAAAAAAATTAAATTCCAACCTTTTGTAGACCTTTTAGCTACTTATTGGAACCAGAAGGAAAGTCAATGAGTGACTTTTTGACCTTTTGAAAAAAAAATTGTTCAGTAGGTCAAATATGGACTTCTTATACAGCCATAATGGTAAAAAAAAAAAAAAATTGTTAACTTTTAGATTTTTGTAAAAAAAAAAAAAAAAAAAAATCAAATCAAATCCTTTTTTAGACCTGTAAGCTACTTATTGGAATCAGAGGGGACGTCAATGAGTGACTTTTTGACTTTTGGGAAAAAAATGTGTTCAGTAGGTCAAATATGGACTTCTTGTACAGCCATAACATGTAATAAAAAAAATAAAACAATTTTTTAACCTTTTGTAGACCTTTTAGCTACTTATTGGAACCAGAAGGAAAGTCAATGAGTGACTTTTTGACCTTTGGAAAAAAAAATTGTTCAGTAGGTCAAATATGAACTTCTTGTACAGCCATAATACGTAAAAAAAATCAAACCTTTTTTAGACCTTTAAGCTACTTATTGGAATCAGAAGGGAAGTCAATGAGTGACTTTTTGATCTTTGGGACAAAAATTTGTTCAGTAGGTCAAATATGGACTTCTTGTACAGCCATAATATATATAAAAAAATAAACAAAAAAAATTCAAACCTTTTTTAGACCTTTAAGCTACTTATTGGAACAAGAGATAAAGTCAATGAGAGACTTTTTGAATTTTTTAAAAAAAAATTTAAAATATATATTATGGCTGTACAAGAAGTCGATATTTGACCTACTGAACAATTTTTTTTTTCCAAAGGTCAAAAAAAATTTGTTCAGTGGGTCAAATATTGACTTTGTACAGCCATAATGTGTAAAAAAAAAAAAAAAAAAAAAAAAAAAAAAATGTTTTACCTTTTAGCTTTTTGTAAAAAAAAAATAAAAAAAATAAAAAATTAAAACCTTTTTTAGACCTGTAAGCTACTTATTGGAATCAGAAGGGACGTCAATGAGTGACTTTTTGACTTTTGGGGAAAAAATTTGTTCAGTAGGTCAAATATGGACTTCTTGTACAGCCATAACATGTAATATAAAAAAAAAAAACCTTTTTTTAACCTTTTGTAGACCTTTTAGCTACTTATTGGAACCAGAAGGAAAGTCAATGAGTGACTTTTTGACCTTTGGAAAAAAAAATTGTTCAGTAGGTCAAATATGGACTTCTTGTACATATATATAAAAAAATTCAAACCTTTTGTAGACCTTTTAGCTACTTATTGGAACCAGAAGGAAAGTCAATGAGTGACTTTTTGACCTTTGGAAAAAAAAAATTGTTCAGTAGGTCAAATATGGACTTCTTGTACAGCCATAATATGTAAAAAAATAAAATAAAATAAAAATCAAACCTTTTGTAGACCTTTTAGCTACTTATTGGAACCAGAAGGAAAGTCAATGAGTGACTTTTTGACCTTTGGAAAAAAAAATTTTTTCAGTAGGTCAAATATGGACTTTGTACAGCCATATGTAAAAAAAAAAAAAAAAAAAAAAGTTTTAACCTTTTGTAGACCTTTTAGCTACTTATTGGAACCAGAAGGAAAGTCCATGAGTGACTTTTTGACCTTTGGAAAAAAAAAGTTGTTCAGTAGGTCAAATATCGACTTCCTTTACAGCCATAATATATATAAAAAAAATATTAAAACAATTCAAACCTTTTGTAGACCTTTTAGCTACTTATTGGAACCAGAAGGAATGTCAATGAGTGACTTTTTGACCTTTGGAAAAAAAATTGTTCAGTAGGTCAAATATGGACTTCTTGTACAGCCATAATATGTAAAAAAATAAAATAAAATAAAAATCAAACCTTTTGTAGACCTTTTAGCTACTTATTGGAACCAGAAGGAAAGTCAATGAGTGACTTTTTGACCTTTGGAAAAAAAAATTGTTCAGTAGGTCAAATATGAACTACTTGTACAGCCATAATATGTAAAAAAAATTCAAACCTTTTTTAGACCTGTAAGCTACTTATTGGAATCAGAACGGAAGTCAATGAGTGACTTTTTGACCTTTGGAAAAAAAAATTGTTCAGTAGGTCAAATATGGACTTCTTGTACAGCCATAATATGTAAAAAAAAAAATTCAAACCCTTTGTAGACCTTTTAGCTACTTTTTGGAACCTGAAGGAAAGTCAATGAGTGACTTTTTGACCTTTGGAAAAAAAAAAATTTTCAGTAGGTCAAATATAGACTTCTTGTACAGCCATAAAATATATATATATATATATATATATATATATATATATATATATATATATATATATATATATATATATATATATATATATATATATATATATATTTATATATAAAAAAAATTCAAACCTTTTGTAGACCTTTTAGCTACTTATTGGAATCAGAAGGAAAGTCAATGAGTGACTTTTGAACTTTGGAAAAAAAAAATTGTTCAGTAGGTCAAATATGGACTTCTTATACAGCCATAATATATATATAAAAAATAAATACAAAAAAAATTCAAACCTTTTGTAGACCTTTTAGCTACTTATTGGAACCAGAAGGAAAGTCTATGAGTGACTTTTTGACCTTTGGAAAAAAAAATTGTTCAGTAGGTCAAATATCGACTTCTTGTACAGCCATAATATATATTAAAAAAATATATAAAAAAATTCAAACCTTTTGTAGACCTTTTAGCTACTTATTGGAACCTGAAGGAAAGTCAATGAGTTACTTTTTGACCTTTGGAAAAAAAATTTTTTTCAGTAGGTCAAATATAGACTTCTTGTACAGCCATAACATGTAATAATAAAAAAAAAAAAAAATTCAAACCTTTTTTAGACCATTTAGCTACTTTTTGGAACCTAAAGGAAAGTCAATGAGTGACTTTTTGACCTTTGGAAAAAAAAATTTTTTCAGTAGGTCAAATATAGACTTCTTGTACAGTCATAATATATATATATATATATATATATATATATATATATATATATATATATATATATATATATATATATATATATATATATATATATATATATAAAAAAAATTCAAACCTTTTGTAGACCTTTTAGCTACTTATTGGAATCAAAAGGGAAGTCAATGAGTGACTTTTTGACCTTTTGAAAAAAAAATTGTTCAATAGGTCAAATTTGGACTTCTTGTACAGCCATAATATGTAAAAAAAAAAAAAAAAATTAAATTCCAACCTTTTGTAGACCTTTTAGCTACTTATTGGAACCAGAAGGAAAGTCAATGAGTGACTTTTTGACCTTTTGAAAAAAAAATTGTTCAGTAGGTCAAATATGGACTTCTTATACAGCCATAATGGTAAAAAAAAAAAAAAATTGTTAACTTTTAGATTTTTGTAAAAAAAAAAAAAAAAAAAAATCAAATCCTTTTTTAGACCTGTAAGCTACTTATTGGAATCAGAGGGGACGTCAATGAGTGACTTTTTGACTTTTGGGAAAAAAATGTGTTCAGTAGGTCAAATATGGACTTCTTGTACAGCCATAACATGTAATAAAAAAAATAAAACAATTTTTTAACCTTTTGTAGACCTTTTAGCTACTTATTGGAACCAGAAGGAAAGTCAATGAGTGACTTTTTGACCTTTGGAAAAAAAAATTGTTCAGTAGGTCAAATATGGACTTCTTGTACATATATATAAAAAAATTCAAACCTTTTGTAGACCTTTTAGCTACTTATTGGAACCAGAAGGAAAGTCAATGAGTGACTTTTTGACCTTTGGAAAAAAAAAATTGTTCAGTAGGTCAAATATGGACTTCTTGTACAGCCATAACATGTAAAAAAATAAAATAAAATAAAAATCAAACCTTTTATAGACCTTTTAGCTACTTATTGGAACCAGAAGGAAAGTCAATGAGTGACTTTTTGACCTTTGGAAAAAAAAAAATTGTTCAGTAGGTCAAATATGGACTTTGTACAGCCATAATATGTAAAAAAAAAAAAAAAAAAAAAAAGTTTTAACCTTTTGTAGACCTTTTAGCTACCTTTGGAAAAAACCTTGACCTTTGGAAAAAAAATTGTTCAATAGGTCAAATGTGGACTTCTTGTACAGCCATAATATGTAAAAAAAAATTTTGTAAAAAAATTCAAACCTTTTGTAGACCTTTTAGCTACTTATTGGAACCAGAAGGAAAGTCAATGAGTGACTTTTTGACCTTTGGAAAAAAAATTGTTCAATAGGTCAAATGTGGACTTCTTGTACAGCCATAATATGTAAAAAAAAAAATTTGTAAAAAAATTCAAACCTTTTGTAGACCTTTTAGCTACTTATTGGAACCAGAAGGAAAGTCAATGAGTGACTTTTTGACCTTTGAAAAAAAAAATTTGTTCAGTAGGTCAAATATGGACTTCTTGTACAGCCATAATATGTAAAAAAAAAAAAAATCAAACCCTTTGTAGACCTTTTAGCTACTTTTTGGAACCTGAAGGAAAGTCAATGAGTGACTTTTTGACCTTTGGAAAAAAAAAAATTTCAGTAGGTCAAATATAGACTTCTTGTACAGCCATGATATATATATATATATATATATATATATATATATATATATATATATATATATATATATATATATATATATATATATATATATATATATATATATATATATATATATATATAAATATATAAAAAAATTCAAACCTTTTTTAGACCTGTAAGCTACTTATTGGAATCAGAAGTGAAGTCAATGAGTGACTTTTTGACCCTTGGAAAAAAAATTGTTCAATAGGTCAAATATGGACTTCTTGTACAGCCATAATATGTAAAAAAATTTTTTTTTAAAAAATCAAACCTTTTTTAGACCTGTAAGCTACTTATTGGAATCAGAAGTGAAGTCAATGAGTGACTTTTTGACCCTTGGAAAAAAAATTGTTCAATAGGTCAAATATGGACTTCTTGTACAGCCATAATATGTAAAAAAAAAAAATTTTTAAAAATCAAACCTTTTGTAGACCTTTTAGCTACTTATTGGAACCAGAAGGAAAGTCAATGAGTGACTTTTTGACCTTTGGAAAAAAAATGTGTTCAGTAGGTCAAATATGGACTTTGTACAGCCATAATATGTAAAAAAAAAAAATTCAAACCCTTTGTAGACCATTTAGCTACTTTTTGGAACCTAAAGGAAAGTCAATGAGTGACTTTTTGACCTTTGGAAAAAAAATTTTTTTCAGTAGGTCAAATATAGACTTCTTGTACAGTCATAATATATATATATATATATATATATATATATATATATATATATATATATATATATATATATATATATATATATATATATATATATATATATATATATATATATATATATATAAAAAAAATTCAAACCTTTTGTAGACCTTTTAGCTACTTATTGGAATCAAAAGGGAAGTCAATGAGTGACTTTTTGACCTTTTGAAAAAAAAATTGTTCAATAGGTCAAATTTGGACTTCTTGTACAGCCATAATATGTAAAAAAAAAAAAAAAATTAAATTCCAACCTTTTGTAGACCTTTTAGCTACTTATTGGAACCAGAAGGAAAGTCAATGAGTGACTTTTTGACCTTTTGAAAAAAAAATTGTTCAGTAGGTCAAATATGGACTTCTTATACAGCCATAATGGTAAAAAAAAAAAAAAATTGTTAACTTTTAGATTTTTGTAAAAAAAAAAAAAAAAAAAAATCAAATCAAATCCTTTTTTAGACCTGTAAGCTACTTATTGGAATCAGAGGGGACGTCAATGAGTGACTTTTTGACTTTTGGGAAAAAAATGTGTTCAGTAGGTCAAATATGGACTTCTTGTACAGCCATAACATGTAATAAAAAAAATAAAACAATTTTTTAACCTTTTGTAGACCTTTTAGCTACTTATTGGAACCAGAAGGAAAGTCAATGAGTGACTTTTTGACCTTTGGAAAAAAAAATTGTTCAGTAGGTCAAATATGAACTTCTTGTACAGCCATAATACGTAAAAAAAATCAAACCTTTTTTAGACCTTTAAGCTACTTATTGGAATCAGAAGGGAAGTCAATGAGTGACTTTTTGATCTTTGGGACAAAAATTTGTTCAGTAGGTCAAATATGGACTTCTTGTACAGCCATAATATATATAAAAAAATAAACAAAAAAAATTCAAACCTTTTTTAGACCTTTAAGCTACTTATTGGAACAAGAGATAAAGTCAATGAGAGACTTTTTGAATTTTTTAAAAAAAAATTTAAAATATATATTATGGCTGTACAAGAAGTCGATATTTGACCTACTGAACAATTTTTTTTTTCCAAAGGTCAAAAAAAATTTGTTCAGTGGGTCAAATATTGACTTTGTACAGCCATAATGTGTAAAAAAAAAAAAAAAAAAAAAAAAAAAAAAATGTTTTACCTTTTAGCTTTTTGTAAAAAAAAAATAAAAAAAATAAAAAATTAAAACCTTTTTTAGACCTGTAAGCTACTTATTGGAATCAGAAGGGACGTCAATGAGTGACTTTTTGACTTTTGGGGAAAAAATTTGTTCAGTAGGTCAAATATGGACTTCTTGTACAGCCATAACATGTAATATAAAAAAAAAAAACCTTTTTTTAACCTTTTGTAGACCTTTTAGCTACTTATTGGAACCAGAAGGAAAGTCAATGAGTGACTTTTTGACCTTTGGAAAAAAAAATTGTTCAGTAGGTCAAATATGGACTTCTTGTACATATATATAAAAAAATTCAAACCTTTTGTAGACCTTTTAGCTACTTATTGGAACCAGAAGGAAAGTCAATGAGTGACTTTTTGACCTTTGGAAAAAAAAAATTGTTCAGTAGGTCAAATATGGACTTCTTGTACAGCCATAATATGTAAAAAAATAAAATAAAATAAAAATCAAACCTTTTGTAGACCTTTTAGCTACTTATTGGAACCAGAAGGAAAGTCAATGAGTGACTTTTTGACCTTTGGAAAAAAAATTTTTTTCAGTAGGTCAAATATGGACTTTGTACAGCCATATGTAAAAAAAAAAAAAAAAAAAAAAGTTTTAACCTTTTGTAGACCTTTTAGCTACTTATTGGAACCAGAAGGAAAGTCCATGAGTGACTTTTTGACCTTTGGAAAAAAAAAGTTGTTCAGTAGGTCAAATATCGACTTCCTTTACAGCCATAATATATATAAAAAAAATATTAAAACAATTCAAACCTTTTGTAGACCTTTTAGCTACTTATTGGAACCAGAAGGAATGTCAATGAGTGACTTTTTGACCTTTGGAAAAAAAATTGTTCAGTAGGTCAAATATGGACTTCTTGTACAGCCATAATATGTAAAAAAATAAAATAAAATAAAAATCAAACCTTTTGTAGACCTTTTAGCTACTTATTGGAACCAGAAGGAAAGTCAATGAGTGACTTTTTGACCTTTGGAAAAAAAAATTGTTCAGTAGGTCAAATATGAACTACTTGTACAGCCATAATATGTAAAAAAAATTCAAACCTTTTTTAGACCTGTAAGCTACTTATTGGAATCAGAACGGAAGTCAATGAGTGACTTTTTGACCTTTGGAAAAAAAAATTGTTCAGTAGGTCAAATATGGACTTCTTGTACAGCCATAATATGTAAAAAAAAAAATTCAAACCCTTTGTAGACCTTTTAGCTACTTTTTGGAACCTGAAGGAAAGTCAATGAGTGACTTTTTGACCTTTGGAAAAAAAAAAAATTTCAGTAGGTCAAATATAGACTTCTTGTACAGCCATAAAATATATATATATATATATATATATATATATATATATATATATATATATATATATATATATATATATATATATATATATATTTATATATAAAAAAAATTCAAACCTTTTGTAGACCTTTTAGCTACTTATTGGAATCAGAAGGAAAGTCAATGAGTGACTTTTGAACTTTGGAAAAAAAAAATTGTTCAGTAGGTCAAATATGGACTTCTTATACAGCCATAATATATATATAAAAAATAAATACAAAAAAAATTCAAACCTTTTGTAGACCTTTTAGCTACTTATTGGAACCAGAAGGAAAGTCTATGAGTGACTTTTTGACCTTTGGAAAAAAAAATTGTTCAGTAGGTCAAATATCGACTTCTTGTACAGCCATAATATATATTAAAAAAATATATAAAAAAATTCAAACCTTTTGTAGACCTTTTAGCTACTTATTGGAACCTGAAGGAAAGTCAATGAGTTACTTTTTGACCTTTGGAAAAAAAATTTTTTTCAGTAGGTCAAATATAGACTTCTTGTACAGCCATAACATGTAATAATAAAAAAAAAAAAAAATTCAAACCTTTTTTAGACCATTTAGCTACTTTTTGGAACCTAAAGGAAAGTCAATGAGTGACTTTTTGACCTTTGGAAAAAAAAATTTTTTCAGTAGGTCAAATATAGACTTCTTGTACAGTCATAACATATATATATATATATATATATATATATATATATATATATATATATATATATATATATATATATATATATATATATATATATAAAAAAAATTCAAACCTTTTGTAGACCTTTTAGCTACTTATTGGAATCAAAAGGGAAGTCAATGAGTGACTTTTTGACCTTTTGAAAAAAAAATTGTTCAATAGGTCAAATTTGGACTTCTTGTACAGCCATAATATGTAAAAAAAAAAAAAAAATTAAATTCCAACCTTTTGTAGACCTTTTAGCTACTTATTGGAACCAGAAGGAAAGTCAATGAGTGACTTTTTGACCTTTTGAAAAAAAAATTGTTCAGTAGGTCAAATATGGACTTCTTATACAGCCATAATGGTAAAAAAAAAAAAAAATTGTTAACTTTTAGATTTTTGTAAAAAAAAAAAAAAAAAAAAAATCAAATCCTTTTTTAGACCTGTAAGCTACTTATTGGAATCAGAGGGGACGTCAATGAGTGACTTTTTGACTTTTGGGAAAAAAATGTGTTCAGTAGGTCAAATATGGACTTCTTGTACAGCCATAACATGTAATAAAAAAAATAAAACAATTTTTTAACCTTTTGTAGACCTTTTAGCTACTTATTGGAACCAGAAGGAAAGTCAATGAGTGACTTTTTGACCTTTGGAAAAAAAAATTGTTCAGTAGGTCAAATATGAACTTCTTGTACAGCCATAATACGTAAAAAAAATCAAACCTTTTTTAGACCTTTAAGCTACTTATTGGAATCAGAAGGGAAGTCAATGAGTGACTTTTTGATCTTTGGGACAAAAATTTGTTCAGTAGGTCAAATATGGACTTCTTGTACAGCCATAATATATATAAAAAAATAAACAAAAAAAATTCAAACCTTTTTTAGACCTTTAAGCTACTTATTGGAACAAGAGATAAAGTCAATGAGAGACTTTTTGAATTTTTTAAAAAAAAATTTAAAATATATATTATGGCTGTACAAGAAGTCGATATTTGACCTACTGAACAATTTTTTTTTTCCAAAGGTCAAAAAAAATTTGTTCAGTGGGTCAAATATTGACTTTGTACAGCCATAATGTGTAAAAAAAAAAAAAAAAAAAAAAAAAAAAAAATGTTTTACCTTTTAGCTTTTTGTAAAAAAAAAATAAAAAAAATAAAAAATTAAAACCTTTTTTAGACCTGTAAGCTACTTATTGGAATCAGAAGGGACGTCAATGAGTGACTTTTTGACTTTTGGGGAAAAAATTTGTTCAGTAGGTCAAATATGGACTTCTTGTACAGCCATAACATGTAATATAAAAAAAAAAAACCTTTTTTTAACCTTTTGTAGACCTTTTAGCTACTTATTGGAACCAGAAGGAAAGTCAATGAGTGACTTTTTGACCTTTGGAAAAAAAAATTGTTCAGTAGGTCAAATATGGACTTCTTGTACATATATATAAAAAAATTCAAACCTTTTGTAGACCTTTTAGCTACTTATTGGAACCAGAAGGAAAGTCAATGAGTGACTTTTTGACCTTTGGAAAAAAAAAATTGTTCAGTAGGTCAAATATGGACTTCTTGTACAGCCATAATATGTAAAAAAATAAAATAAAATAAAAATCAAACCTTTTGTAGACCTTTTAGCTACTTATTGGAACCAGAAGGAAAGTCAATGAGTGACTTTTTGACCTTTGGAAAAAAAATTTTTTTCAGTAGGTCAATATGGACTTTGTACAGCCATATGTAAAAAAAAAAAAAAAAAAAAAAGTTTTAACCTTTTGTAGACCTTTTAGCTACTTATTGGAACCAGAAGGAAAGTCCATGAGTGACTTTTTGACCTTTGGAAAAAAAAAGTTGTTCAGTAGGTCAAATATCGACTTCCTTTACAGCCATAATATATATAAAAAAAATATTAAAACAATTCAAACCTTTTGTAGACCTTTTAGCTACTTATTGGAACCAGAAGGAATGTCAATGAGTGACTTTTTGACCTTTGGAAAAAAAATTGTTCAGTAGGTCAAATATGGACTTCTTGTACAGCCATAATATGTAAAAAAATAAAATAAAATAAAAATCAAACCTTTTGTAGACCTTTTAGCTACTTATTGGAACCAGAAGGAAAGTCAATGAGTGACTTTTTGACCTTTGGAAAAAAAAATTGTTCAGTAGGTCAAATATGAACTACTTGTACAGCCATAATATGTAAAAAAAATTCAAACCTTTTTTAGACCTGTAAGCTACTTATTGGAATCAGAACGGAAGTCAATGAGTGACTTTTTGACCTTTGGAAAAAAAAATTGTTCAGTAGGTCAAATATGGACTTCTTGTACAGCCATAATATGTAAAAAAAAAAATTCAAACCCTTTGTAGACCTTTTAGCTACTTTTTGGAACCTGAAGGAAAGTCAATGAGTGACTTTTTGACCTTTGGAAAAAAAAAAATTTTCAGTAGGTCAAATATAGACTTCTTGTACAGCCATAAAATATATATATATATATATATATATATATATATATATATATATATATATATATATATATATATATATATATATATATATATTTATATATAAAAAAAATTCAAACCTTTTGTAGACCTTTTAGCTACTTATTGGAATCAGAAGGAAAGTCAATGAGTGACTTTTGAACTTTGGAAAAAAAAAATTGTTCAGTAGGTCAAATATGGACTTCTTATACAGCCATAATATATATATAAAAAATAAATACAAAAAAAATTCAAACCTTTTGTAGACCTTTTAGCTACTTATTGGAACCAGAAGGAAAGTCTATGAGTGACTTTTTGACCTTTGGAAAAAAAAATTGTTCAGTAGGTCAAATATCGACTTCTTGTACAGCCATAATATATATTAAAAAAATATATAAAAAAATTCAAACCTTTTGTAGACCTTTTAGCTACTTATTGGAACCTGAAGGAAAGTCAATGAGTTACTTTTTGACCTTTGGAAAAAAAATTTTTTTCAGTAGGTCAAATATAGACTTCTTGTACAGCCATAACATGTAATAATAAAAAAAAAAAAAAATTCAAACCTTTTTTAGACCATTTAGCTACTTTTTGGAACCTAAAGGAAAGTCAATGAGTGACTTTTTGACCTTTGGAAAAAAAATTTTTTTCAGTAGGTCAAATATAGACTTCTTGTACAGTCATAATATATATATATATATATATATATATATATATATATATATATATATATATATATATATATATATATATATATATATATATATATATAAAAAAAATTCAAACCTTTTGTAGACCTTTTAGCTACTTATTGGAATCAAAAGGGAAGTCAATGAGTGACTTTTTGACCTTTTGAAAAAAAAATTGTTCAATAGGTCAAATTTGGACTTCTTGTACAGCCATAATATGTAAAAAAAAAAAAAAAATTAAATTCCAACCTTTTGTAGACCTTTTAGCTACTTATTGGAACCAGAAGGAAAGTCAATGAGTGACTTTTTGACCTTTTGAAAAAAAAATTGTTCAGTAGGTCAAATATGGACTTCTTATACAGCCATAATGGTAAAAAAAAAAAAAAATTGTTAACTTTTAGATTTTTGTAAAAAAAAAAAAAAAAAAAAATCAAATCCTTTTTTAGACCTGTAAGCTACTTATTGGAATCAGAGGGGACGTCAATGAGTGACTTTTTGACTTTTGGGAAAAAAATGTGTTCAGTAGGTCAAATATGGACTTCTTGTACAGCCATAACATGTAATAAAAAAAATAAAACAATTTTTTAACCTTTTGTAGACCTTTTAG
Source organism: Gobio gobio (assembly GCF_949357685.1). Lineage (NCBI taxonomy): Eukaryota > Metazoa > Chordata > Actinopteri > Cypriniformes > Gobionidae > Gobio > Gobio gobio. The sequence continues at coordinate 31,633,079 of NC_137104.1, read as the reverse complement.
CTACTTATTGGAACCAGAAGGAAAGTCAATGAGTGACTTTTTGACCTTTGGAAAAAAAAATTGTTCAGTAGGTCAAATATGAACTTCTTGTACAGCCATAATACGTAAAAAAAATCAAACCTTTTTTAGACCTTTAAGCTACTTATTGGAATCAGAAGGGAAGTCAATGAGTGACTTTTTGATCTTTGGGACAAAAATTTGTTCAGTAGGTCAAATATGGACTTCTTGTACAGCCATAATATATATAAAAAAATAAACAAAAAAAATTCAAACCTTTTTTAGACCTTTAAGCTACTTATTGGAACAAGAGATAAAGTCAATGAGAGACTTTTTGAATTTTTTAAAAAAAAAATTAAAATATATATTATGGCTGTACAAGAAGTCGATATTTGACCTACTGAACAATTTTTTTTTTCCAAAGGTCAAAAAAAATTTGTTCAGTGGGTCAAATATTGACTTTGTACAGCCATAATGTGTAAAAAAAAAAAAAAAAAAAAAAAAAAAAAATGTTTTACCTTTTAGCTTTTTGTAAAAAAAAAAAAAAAAAAAAAAAAAAATTAAAACCTTTTTTAGACCTGTAAGCTACTTATTGGAATCAGAAGGGACGTCAATGAGTGACTTTTTGACTTTTGGGGAAAAAATTTGTTCAGTAGGTCAAATATGGACTTCTTGTACAGCCATAACATGTAATAAAAAAAAAAAAAAACTTTTTTTAACCTTTTGTAGACCTTTTAGCTACTTATTGGAACCAGAAGGAAAGTCAATGAGTGACTTTTTGACCTTTGGAAAAAAAAATTGTTCAGTAGGTCAAATATGGACTTCTTGTACATATATATAAAAAAATTCAAACCTTTTGTAGACCTTTTAGCTACTTATTGGAACCAGAAGGAAAGTCAATGAGTGACTTTTTGACCTTTGGAAAAAAAAAATTGTTCAGTAGGTCAAATATGGACTTCTTGTACAGCCATAACATGTAAAAAAATAAAATAAAATAAAAATCAAACCTTTTATAGACCTTTTAGCTACTTATTGGAACCAGAAGGAAAGTCAATGAGTGACTTTTTGACCTTTGGAAAAAAAAAATTGTTCAGTAGGTCAAATATGGACTTTGTACAGCCATAATATGTAAAAAAAAAAAAAAAAAAAAAAAAAGTTTTAACCTTTTGTAGACCTTTTAGCTACCTTTGGAAAAAACCTTGACCTTTGGAAAAAAAATTGTTCAATAGGTCAAATGTGGACTTCTTGTACAGCCATAATATGTAAAAAAAAATTTTGTAAAAAAATTCAAACCTTTTGTAGACCTTTTAGCTACTTATTGGAACCAGAAGGAAAGTCAATGAGTGACTTTTTGACCTTTGGAAAAAAAATAGTTCAATAGGTCAAATGTGGACTTCTTGTACAGCCATAATATGTAAAAAAAAAAATTTGTAAAAAAATTCAAACCTTTTGTAGACCTTTTAGCTACTTATTGGAACCAGAAGGAAAGTCAATGAGTGACTTTTTGACCTTTGAAAAAAAAAATTTGTTCAGTAGGTCAAATATGGACTTCTTGTACAGCCATAAGATGTAAAAAAAAAAAAAATCAAACCCTTTGTAGACCTTTTAGCTACTTTTTGGAACCTGAAGGAAAGTCAATGAGTGACTTTTTGACCTTTGGAAAAAAAAAAATTTCAGTAGGTCAAATATAGACTTCTTGTACAGCCATGATATATATATATATATATATATATATATATATATATATATATATATATATATATATATATATATATATATATATATATATATATATATATATATATAAATATATAAAAAAATTCAAACCTTTTTTAGACCTGTAAGCTACTTATTGGAATCAGAAGTGAAGTCAATGAGTGACTTTTTGACCCTTGGAAAAAAAATTGTTCAATAGGTCAAATATGGACTTCTTGTACAGCCATAATATGTAAAAAAAAATTTTTTTTAAAAAATCAAACCTTTTTTAGACCTGTAAGCTACTTATTGGAATCAGAAGTGAAGTCAATGAGTGACTTTTTGACCCTTGGAAAAAAAATTGTTCAATAGGTCAAATATGGACTTCTTGTACAGCCATAATATGTAAAAAAAAAAAATTTTTTAAAATCAAACCTTTTGTAGACCTTTTAGCTACTTTTTGGAACCTAAAGGAAAGTCAATGAGTGACTTTTTGACCTTTGGAAAAAATTTTTTTTTCAGTAGGTCAAATATAGACTTCTTGTACAGTCATAATATATATATATATATATATATATATATATATATATATATATATATATATATATATATATATAAAAAAAATTCAAACCTTTTGTAGACCTTTTAGCTACTTATTGGAATCAAAAGGGAAGTCAATGAGTGACTTTTTGACCTTTTGAAAAAAAAATTGTTCAATAGGTCAAATTTGGACTTCTTGTACAGCCATAATATGTAAAAAAAAAAAAAAAATTAAATTCCAACCTTTTGTAGACCTTTTAGCTACTTATTGGAACCAGAAGGAAAGTCAATGAGTGACTTTTTGACCTTTTGAAAAAAAAATTGTTCAGTAGGTCAAATATGGACTTCTTATACAGCCATAATGGTAAAAAAAAAAAAAAATTGTTAACTTTTAGATTTTTGTAAAAAAAAAAAAAAAAAAAAATCAAATCAAATCCTTTTTTAGACCTGTAAGCTACTTATTGGAATCAGAGGGGACGTCAATGAGTGACTTTTTGACTTTTGGGAAAAAAATGTGTTCAGTAGGTCAAATATGGACTTCTTGTACAGCCATAACATGTAATAAAAAAAATAAAACAATTTTTTAACCTTTTGTAGACCTTTTAGCTACTTATTGGAACCAGAAGGAAAGTCAATGAGTGACTTTTTGACCTTTGGAAAAAAAAATTGTTCAGTAGGTCAAATATGAACTTCTTGTACAGCCATAATACGTAAAAAAAATCAAACCTTTTTTAGACCTTTAAGCTACTTATTGGAATCAGAAGGGAAGTCAATGAGTGACTTTTTGATCTTTGGGACAAAAATTTGTTCAGTAGGTCAAATATGGACTTCTTGTACAGCCATAATATATATAAAAAAATAAACAAAAAAAATTCAAACCTTTTTTAGACCTTTAAGCTACTTATTGGAACAAGAGATAAAGTCAATGAGAGACTTTTTGAATTTTTTAAAAAAAAATTTAAAATATATATTATGGCTGTACAAGAAGTCGATATTTGACCTACTGAACAATTTTTTTTTTCCAAAGGTCAAAAAAAATTTGTTCAGTGGGTCAAATATTGACTTTGTACAGCCATAATGTGTAAAAAAAAAAAAAAAAAAAAAAAAAAAAAATGTTTTACCTTTTAGCTTTTTGTAAAAAAAAAATAAAAAAAATAAAAAATTAAAACCTTTTTTAGACCTGTAAGCTACTTATTGGAATCAGAAGGGACGTCAATGAGTGACTTTTTGACTTTTGGGGAAAAAATTTGTTCAGTAGGTCAAATATGGACTTCTTGTACAGCCATAACATGTAATATAAAAAAAAAAAACCTTTTTTTAACCTTTTGTAGACCTTTTAGCTACTTATTGGAACCAGAAGGAAAGTCAATGAGTGACTTTTTGACCTTTGGAAAAAAAAATTGTTCAGTAGGTCAAATATGGACTTCTTGTACATATATATAAAAAAATTCAAACCTTTTGTAGACCTTTTAGCTACTTATTGGAACCAGAAGGAAAGTCAATGAGTGACTTTTTGACCTTTGGAAAAAAAAAATTGTTCAGTAGGTCAAATATGGACTTCTTGTACAGCCATAATATGTAAAAAAATAAAATAAAATAAAAATCAAACCTTTTGTAGACCTTTTAGCTACTTATTGGAACCAGAAGGAAAGTCAATGAGTGACTTTTTGACCTTTGGAAAAAAAATTTTTTTCAGTAGGTCAAATATGGACTTTGTACAGCCATATGTAAAAAAAAAAAAAAAAAAAAAAGTTTTAACCTTTTGTAGACCTTTTAGCTACTTATTGGAACCAGAAGGAAAGTCCATGAGTGACTTTTTGACCTTTGGAAAAAAAAAGTTGTTCAGTAGGTCAAATATCGACTTCCTTTACAGCCATAATATATATAAAAAAAATATTAAAACAATTCAAACCTTTTGTAGACCTTTTAGCTACTTATTGGAACCAGAAGGAATGTCAATGAGTGACTTTTTGACCTTTGGAAAAAAAATTGTTCAGTAGGTCAAATATGGACTTCTTGTACAGCCATAATATGTAAAAAAATAAAATAAAATAAAAATCAAACCTTTTGTAGACCTTTTAGCTACTTATTGGAACCAGAAGGAAAGTCAATGAGTGACTTTTTGACCTTTGGAAAAAAAAATTGTTCAGTAGGTCAAATATGAACTACTTGTACAGCCATAATATGTAAAAAAAATTCAAACCTTTTGTAGACCTTTTAGCTACTTATTGGAATCAGAAGGAAAGTCAATGAGTGACTTTTGAACTTTGGAAAAAAAAAATTGTTCAGTAGGTCAAATATGGACTTCTTATACAGCCATAATATATATATAAAAAATAAATACAAAAAAAATTCAAACCTTTTGTAGACCTTTTAGCTACTTATTGGAACCAGAAGGAAAGTCTATGAGTGACTTTTTGACCTTTGGAAAAAAAAATTGTTCAGTAGGTCAAATATCGACTTCTTGTACAGCCATAATATATATTAAAAAAATATATAAAAAAATTCAAACCTTTTGTAGACCTTTTAGCTACTTATTGGAACCTGAAGGAAAGTCAATGAGTTACTTTTTGACCTTTGGAAAAAAAAATTTTTTCAGTAGGTCAAATATAGACTTCTTGTACAGCCATAACATGTAATAATAAAAAAAAAAAAAAATTCAAACCTTTTTTAGACCTGTAAGCTACTTATTGGAATCAGAAGGGAAGTCAATGAGTGACTTTTTGACCTTTGGAAAAAAAATTGTTCAATAGGTCAAATATGGACTTCTTGTACAGCCATAATATGTAAAAAAAAAATTTGTAAAAAAATTCAAACCTTTTGTAGACCTTTTAGCTACTTATTGGAACCAGAAGGAAAGTCAATGAGTGACTTTTTGACCTTTGGAAAAAAAAATTGTTCAGTAGGTCAAATATGGACTTCTTGTACAATCTTAATATGTAAAAAAAAAATTCAAACCCTTTGTAGACCTTTTAGCTACTTATTGGAACCAGAAGGAAAGTCAATGAGTGACTTTTTGACCTTTGGAAAAAAAAATTGTTCAGTAGGTCAAATATCGACTTCCTTTACAGCCATAATATGTAAAAAAATAAAATAAAATAAAAATCAAACCTTTTGTAGACCTCTTAGCTACTTATTGGAACCAGAAGGAAAGTCAATGAGTGACTTTTTGACCTTTGGAAAAAAAAATTGTTCAGTAGGTCAAATATCGACTTCCTTTACAGCCATAATACGTAAAAAAAAAAAAAAAAAAAAAAAAAAATTCAAACCTTTTTTAGACCTGTAAGCTACTTATTGGAATCAGAAGGGAAGTCAATGAGTGACTTTTGAACTTTGGAAAAAAAAAATTGTTCAGTAGGTCAAATATGGACTTCTTATACAGCCATAATATATATATAAAAAATAAATACAAAAAAAATTCAAACCTTTTGTAGACCTTTTAGCTACTTATTGGAACCAGAAGGAAAGTCTATGAGTGACTTTTTGACCTTTGGAAAAAAAAATTGTTCAGTAGGTCAAATATCGACTTCTTGTACAGCCATAATATATATTAAAAAAATATATAAAAAAATTCAAACCTTTTGTAGACCTTTTAGCTACTTATTGGAACCAGAAGGAAAGTCTATGAGTGACTTTTTGACCTTTGGAAAAAAAAATTGTTCAGTAGGTCCAATATGGACTTCTTGTACAGCCATAATATGTAAAAAAAAAAAAATTTTTTTTAAATCAAACCTTTTGTAGACCTTTTAGCTACTTATTTAAACCAGAAGGAAAGTCAATGAGTGACTTTTTGACCTTTGGGAAAAAAAATTGTTCAGTAGGTCCAATATGGACTTCTTGTACAGCCATAATATGTAAAAAAAATAAAAAATAAAAAATGTAAACCTTTTGTAGACGTTTTAGCTACTAATTTTAATCAGAAGGGAAGTTAGTGAGTGACTTTTTTGACCGTTGGGCCAAAAATATGTTCACTAGGTAAAATCTGAATTTTTGTACAGCCATAACTTGTAAAAAAAATAAAATAAAATAAAACCTTTAAAAACTTTTTGTGGAACTTTTGGCTAGCAATTGGATTCTGAAGGGAAATCAACAAGTATATATAGTTAGTTAGTGTTTAAGGACTGTTGATAAAAAAATGTTTAGTGGGTCAAATATGGACTTCTCTACAGCCAAGACATGTAAAAAAAAAAAAAAAAAAAAAAAATTTGTTGACCTTTTAGCTACTGACTGGAATTAGGAGTTATGGCTTCTGTATGGCTTAATTTAAAATAAGGACTCTATGAGTATGTATAGCAACTTAATATTTAAGGACTCTTTGGTCAAAAATATTTTCAAAATAATTCAGTTGTGCAAGTATAACATATGTTTTGTTTCAGTGCGTTTCAATGAATTGTTGTGTTATATACGGGGATGACATTTTGCACCATCTAACAATGCTTTGCGTCTTAAGGAGATAACATCTCATGTTAACTTTTGCAGTAAATACAAGAATAGGCTTGTTCTGTATTGTATTGAAAAGAGAGTTGCCGTGCATTGCATGCAATAACTAACTTATGTATTAAAGAGATAAAAAAACATATTTGCTTTTGCATTGCATTGCACGAACTAATGCTTCGAAGAGATTAGTGCCTTGCATGAATACAAGGTGTGCATTTAAGAGAAAAGTGATTTTGCATCGCAATGCATACAAAACGCATTGTGCATTGAAGAGATTAGTACTTTTCCGTTGCACTGCATACAAGAACTCGTGTGCATTGAAGAGACAAGGGATTTTGCATTGCAATGCATTCAAGAACTCGTTGTGCATTGAGGAGAATAGTGGTTTTGCATTGCAATGCATACAAAACGCATTGTGCATTAAAGAGAATAGTGGTTTTGGATTGCAATGCACACAAAACACATTGTGCATTGAATAGATTAGTGCGTTTGCATGAGATTAGTATGTTCTTATGTTCAAAAAGTTGTTATATGCAATGCATACAAGACTCGGTGTGCATTGAACAGATTAGTGCTTTTGCATTGCATTAAAAAAAAACTTGTGCATTGACGAGATTAGTGCTTTTGCATTGCATTGCATATAATAACTTTTTGTGCATTGAAGAGACAAGTGATTTTGCATTGCAATGCACACAAAACACATTGTGCATTGAATAGATCAGTGCGTTTGCATTGCATAGCATTAAAAAAACTTGTGCATTGAACAGATTAGTGCTTTTGCATTGCATTAAAAAGAACTTGTGCATTGACGAGATTAGTGATTTTGCAATGCATTGCATTCAAGAACTCGTGCATTGAAGAGACAAGTGATTTTGTATTGCATTGCATTCAAACACTTGGTGTGCAATGAAGAGAATATTGGTTTTGCATTTCAATGCATACAAAACACATTGTGCATTGAAGAGACAAGTGATTTTGCATTGCATCGCAATAAAAAAAACTTGTGCATTGACGAGATTAGTGCTTTTGCATTGCAATGCATACAATACTTTTTTGGCATTGAAGAGACAAGTAATTTTGCATTGCATTCAAGAACTCGTTGTGCATTGAATAGACAATTGATTTTGTATTGCATCGCATTCTAACATTCGGTGTGCATTGACGAGATTAGTACTTTTGTATTGCAGTGCATACAAGACTCGGTGTGCATTGACGAGATTAGTACTTTTGTATTGCAATACATACAAGACTCGGTGTGCATTGAAGAGACAAGTGATTTTGCATTGCATTGCATTCAAGAACTCGTTGTGCATTGAAGAGAATTGTGGTTTTGCATTGCAATGCATACAAAACACATTGTGCAATGAAGAGACAAATGATTTTGCATTGCATTCAAGAACTCGGTGTGCATTTAAGAGAATAGTGCTTTTGCATTGCAATGCATACTTAACTCATTGTGCATTGAAGAGACAAGTCATTTTGCATTGATTTGCATTTAAGAACTTTTTTTCTGCATTGAAGAGACGAATGATTTTGGATTGCATTGCATTCAAGAACTCGATGTGCATTGAAGAGACAAGTAATTTTATATTGCATTGCATTCAAACACTCGGTGTGCATTTAAGAGATTAGTACTTTTGCATTGTAATGCATACAAGACTCGAAGTGCATTGAACAGATTAGTGCTTTTGCATTGCATTAAAAAAAACGTGTGCATTGACGAGATTAGTGCTTTTGCATTGCATTGCATATAATAACTTTTTGTGCATTGAAGAGACAAGTGATTTTGCATTGCATGCACACAAAACACATTGTGCATTGAAGAGACAAGTGATTTTGCATTGCATTGCATATCAGATCTTTGTGTGCATTGAAGAGACAAGTGATTTTGCATTGCATCGCAATAAAAAAAACTTGTACATTGACCAGATTAGTGCTTTTGCATTGCAATGCATACGAAACTCATTGTGCATTGAAGAGACAAGTGATTTTGCATTGCATTGTATATCAGATCTTTGTGTGCATTGAAGAGACAAGTGATTTTGCAATGCATTGCATTCAAGAACTCGTGCATTGAAGAGACAAGTGATTTTGTATTGCATTGCATTCAAAACACTCGGTGTGCAATGAAGAGAATATTGGTTTTGCATTGCAATGCATACAAAACACATTGTGCATTGAAGAGACAAGTGATTTTGCATTGCATCGCAATAAAAAAAACTTGTGCATTGACCAGATTAGTGCTTTTGCATTGCAATGCATACAATACTTTTTTTGCATTGAAGAGACAAGTAATTTTGCATTGCATTGCATTCAAGAACTCGTTGTGCATTGAAGAGCCAATTGATTTTGTATTGCATTGCATTCTAACACTCGGTGTGCATTGAAGAGAATAGTGGTTTTGCATTGCAATGCATACAAAAACACATTGTGCATTGAAGAGACAAGTGATTTTGCATTGCATTGCATTCAATAACTTTTTGTGCATTGAAGAGACAAGTGATTTTGCATTGCATTGCATTCAAACACTCGGTGTGCATTTAAGAGATTAGTACTTTTGCATTGCAATGCATACAAGACTCGGTGTGCATTGAACAGATTAGTGCTTTTGCATTGCATTAAAAAAAACTTGTGCATTGACGAGATTAGTGCTTTTGCATTGCATTGCATATAATAACTTTTTGTGCATTGAAGAGACAAGTGATTTTGCATTGCAATGCACACAAAACACATTGTGCATTGAATAGATCAGTGCGTTTGCATTGCATATAGCATTAAAAAAACTTGTGAATTGACGAAAATAGTGCTTTTGCATACGAAACACATTGTGCATTGAAGAGACAAGTGATTTTGCATTGCATTGCATTCAATAACTTTTTGTGCATTGAAGAGACAAGTGATTTTGCATTGCATTGCATTCAAACACTCGGTGTGCATTTAAGAGATTAGTACTTTTGCATTGCAATGCATACAAGACTCGTGTGCATTTAAGAGATTAGTACTTTTGCATTGCAATGCATACAAGACTCGGTGTGCATTGAACAGATTAGTGCTTTTGCATTGCATTAAAAAAAACTTGTGCATTGACGAGATTAGTGCTTTTGCATTGCATTGTATATAATAACTTTTTGTGCATTGAAGAGACAAGGGATTTTGCATTGCAATGCACACAAAACACATTGTGCATTGAATAGATCAGTGCGTTTGCATTGCATAGCATTAAAAAAACTTGTGAATTGACGAGAATAGTGCTTTTGCATACGAAACTCATTGAGCATTGAAGAGACAAGTGATTTTGCATTGTATTGCATATCAGAACTTTGTATACATTGAAGAGACAAGTGATTTTGCATTGCATTACATTCAAGAACTCGTTGTGCATTGAAGAGACAATTGATTTTGTATTGCATCGCATTCTAACACTCGGTGTCCATTGACGAGATTAGTACTTTTGTATTGCAATGCATACAAGACTCGGTGTGCATTGAAGAGACAAGTGATTTTGCATTGCATTGCATTCAAGAACTCGTTGTGCATTGAAGAGACAATTGATTTTGTATTGCATTGCTTTCTAACACTCGGTGTGCATTGAAGAGAATAGTGGTTTTGCATTGCAATGCATACAAAACACGTGCATTGAACTGATTAGTGCTTTTGCATTGCAATGCATACTAAACTCATTGTGCATTGAAGAGACAAGTGATTTAGCATTTCGTTGCATTCAAGAACTCGGTGTGCATTGAAATGATTAGTGCTTTTGCGTTGCACTACATACAAGACTCGTTGTGCATTGAAGAGACAAGTGATTTTGCATTGCATTCCATTCATGAAGTCGGTGTGTATGGAAGAGATTAGTGCTTTTGCATTGCACTGCATGGAAGAGATTAGTGCTTTTGCATTGCACTGCATACAAGACTCGTCCATTGAAGAGACAAGTGCTGTTGCATTGCATAAAATAACTGATAAGTGATTTTGCATTAGCAAGTGCATGGCAATATCTGTCTATTCAAAAGGTCCTCAATGCACCTCGGAATGAGTTGTCTTGCCAGGAGTAATCCTTAATGCGGGGAAGCAGATAATTATTTCCTGTTTAACATCTTTCTCACCGACGAATCCTCAAACATAAAATGTCTTATAATTCCCTTTGACTCCTCATGTTAAATCAGCCGGAACGTAGTACATTATGACCTATTGAACATGTTTCTGGCCGATGAGTCCTCAAATATTAAATTACTATAAATACTCATTGACGTTACATCAAGCCATAGGCTACATTAGGTACATATTAATTCTACTGAACATGTTTAAAGTCTCCTTGAACATTGACTTACTATCCATACTTTTTGACTCTAAGCATTAAATTAGTCTATATTTGACCTACTGAACTTATTTCTGGTCGAAGGGTCCACAAAAGCTTATTTTCTATATATTCTCATAGACTCCTTTCGATGGTGAATCAAGGACTTCAAGGACACTTTGGTAAAAAAAAAAATGGACTATGGCTGATTTATCATCATAAAGAGTCTATAATTGTGATATTTTTGACCTACTGAACACGTTTCTGGCCAAGATGTCTACAAAGGTTTTCAACTATATACTCTCAATGATTCCTTCTCATGTTAAATCAGACAATAGTCCATATTTGACCTACTGAACATATTTTTTGCCAAAGGATTCACAAAGGTTTTCATTTGCTATATATTTTCATAGACCCCTTTTGATATTAAATCAGACATACTGTATATAACCAACTGAACAAATTTCTGGCCTCGATCATGAACTTACATACTCATTGAGTTCCCTTCTGATTCCCTTTTGTGGACAAAGGGTCAAAAATGGACATATGGACTATGGACTACTTATGGACTGATGAATATTCAGACAGAAATATGTTCAGTAGGTCAGTAGGTGGACTGCGGTGTGGCTGATTTAACATAAGGAGTCTTTGAAAATATATAGTTGAGAATACCGTGTGGACCCCTTGGCCAGAAACATATTCAGAAGGTCAAATATGGACAACTGTACAGCCATAACATGTAAAAATAAAAACAACACTTTAAAAACCCTTTTGTAGAACTTTAGGCTAGTAATTGGATTTGGAAGAGAATTGAATGAGTATTTAATTTAGTATTTATGGAATCTTGGCCCAAAAATATGTTCGGTAGGTCCAATATGGACTTAAAAGCTTTAAAATATTTTTGTGGAGCTTTTGGCTAGTATTGGAAACAGAAGGAAAGTTTGCATTGAAGATGCAATTTGTATAATAAGTTAGTGTTTAAGGACTGTTGGGACGAAAATATGTTCAGTATGTAAAATGTGGACTTCTGTACAGCCATAATATGTAAAAAAAAAAAAAAAAAACTTTTGTAGACAAGTAAGCTACTTTTTGGAATCAGAAAGGAAGACAATTAGTGACCTTTTTTTAACTTTGGGCCAAAAATATGTTCAGCAGGTCAAATATGGACTTTGTACAGCCATAATATGTAAAAAAAAAAAAAAAAAAAATTGTAACCTTTTGTAGACCTTTTAGCTACTTATTTAAACCAGAAGGAAAGTCAATGAGTGACTTTTTGACCTTTGGAAAAAAAAATTGTTCAGTAGGTCAAATATGGACTTCTTGTACAGCCATAATATATATATAAAAAATAAAAAAATAAAAATTCAAACCTTTTGTAGACCTTTTAGCTACTTATTGGAACCAGAAGGAAAGTCAATGAGTGACTTTTTGACCTTTGGGACAAAAATTTGTTCAGTAGGTCAAATATGGACTTTGTACAGCCATAATATGTAAAAAAAATAAAAATTTAACCTTTTGTAGACCTTTTAGCTACTAATCTTGGCCCAAAAATATGTTCAGTAGGTCCAATATGGACTTAAAAGCTTTAAAATATTTTTTGTGGAGCTTTTGGCTAGTATTGGAAACAGAAGGAAAGTCAATGAGTGTGTATAGTAAGTTAGTGTTTAAGGACTGTTGGGACGAAAATATGTTCAGTATGTAAAATGTGGACTTCTGTACAGCCATAATATGTAAAAAAAAAAAAAAAAGAAAAACTTTTGTAGACAAGTAAGCTACTTTTTGGAATCAGAAAGGAAGACAATTAGTGACCTTTTTTTAACTTTGGGCCAAAAATATGTTCAGTAGGTCAAATATGGACTTTGTACAGCCATAATATGTAAAAAAAAAAAAAAAAAAAAAATTCAAACCTTTTTTTGACCTGTAAGCTACTTATTGGAACCAGAAGGAAAGTCAATGAGTGACTTTTTGACCTTTGGAAAAAAAATTTGTTCAGTAGGTCAAATATTGACTTTGTACAGCCATAATGTGTAAAAAAAAAAAAAAAAAAAAAAAATTTTTTTAACCTTTTAGCTTTTTGTAAAAAAAAATTCAAATTCAAACCTTTTTTAGACCTGTAAGCTACTTATTGGAATCAGAAGTGAAGTCAATGAGTGACTTTTTGACCTTTGGAAAAAAAAATTGTTCAATAGGTCAAATATGGACTTCTTGTACAGCCATAATATGTAAAAACATTTTTTTTTTTTAAATCAAACCTTTTGTAGACCTTTTAGCTACTTATTGGAACCAGAAGGAAAGTCAATGAGTGACTTTTTGACCTTTGGAAAAAAAATTTGTTCAGTAGGTCAAATATGGACTTTGTACAGCCATAATATGTAAAAAAAAAAAAAAAATAATAAAATTCAAACCTTTTGTAGACCTTTTAGCTACTTATTGGAACCAGAAGGAAAGTCAATGAGTGACTTTTTGACCTTTGGAAAAAAAATGTGTTCAGTAGGTCAAATATGGACTTTGTACAGCCATAATATGTAAAAAAAAAAAAAAAAAAAATTCAAACCTTTTTTAGACCTTTTAGCTACTTATTGGAACCAGAAGGAAAGTCAATGAGTGACTTTTTGACCTTTGGGACAAAAATTTGTTCAGTAGGTCAAATATGGACTTCTTGTACAGCCATAATATGTAAAAAAAAAAAAAAAAATTCAAACCTTTTTTAGACCTGTAAGCTACTTATTGGAATCAGAAGGAAAGTCGATGAGTGACTTTTTGACCTTTGGAAAAAAAAATTGTTCAGTAGGTCAAATATGGACTTCTTGTACAGCCATAATATGTAAAAAAAAAAAAAAATAACAAAAAATTCAAACATTTTGTAGACCTTTTAGCTACTTATTGGAACCAGAAGGAAAGTCAATGAGTGACTTTTTGACCTTTGGAAAAAAAAATTGTTCAGTAGGTCAAATATGAACTTCTTGTACAGCCATAATACGTAAAAAAAATTCAAACCTTTTTTAGACCTTTAAGCTACTTATTGGAATCAGAAGGGAAGTCAATGAGTGACTTTTTGACCTTTGGGACAAAAATTTGTTCAGTAGGTCAAATATGGACTTCTTGTACAGCCATAAAATATATAAAAAAATAAACAAAAAAAATTCAAACCTTTTTTAGACCTTTAAGCTACTTATTGGAACCAGAAGTAAAGTCAATGAGTGATTTTTTGAATTTTTTGATTTTTTTTTAAAATATATATTATGGCTGTACAAGAAGTCGATATTTGACCTACTGAACAATTTTTTTTTTCCAAAGGTCAAAAAAAATTTGTTCAGTGGGTCAAATATTGACTTTGTACAGCCATAATGTGTAAAAAAAAAAAAAAAATGTTTTACCTTTTAGCTTTTTGTAAAAAAAAAAAAAAAAAAAAAAAAAAATTCAAACCTTTTGTAGACCTTTTAGCTACTTATTGGAACCAGAAAGGAAAGTCAATGAGTGACTTTTTGACCTTTGGAAAAAAAAATTGTTCAGTAGGTCAAATATGGACTTCTTGTACAATCTTAATATGTAAAAAAAAAAAATTCAAACCCTTTGTAGACCTTTTAGCTACTTTTTGGAACCTGAAGGAAAGTCAATGAGTAACTTTTTGACCTTTGGAAAAAAAAATTGTTCAGTAGGTCAAATATGGACTTCTTGTACAGCCATAATATGTAAAAAAAATTTTGTAAAAAAATTCAAACCTTTTGTAGACCTTTTAGCTACTTATTGGAACCAGAAGGAAAGTCCATGAGTGACTTTTTGACCTTTGGAAAAAAAAAGTTGTTCAGTAGGTCAAATATCGACTTCCTTTACAGCCATAATATATATAAAAAAAATATAAAAAAAATTCAAACCTTTTGTAGACCTTTTAGCTACTTATTGGAACCAGAAGGAAAGTCAATGAGTGACTTTTTGACCTTTGGAAAAAAAATGTGTTCAGTAGGTCAAATATGGACTTTTTACAGTCATAATATGTAAAAAAAAAAAATTCAAACCCTTTGTAGACCATTTAGCTACTTTTTGGAACCTAAAGGAAAGTCAATGAGTGACTTTTTGACCTTTGGAAAAAAATTTTTTTTCAGTAGGTCAAATATAGACTTCTTGTACAGTCATAATATATATATATATATATATATATATATATATATATATATATATATATATATATATATATATATATATATATATATATATATATATATATATAAAAATTCAAACCTTTTGTAGACCTTTTAGCTACTTATTGGAACCAGAAGGAAAGTCAATGAGTGACTTTTTGACCTTTGGAAAAAAAATTTGTTCAGTAGGTCAAATATGGACTTTGTACAGCCATAATATGTAAAAAAAAAAATAAAATAATAAAATTCAAACCTTTTGTAGACCTTTTAGCTACTTTTTGGAACCAGAAGGAAAGTCAATGAGTGACTTTTTGACCTTTGGAAAAAAAATGTGTTCAGTAGGTCAAATATGGACTTTGTACAGCCATAATATGTAAAAAAAAAAAAAAAAAAAAATTCAAACCTTTTGTAGACCTTTTAGCTACTTATTGGAACCAGAAGGAAAGTCAATGAGTGACTTTTTGACCTTTGGGACAAAAATTTGTTCAGTAGGTCAAATATGGACTTCTTGTACAGCCATAATATGTAAAAAAAAAAAAAAAATTCAAACCTTTTTTAGACCTGTAAGCTACTTATTGGAATCAGAAGGAAAGTCGATGAGTGACTTTTTGACCTTTGGAAAAATAAATTGTTCAGTAGGTCAAATATGGACTTCTTGTACAGCCATAATATGTAAAAAAAAAAAAAAATAACAAAAAATTCAAACATTTTGTAGACCTTTTAGCTACTTATTGGAACCAGAAGGAAAGTCAATGAGTGACTTTTTGACCTTTGGAAAAAAAAATTGTTCAGTAGGTCAAATATGAACTTCTTGTACAGCCATAATACGTAAAAAAAATTCAAACCTTTTTTAGACCTTTAAGCTACTTATTGGAATCAGAAGGGAAGTCAATGAGTGACTTTTTGACCTTTGGGACAAAAATTTGTTCAGTAGGTCAAATATGGACTTCTTGTACAGCCATAAAATATATAAAAAAATAAACAAAAAAAATTCAAACCTTTTTTAGACCTTTAAGCTACTTATTGGAACCAGAAGTAAAGTCAATGAGTGATTTTTTGAATTTTTTGATTTTTTTTTAAAATATATATTATGGCTGTACAAGAAGTCGATATTTGACCTACTGAACAATTTTTTTTTTCCAAAGGTCAAAAAAAATTTGTTCAGTGGGTCAAATATTGACTTTGTACAGCCATAATGTGTAAAAAAAAAAAAAAATGTTTTACCTTTTAGCTTTTTGTAAAAAAAAAAAAAAAAAAAAAAAAAAATTCAAACCTTTTGTAGACCTTTTAGCTACTTATTGGAACCAGAAGGAAAGTCAATGAGTGACTTTTTGACCTTTGGAAAAAAAAATTGTTCAGTAGGTCAAATATGGACTTCTTGTACAATCTTAATATGTAAAAAAAAAAAATTCAAACCCTTTGTAGACCTTTTAGCTACTTTTTGGAACCTGAAGGAAAGTCAATGAGTAACTTTTTGACCTTTGGAAAAAAAAATTGTTCAGTAGGTCAAATATGGACTTCTTGTACAGCCATAATATGTAAAAAAAATTTTGTAAAAAAATTCAAACCTTTTGTAGACCTTTTAGCTACTTATTGGAACCAGAAGGAAAGTCCATGAGTGACTTTTTGACCTTTGGAAAAAAAAAGTTGTTCAGTAGGTCAAATATCGACTTCCTTTACAGCCATAATATATATAAAAAAAATATAAAAAAAATTCAAACCTTTTGTAGACCTTTTAGCTACTTATTGGAACCAGAAGGAAAGTCAATGAGTGACTTTTTGACCTTTGGAAAAAAAATGTGTTCAGTAGGTCAAATATGGACTTTTTACAGTCATAATATGTAAAAAAAAAAATTCAAACCCTTTGTAGACCATTTAGCTACTTTTTGGAACCTAAAGGAAAGTCAATGAGTGACTTTTTGACCTTTGGAAAAAAAATTTTTTTCAGTAGGTCAAATATAGACTTCTTGTACAGTCATAATATATATATATATATATATATATATATATATATATATATATATATATATATATATATATATATATATATATATATATATATATATATATATATATATATATATATATATATATATATATATATATATATAAAAATTCAAACCTTTTGTAGACCTTTTAGCTACTTATTGGAACCAGAAGGAAAGTCAATGAGTGACTTTTTGACCTTTGGAAAAAAAATTTGTTCAGTAGGTCAAATATGGACTTTGTACAGCCATAATATGTAAAAAAAAAAAAATAATAATAAAATTCAAACCTTTTGTAGACCTTTTAGCTACTTATTGGAACCAGAAGGAAAGTCAATGAGTGACTTTTTGACCTTTGGAAAAAAAATGTGTTCAGTAGGTCAAATATGGACTTTGTACAGCCATAATATGTAAAAAAAAAAAAAAAAAAAAATTCAAACCTTTGTAGACCTTTTAGCTACTTATTGGAACCAGAAGGAAAGTCAATGAGTGACTTTTTGACCTTTGGGACAAAAATTTGTTCAGTAGGTCAAATATGGACTTCTTGTACAGCCATAATATGTAAAAAAAAAAAAAAAATTCAAACCTTTTTTAGACCTGTAAGCTACTTATTGGAATCAGAAGGAAAGTCGATGAGTGACTTTTTGACCTTTGGAAAAAAAAATTGTTCAGTAGGTCAAATATGGACTTCTTGTACAGCCATAATATGTAAAAAAAAAAAAAAATAACAAAAAATTCAAACATTTTGTAGACCTTTTAGCTACTTATTGGAACCAGAAGGAAAGTCAATGAGTGACTTTTTGACCTTTGGAAAAAAAAATTGTTCAGTAGGTCAAATATGAACTTCTTGTACAGCCATAATACGTAAAAAAAATTCAAACCTTTTTTAGACCTTTAAGCTACTTATTGGAATCAGAAGGGAAGTCAATGAGTGACTTTTTGACCTTTGGGACAAAAATTTGTTCAGTAGGTCAAATATGGACTTCTTGTACAGCCATAAAATATATAAAAAAATAAACAAAAAAAATTCAAACCTTTTTTAGACCTTTAAGCTACTTATTGGAACCAGAAGTAAAGTCAATGAGTGATTTTTTGAATTTTTTGATTTTTTTTTTAAATATATATTATGGCTGTACAAGAAGTCGATATTTGACCTACTGAACAATTTTTTTTTCCAAAGGTCAAAAAAAATTTGTTCAGTGGGTCAAATATTGACTTTGTACAGCCATAATGTGTAAAAAAAAAAAAAAAATGTTTTACCTTTTAGCTTTTTGTAAAAAAAAAAAAAAAAAAAAAAAAATTCAAACCTTTTGTAGACCTTTTAGCTACTTATTGGAACCAGAAGGAAAGTCAATGAGTGACTTTTTGACCTTTGGAAAAAAAAATTGTTCAGTAGGTCAAATATGGACTTCTTGTACAATCTTAATATGTAAAAAAAAAAAATTCAAACCCTTTGTAGACCTTTTAGCTACTTTTTGGAACCTGAAGGAAAGTCAATGAGTAACTTTTTGACCTTTGGAAAAAAAAATTGTTCAGTAGGTCAAATATGGACTTCTTGTACAGCCATAATATGTAAAAAAAATTTTGTAAAAAAATTCAAACCTTTTGTAGACCTTTTAGCTACTTATTGGAACCAGAAGGAAAGTCCATGAGTGACTTTTTGACCTTTGGAAAAAAAAAGTTGTTCAGTAGGTCAAATATCGACTTCCTTTACAGCCATAATATATATAAAAAAAATATAAAAAAAATTCAAACCTTTTGTAGACCTTTTAGCTACTTATTGGAACCAGAAGGAAAGTCAATGAGTGACTTTTTGACCTTTGGAAAAAAAATGTGTTCAGTAGGTCAAATATGGACTTTTTACAGCCATAATATGTAAAAAAAAAAATTCAAACCCTTTGTAGACCATTTAGCTACTTTTTGGAACCTAAAGGAAAGTCAATGAGTGACTTTTTGACCTTTGGAAAAAATTTTTTTTTCAGTAGGTCAAATATAGACTTCTTGTACAGTCATAATATATATATATATATATATATATATATATATATATATATATATATATATATATATATATATATATATATATATATATATATATATATATATATATATATATATATATATAAAAATTCAAACCTTTTGTAGACCTTTTAGCTACTTATTGGAACCAGAAGGAAAGTCAATGAGTGACTTTTTGACCTTTGGAAAAAAAAATTGTTCAGTAGGTCAAATATGGACTTCTTGTACAGCCATAATATGTAAAAAAATAAAATAAAATAAAAATCAAACCTTTTGTAGACCTTTTAGCTACTTATTGGAACCAGAAGGAAAGTCAATGAGTGACTTTTTGACCTTTGGAAAAAAAAATTGTTCAGTAGGTCAAATATGAACTTCTTGTACAGCCATAATACGTAAAAAAAATTCAAACCTTTTTTAGACCTTTAAGCTACTTATTGGAATCAGAAGGGAAGTCAATGAGTGACTTTTTGACCTTTGGGACAAAAATTTGTTCAGTAGGTCAAATATGGACTTCTTGTACAGCCATAATATATATATAAAAATAAACAAAAAAAATTCAAACCTTTAAGCTACTTATTGGAACCAGAAGTAAAGTCAATGAGTGACTTTTTGAATTTTTAAAAAAAAAAATTTAAATATATATTATGGCTGTACAAGAAGTCGATATTTGACCTACTGAACCATTTTTTTTTCCCAAAGGTCAAAAAAAATTATTCAGTGGGTCAAATATTGACTTTGTACAGCCATAATGTGAAAAAAAAAAAAAAAAAAAAAAAAAAAAAAAATTCAAACCTTTTTTAGACCTGTAAGCTACTTATTGGAATCAGAAGGGACGTCAATGAGTGACTTTTTGACTTTTGGGAAAAAAATTTGTTCAGTAGGTCAAATATGGACTTCTTGTACAGCCATAACATGTAATAAAAAAAAAGAAAATTTTTTTTTAACCTTTTGTAGACCTTTTAGCTACTTATTGGAACCAGAAGGAAAGTCAATGAGTGACTTTTTGACTTTTGGAAAAAAAAATTTTTTTCAATTTGTCAAATATAGACTTCTTGTACAGCCATAATATATATATATATATATATATATATATATATATATATATATATATATATATATATATATATATATATATATATATTAAAAAAAATTCAAACCTTTTGTAGACCTTTTTGCTACTTATTGGAACCAGAAGGAAAGTCAATGAGTGACTTTTTGACCTTTGGAAAAAAAATGTGTTCAGTAGGTCAAATATGGACTTTGTACAGCCGTACTATGTAAAAAAAAAAATTCAAACCCTTTGTAGACCATTTAGCTACTTTTTGGAATCTGAAGGAAAGTCAATGAGTGACTTTTTGACCCTTGGGAAAAAAAAATTTTTCAGTAGGTCAAATATGGACTTCTTATACAGCCATAATTTGTAAAAAAAAAAAAACAAAAAAACAAAAAAAAAAAAATTCAAACCTTTTTTAGACCTGTAAGCTACTTATTGGAACCAGAAGTAAAGTCAATGAGTGATTTTTTGAATTTTTTGAATTTTTTTTTAAATATATATTATGGCTGTACAAGAAGTCGATATTTGACCTACTGAACAATTTTTTTTTTCCAAAGGTCAAAAAAAATGTGTTCAGTGGGTCAAATATTGACTTTGTACAGCCATAATGTGTAAAAAAAAAAAAAAAAAAAAAAAAAAAAAAATGTTTTACCTTTTAGCTTTTTGTAAAAAAAAAAAAAAAAAAAAAAAATTCAAACCTTTTGTAGACCTTTTAGCTACTTATTGGAACCAGAGTGAAAAGTCAATGAGTGACTTTTTGACCTTTGGAAAAAAAAATAGTTCAGTAGGTCAAATATGGACTTCTTGTACAATCTTAATATGTAAAAAAAAAAAAATTCAAACCCTTTGTAGACCTTTTAGCTACTTTTTGGAACCTGAAGGAAAGTCAATGAGTAACTTTTTGACCTTTGGAAAAAAAAATTGTTCAGTAGGTCAAATATGGACTTCTTGTACAGCCATAATATGTAAAAAAAATTTTGTAAAAAAATTCAAACCTTTTGTAGACCTTTTAGCTACTTATTGGAACCAGAAGGAAAGTCCATGAGTGACTTTTTGACCTTTGGAAAAAAAAAGTTGTTCAGTAGGTCAAATATCGACTTCCTTTACAGCCATAATATATATAAAAAAAATATAAAAAAAATTCAAACCTTTTGTAGACCTTTTAGCTACTTATTGGAACCAGAAGGAAAGTCAATGAGTGACTTTTTGACCTTTGGAAAAAAAATTGTTTAGTAGGTCAAATATGGACTTCTTTTACAGCCATAATATGTAAAAAAAAAAAGTTTTAACCTTTTGTAGACCTTTTAGCTACTTATTTAAACCAGAAGGAAAGTCAATGAGTGACTTTTTGAACTTTGGAAAAAAAATGTGTTCAGTAGGTCAAATATGGACTTTGTACAGCCATAATATGTAAAGAAAAAAAAAAAAAAAAAAGTCTTAACCTTTTGTAGACCTTTTAGCTACTAATTTAAACCAGAAGGAAAGTCAATGAGTGACTTTTTGACCTTTGGAAAAAAAATGTGTTCAGTAGGTCAAATATGGACTTTGTACAGCCATAATATGTAAAAAAAAAAAGTTTTAACCTTTTGTAGACCTTTTAGCTACTTATTTAAACCAGAAGGAAAGTCAATGAGTGACTTTTTGAACTTTGGAAAAAAAAAATTGTTCAGTAGGTCAAATATGGACTTCTTGTACAGCCATAATATGTAAAAAAAAAAAAAAATCAAACCCTTTGTAGACCTTTTAGCTACTTTTTGGAACCTGAAGGAAAGTCAATGAGTGACTTTTTGACCTTTGGAAAAAAAAAAATTTCAGTAGGTCAAATATAGACTTCTTGTACAGCCATAATATATATATATATATATATATATATATATATATATATATATATATATATATATATATATATATATATATATATATATATATATATATATATATATATATATATATATATATATATATATATATAAAAAAAATTCAAACCTTTTTTAGACCTGTAAGCTACTTATTGGAATCAGAAGTGAAGTCAATGAGTGACTTTTTGACCCTTGGAAAAAAAATTGTTCAATAGGTCAAATATGGACTTCTTGTACAGCCATAATATGTAAAAAAAAAATTTTTTTTTAAAATCAAACCTTTTGTAGACCTTTTAGCTACTTATTGGAACCAGAAGGAAAGTCAATGAGTGACTTTTTGACCTTTGGAAAAAAAATGTGTTCAGTAGGTCAAATATGGACTTTGTACAGCCATAATATGTAAAAAAAAAAATTCAAACCCTTTGTAGACCATTTAGCTACTTTTTGGAAACAAAAGGAAAGTCAATGAGTGACTTTTTGACCTTTGGAAAAAAAATTTTTTTCAGTAGGTCAAATATGGACTTCTTGTACAGCCATAACATGTAATAAAAAAAATAAAACAATTTTTTAACCTTTTGTAGACCTTTTAGCTACTTATTGGAACCAGAAGGAAAGTCAATGAGTGACTTTTTGACGTTTGGAAAAAAAAATTGTTCAGTAGGTCAAATATGGACTTCTTGTACAGCCATAATATGTAAAAAAATAAAATAAAATAAAAATCAAACCTTTTGTAGACCTTTTAGCTACTTATTGGAACCAGAAGGAAAGTCAATGAGTGACTTTTTGACCTTTGGAAAAAAAAATTGTTCAGTAGGTCAAATATGAACTACTTGTACAGCCATAATATGTAAAAAAAAGTCAAACCTTTTTTAGACCTGTAAGCTACTTATTGGAACCAGAAGGAAAGTCAATGAGTGACTTTTTGACCTTTGGAAAAAAATTTTTTTTCAGTATGTCAAATATAGACTTCTTGTACAGCCATAATATATATATATATATATATTAAAAAAAATTCAAACCTTTTGTAGACCTTTTTGCTACTTATTGGAACCAGAAGGAAAGTCAATGAGTGACTTTTTGACCTTTGGAAAAAAAATGTGTTCAGTAGGTCAAATATGGACTTTGTACAGCCATAATATGTAAAAAAAAAAATTCAAACCCTTTGTAGACCATTTAGCTACTTTTTGGAACCTGAAGGAAAGTCAATGAGTGACTTTTTGACCCTTGGGAAAAAAAATTTTTTTCAGTAGGTCAAATATGGACTTCTTATACAGCCATAATTTGTAAAAAAAAAAAAAAAAAAAATTCAAACCTTTTTTAGACCTGTAAGCTACTTATTGGAATCAGAAGGAAAGTCGATGAGTGACTTTTTGACCTTTGGAAAAAAAAAAATTTCAGTAGGTCACATATAGACTTCTTGTACAGCCATAATATATATATATATATATATATATATATATATATATATATATATATATATATATATATATATATATATATATATATATATATATATATATATATATATATATATATATATATATATATATATATATAAAAAAAATTCAAACCTTTTTTAGACCTGTAAGCTACTTATTGGAATCAGAAGTGAAGTCAATGAGTGACTTTTTGACCCTTGGAAAAAAAATTGTTCAATAGGTCAAATATGGACTTCTTGTACAGCCATAATATGTAAAAAAAAAAATTTTTTAAAAATCAAACCTTTTGTAGACCTTTTAGCTACTTATTGGAACCAGAAGGAAAGTCAATGAGTGACTTTTTGACCTTTGGAAAAAAAATGTGTTCAGTAGGTCAAATATGGACTTTGTACAGCCATAATATGTAAAAAAAAAAATTCAAACCCTTTGTAGACCATTTAGCTACTTTTTGGAACCTAAAGGAAAGTCAATGAGTGACTTTTTGACCTTTGGAAAAAAAAATTGTTCAGTAGGTCAAATATGGACTTCTTGTACAGCCATAATATGTAAAAAAAATAAAATAAAATAAAAATCAAACCTTTTGTAGACCTTTTAGCTACTTATTGGAACCAGAAGGAAAGTCAATGAGTGACTTTTTGACCTTTGGAAAAAAAAATTGTTCAGTAGGTCAAATATGAACTACTTGTACAGCCATAATATGTAAAAAAAATTCAAACCTTTTTTAGACCTGTAAGCTACTTATTGGAACCAGAAGGAAAGTCAATGAGTGACTTTTTGACCTTTGGAAAAAAAAATTGTTCAGTAGGTCAAATATGAACTACTTGTACAGCCATAATATGTAAAAAAAATTCAAACCTTTTGTAGACCTGTAAGCTACTTATTGGAACCAGAAGGAAAGTCCATGAGTGACTTTTTGACCTTTGGAAAAAAAAAGTTGTTCAGTAGGTCAAATATCGACTTCCTTTACAGCCATAATATATATAAAAAATATATAAAAAAAATTCAAACCTTTTGTAGACCTTTTAGCTACTTATTGGAACCAGAAGGAAAGTCAATGAGTGACTTTTTGACCTTTGGAAAAAAAAATTGTTTAGTAGGTCAAATATGGACTTCTTTTACAGCCATAATAAGTAAGAAAAAAAAAAAAATTCAAACCTTTTTTAGACCTGTAAGCTACTTATTGGAATCAGAAGGGAAGTCAATGAGTGACTTTTTGACCTTTGGAAAAAAAAATTGTTCAATAGGTCAAATGTGGACTTCTTGTACAGCCATAATATGTAAAAAAAAATTTGTAAAAAAATTCAAACCTTTTGTAGACCTTTTAGCTACTTATTGGAACCAGAAGGAAAGTCCATGAGTGACTTTTTGACCTTTGGAAAAAAAAATTGTTCAGTAGGTCAAATATGGACTTCTTGTACAGCCATAATATGTAAAAAAAATTTTGTAAAAAAATTCAAACCTTTTGTAGACCTTTTAGCTACTTATTGGAACCAGAAGGAAAGTCCATGAGTGACTTTTTGACCTTTGGAAAAAAAAAGTTGTTCAGTAGGTCAAATATCGACTTCCTTTACAGCCATAATATATATAAAAAAAATATAAAAAAAATTCAAACCTTTTGTAGACCTTTTAGCTACTTATTGGAACCAGAAGGAAAGTCAATGAGTGACTTTTTGACCTTTGGAAAAAAAATTGTTTAGTAGGTCAAATATGGACTTCTTTTACAGCCATAATATGTAAAAAAAAAAAGTTTTAACCTTTTGTAGACCTTTTAGCTACTTATTTAAACCAGAAGGAAAGTCAATGAGTGACTTTTTGAACTTTGGAAAAAAAATGTGTTCAGTAGGTCAAATATGGACTTTGTACAGCCATAATATGTAAAGAAAAAAAAAAAAAAAAAAGTCTTAACCTTTTGTAGACCTTTTAGCTACTAATTTAAACCAGAAGGAAAGTCAATGAGTGACTTTTTGACCTTTGGAAAAAAAATGTGTTCAGTAGGTCAAATATGGACTTTGTACAGCCATAATATGTAAAAAAAAAAAGTTTTAACCTTTTGTAGACCTTTTAGCTACTTATTTAAACCAGAAGGAAAGTCAATGAGTGACTTTTTGAACTTTGGAAAAAAAAAAATTGTTCAGTAGGTCAAATATGGACTTCTTGTACAGCCATAATATGTAAAAAAAAAAAAAAATCAAACCCTTTGTAGACCTTTTAGCTACTTTTTGGAACCTGAAGGAAAGTCAATGAGTGACTTTTTGACCTTTGGAAAAAAAAAAATTTCAGTAGGTCAAATATAGACTTCTTGTACAGCCATAATATATATATATATATATATATATATATATATATATATATATATATATATATATATATATATATATATATATATATATATATATATATATATATATATATATATATATATATATATATATATATATATATATAAAAAAAATTCAAACCTTTTTTAGACCTGTAAGCTACTTATTGGAATCAGAAGTGAAGTCAATGAGTGACTTTTTGACCCTTGGAAAAAAAATTGTTCAATAGGTCAAATATGGACTTCTTGTACAGCCATAATATGTAAAAAAAAATTTTTTTTAAAAAATCAAACCTTTTGTAGACCTTTTAGCTACTTATTGGAACCAGAAGGAAAGTCAATGAGTGACTTTTTGACCTTTGGAAAAAAAATGTGTTCAGTAGGTCAAATATGGACTTTGTACAGCCATAATATGTAAAAAAAAAAAATTCAAACCCTTTGTAGACCATTTAGCTACTTTTTGGAAACAAAAGGAAAGTCAATGAGTGACTTTTTGACCTTTGGAAAAAAAATTTTTTTCAGTAGGTCAAATATGGACTTCTTGTACAGCCATAACATGTAATAAAAAAAATAAAACAATTTTTTAACCTTTTGTAGACCTTTTAGCTACTTATTGGAACCAGAAGGAAAGTCAATGAGTGACTTTTTGACGTTTGGAAAAAAAAATTGTTCAGTAGGTCAAATATGGACTTCTTGTACAGCCATAATATGTAAAAAAATAAAATAAAATAAAAATCAAACCTTTTGTAGACCTTTTAGCTACTTATTGGAACCAGAAGGAAAGTCAATGAGTGACTTTTTGACCTTTGGAAAAAAAAATTGTTCAGTAGGTCAAATATGAACTACTTGTACAGCCATAATATGTAAAAAAAAGTCAAACCTTTTTTAGACCTGTAAGCTACTTATTGGAACCAGAAGGAAAGTCAATGAGTGACTTTTTGACCTTTGGAAAAAAAATTTTTTTCAGTATGTCAAATATAGACTTCTTGTACAGCCATAATATATATATATATATATATTAAAAAAAATTCAAACCTTTTGTAGACCTTTTTGCTACTTATTGGAACCAGAAGGAAAGTCAATGAGTGACTTTTTGACCTTTGGAAAAAAAATGTGTTCAGTAGGTCAAATATGGACTTTGTACAGCCATAATATGTAAAAAAAAAAATTCAAACCCTTTGTAGACCATTTAGCTACTTTTTGGAACCTGAAGGAAAGTCAATGAGTGACTTTTTGACCCTTGGGAAAAAAAATTTTTTTCAGTAGGTAAAATATGGACTTCTTATACAGCCATAATTTGTAAAAAAAAAAAAAAAAAAAATTCAAACCTTTTTTAGACCTGTAAGCTACTTATTGGAATCAGAAGGAAAGTCGATGAGTGACTTTTTGACCTTTGGAAAAAAAAAAATTTCAGTAGGTCACATATAGACTTCTTGTACAGCCATAATATATATATATATATATATATATATATATATATATATATATATATATATATATATATATATATATATATATATATATATATATATATATATATATATATATATATAAAAAAAATTCAAACCTTTTTTAGACCTGTAAGCTACTTATTGGAATCAGAAGTGAAGTCAATGAGTGACTTTTTGACCCTTGGAAAAAAAATTGTTCAATAGGTCAAATATGGACTTCTTGTACAGCCATAATATGTAAAAAAAAAAAATTTTTAAAAATCAAACCTTTTGTAGACCTTTTAGCTACTTATTGGAACCAGAAGGAAAGTCAATGAGTGACTTTTTGACCTTTGGAAAAAAAATGTGTTCAGTAGGTCAAATATGGACTTTGTACAGCCATAATATGTAAAAAAAAAAATTCAAACCCTTTGTAGACCATTTAGCTACTTTTTGGAACCTAAAGGAAAGTCAATGAGTGACTTTTTGACCTTTGGAAAAAAAAATTGTTCAGTAGGTCAAATATGGACTTCTTGTACAGCCATAATATGTAAAAAAAATAAAATAAAATAAAAATCAAACCTTTTGTAGACCTTTTAGCTACTTATTGGAACCAGAAGGAAAGTCAATGAGTGACTTTTTGACCTTTGGAAAAAAAAATTGTTCAGTAGGTCAAATATGAACTACTTGTACAGCCATAATATGTAAAAAAAATTCAAACCTTTTTTAGACCTGTAAGCTACTTATTGGAACCAGAAGGAAAGTCAATGAGTGACTTTTTGACCTTTGGAAAAAAAAATTGTTCAGTAGGTCAAATATGAACTACTTGTACAGCCATAATATGTAAAAAAAATTCAAACCTTTTGTAGACCTGTAAGCTACTTATTGGAACCAGAAGGAAAGTCCATGAGTGACTTTTTGACCTTTGGAAAAAAAAAGTTGTTCAGTAGGTCAAATATCGACTTCCTTTACAGCCATAATATATATAAAAAATATATAAAAAAAATTCAAACCTTTTGTAGACCTTTTAGCTACTTATTGGAACCAGAAGGAAAGTCAATGAGTGACTTTTTGACCTTTGGAAAAAAAAATTGTTTAGTAGGTCAAATATGGACTTCTTTTACAGCCATAATAAGTAAGAAAAAAAAAAAAAATTCAAACCTTTTTTAGACCTGTAAGCTACTTATTGGAATCAGAAGGGAAGTCAATGAGTGACTTTTTGACCTTTGGAAAAAAAAATTGTTCAATAGGTCAAATGTGGACTTCTTGTACAGCCATAATATGTAAAAAAAAAAATTGTAAAAAAATTCAAACCTTTTGTAGACCTTTTAGCTACTTATTGGAACCAGAAGGAAAGTCAATGAGTGACTTTTTGACCTTTGGAAAAAAAATGTGTTCAGTAGGTCAAATATGGACTTCTTGTACAGCCATAATATATATAAAAAAAAAAATTCAAACCTTTTTTAGACCTGTAAGCTACTTATTGGAATCAAAAGGGAAGTCAATGAGTGACTTTTTGACCTTTGGAAAAAAAAATTGTTCAATAGGTCAAATGTGGACTTCTTGTACAGCCATAATATGTAAAAAAAAATTTTGTAAAAAAATTCAAACCTTTTGTAGACCTTTTAGCTACTTATTGGAACCAGAAGGAAAGTCAATGAGTGACTTTTTGACCTTTTGAAAAAAAAATTGTTCAGTAGGTCAAATATTGACTTTGTACAGCCATAATGGTAAAAAAAAAAAAAAAATTGTTAACTTTTAGATTTTTGTAAAAAAAAAAAAAAAAAAAAAAAAAAAAAATCAAATCCTTTTTTAGACCTGTAAGCTACTTATTGGAATCAGAGGGGACGTCAATGAGTGACTTTTTGACTTTTGGGAAACAAATTTGTTCAGTAGGTCAAATATGGACTTCTTGTACAGCCATAACATGTAATAAAAAAAATAAAACAATTTTTTAACCTTTTGTAGACCTTTTAGCTACTTATTGGAACCAGAAGGAAAGTCAATGAGTGACTTTTTGAACTTTGGAAAAAAAAAATGTTCAGTAGGTCAAATATGAACTTCTTGTACAGCCATAATACGTAAAAAAAATTCAAACCTTTTTTAGACCTTTAAGCTACTTATTGGAATCAGAAGGGAAGTCAATGAGTGACTTTTTGATCTTTGGGACAAAAATTTGTTCAGTAGGTCAAATATGGACTTCTTGTACAGCCATAATATATATAAAAAAATAAACAAAAAAAATTCAAACCTTTTTTAGACCTTTAAGCTACTTATTGGAACCAGAGATAAAGTCAATGAGAGACTTTTTGAATTTTTTAAAAAAAAAATTAAAATATATATAATGGCTGTACAAGAAGTCGATATTTGACCTACTGAACAATTTTTTTTTTCCAAAGGTCAAAAAAAATTTGTTCAGTGGGTCAAATATTGACTTTGTACAGCCATAATGTGTAAAAAAAAAAAAAAAAAAAAAAAAAAATTAAAACCTTTTTTAGACCTGTAAGCTACTTATTGGAATCAGAAGGGACGTCAATGAGTGACTTTTTGACTTTTGGGGAAAAAATTTGTTCAGTAGGTCAAATATGGACTTCTTGTACAGCCATAACATGTAATAAAAAAAAAAAAAAACCTTTTTTTAACCTTTTGTAGACCTTTTAGCTACTTATTGGAACCAGAAGGAAAGTCAATGAGTGACTTTTTGACCTTTGGAAAAAAAAAATTTTCAGTAGGTCAAATATGGACTTCTTGTACAGCCATAATATGTAAAAAAATAAAATAAAATAAAAATCAAACCTTTTGTAGACCTTTTAGCTACTTATTGGAACCAGAAGGAAAGTCAATGAGTGACTTTTTGACCTTTGGAAAAAAAAATTGTTCAGTAGGTCAAATATGAACTACTTGTACAGCCATAATATGTAAAAAAAAGTCAAACCTTTTTTAGACCTGTAAGCTACTTATTGGAACCAGAAGGAAAGTCAATGAGTGACTTTTTGACCTTTGGAAAAAAAATTTTTTTCAGTATGTCAAATATAGACTTCTTGTACAGCCATAATATATATATATATATATATTAAAAAAAATTCAAACCTTTTGTAGACCTTTTTGCTACTTATTGGAACCAGAAGGAAAGTCAATGAGTGACTTTTTGACCTTTGGAAAAAAAATGTGTTCAGTAGGTCAAATATGGACTTTGTACAGCCATAATATGTAAAAAAAAAAATTCAAACCCTTTGTAGACCATTTAGCTACTTTTTGGAACCTGAAGGAAAGTCAATGAGTGACTTTTTGACCCTTGGGAAAAAAAATTTTTTTCAGTAGGTCAAATATGGACTTCTTATACAGCCATAATTTGTAAAAAAAAAAAAAAAAAAAATTCAAACCTTTTTTAGACCTGTAAGCTACTTATTGGAATCAGAAGGAAAGTCGATGAGTGACTTTTTGACCTTTGGAAAAAAAAAAATTTCAGTAGGTCACATATAGACTTCTTGTACAGCCATAATATATATATATATATATATATATATATATATATATATATATATATATATATATATATATATATATATATATATATATATATATAAAAAAAATTCAAACCTTTTTTAGAC
Source organism: Gobio gobio (assembly GCF_949357685.1). Lineage (NCBI taxonomy): Eukaryota > Metazoa > Chordata > Actinopteri > Cypriniformes > Gobionidae > Gobio > Gobio gobio. The sequence goes on along the minus strand of NC_137104.1, from coordinate 31,602,260 downwards.
CTGTAAGCTACTTATTGGAATCAGAAGTGAAGTCAATGAGTGACTTTTTGACCCTTGGAAAAAAAATTGTTCAATAGGTCAAATATGGACTTCTTGTACAGCCATAATATGTAAAAAAAAAAAAATTTTAAAAATCAAACCTTTTGTAGACCTTTTAGCTACTTATTGGAACCAGAAGGAAAGTCAATGAGTGACTTTTTGACCTTTGGAAAAAAAATGTGTTCAGTAGGTCAAATATGGACTTTGTACAGCCATAATATGTAAAAAAAAAAATTCAAACCCTTTGTAGACCATTTAGCTACTTTTTGGAACCTAAAGGAAAGTCAATGAGTGACTTTTTGACCTTTGGAAAAAAAAATTGTTCAGTAGGTCAAATATGGACTTTGTACAGCCATAATATGTAAAAAAAAAAATTCAAACCCTTTGTAGACCATTTAGCTACTTTTTGGAAACAAAAGGAAAGTCAATGAGTGACTTTTTGACCTTTGGAAAAAAAATTTTTTTCAGTAGGTCAAATATGGACTTCTTGTACAGCCATAACATGTAATAAAAAAAATAAAACAATTTTTTAACCTTTTGTAGACCTTTTAGCTACTTATTGGAACCAGAAGGAAAGTCAATGAGTGACTTTTTGACGTTTGGAAAAAAAAATTGTTCAGTAGGTCAAATATGGACTTCTTGTACAGCCATAATATGTAAAAAAATAAAATAAAATAAAAATCAAACCTTTTGTAGACCTTTTAGCTACTTATTGGAACCAGAAGGAAAGTCAATGAGTGACTTTTTGACCTTTGGAAAAAAAAATTGTTCAGTAGGTCAAATATGAACTACTTGTACAGCCATAATATGTAAAAAAAAGTCAAACCTTTTTTAGACCTGTAAGCTACTTATTGGAACCAGAAGGAAAGTCAATGAGTGACTTTTTGACCTTTGGAAAAAAATTTTTTTTCAGTATGTCAAATATAGACTTCTTGTACAGCCATAATATATATATATATATATATTAAAAAAAATTCAAACCTTTTGTAGACCTTTTTGCTACTTATTGGAACCAGAAGGAAAGTCAATGAGTGACTTTTTGACCTTTGGAAAAAAAATGTGTTCAGTAGGTCAAATATGGACTTTGTACAGCCATAATATGTAAAAAAAAAAATTCAAACCCTTTGTAGACCATTTAGCTACTTTTTGGAACCTGAAGGAAAGTCAATGAGTGACTTTTTGACCCTTGGGAAAAAATTTTTTTTTCAGTAGGTCAAATATGGACTTCTTATACAGCCATAATTTGTAAAAAAAAAAAAAAAAAAAAATTCAAACCTTTTTTAGACCTGTAAGCTACTTATTGGAATCAGAAGGAAAGTCGATGAGTGACTTTTTGACCTTTGGAAAAAAAAAAATTTCAGTAGGTCACATATAGACTTCTTGTACAGCCATAATATATATATATATATATATATATATATATATATATATATATATATATATATATATATATATATATATATATATATATAAAAAATTCAAACCTTTTTTAGACCTGTAAGCTACTTATTGGAATCAGAAGTGAAGTCAATGAGTGACTTTTTGACCCTTGGAAAAAAAATTGTTCAATAGGTCAAATATGGACTTCTTGTACAGCCATAATATGTAAAAAAAAAATTTTTTTAAAAATCAAACCTTTTGTAGACCTTTTAGCTACTTATTGGAACCAGAAGGAAAGTCAATGAGTGACTTTTTGACCTTTGGAAAAAAAATGTGTTCAGTAGGTCAAATATGGACTTTGTACAGCCATAATATGTAAAAAAAAAAATTCAAACCCTTTGTAGACCATTTAGCTACTTTTTGGAACCTAAAGGAAAGTCAATGAGTGACTTTTTGACCTTTGGAAAAAAAAATTGTTCAGTAGGTCAAATATGGACTTCTTGTACAGCCATAATATGTAAAAAAAATAAAATAAAATAAAAATCAAACCTTTTGTAGACCTTTTAGCTACTTATTGGAACCAGAAGGAAAGTCAATGAGTGACTTTTTGACCTTTGGAAAAAAAAATTGTTCAGTAGGTCAAATATGAACTACTTGTACAGCCATAATATGTAAAAAAAATTCAAACCTTTTTTAGACCTGTAAGCTACTTATTGGAACCAGAAGGAAAGTCAATGAGTGACTTTTTGACCTTTGGAAAAAAAAATTGTTCAGTAGGTCAAATATGAACTACTTGTACAGCCATAATATGTAAAAAAAATTCAAACCTTTTGTAGACCTGTAAGCTACTTATTGGAACCAGAAGGAAAGTCCATGAGTGACTTTTTGACCTTTGGAAAAAAAAAGTTGTTCAGTAGGTCAAATATCGACTTCCTTTACAGCCATAATATATATAAAAAATATATAAAAAAAATTCAAACCTTTTGTAGACCTTTTAGCTACTTATTGGAACCAGAAGGAAAGTCAATGAGTGACTTTTTGACCTTTGGAAAAAAAAATTGTTTAGTAGGTCAAATATGGACTTCTTTTACAGCCATAATAAGTAAGAAAAAAAAAAAAAATTCAAACCTTTTTTAGACCTGTAAGCTACTTATTGGAATCAGAAGGGAAGTCAATGAGTGACTTTTTGACCTTTGGAAAAAAAAATTGTTCAATAGGTCAAATGTGGACTTCTTGTACAGCCATAATATGTAAAAAAAAAATTTGTAAAAAAATTCAAACCTTTTGTAGACCTTTTAGCTACTTATTGGAACCAGAAGGAAAGTCAATGAGTGACTTTTTGACCTTTGGAAAAAAAATGTGTTCAGTAGGTCAAATATGGACTTCTTGTACAGCCATAATATATATAAAAAAAAAAAATTCAAACCTTTTTTAGACCTGTAAGCTACTTATTGGAATCAAAAGGGAAGTCAATGAGTGACTTTTTGACCTTTGGAAAAAAAAATTGTTCAATAGGTCAAATGTGGACTTCTTGTACAGCCATAATATGTAAAAAAAAATTTTGTAAAAAAATTCAAACCTTTTGTAGACCTTTTAGCTACTTATTGGAACCAGAAGGAAAGTCAATGAGTGACTTTTTGACCTTTTGAAAAAAAAATTGTTCAGTAGGTCAAATATTGACTTTGTACAGCCATAATGGTAAAAAAAAAAAAAAAATTGTTAACTTTTAGATTTTTGTAAAAAAAAAAAAAAAAAAAAAAAAAAAAAATCAAATCCTTTTTTAGACCTGTAAGCTACTTATTGGAATCAGAGGGGACGTCAATGAGTGACTTTTTGACTTTTGGGAAAAAAATTTGTTCAGTAGGTCAAATATGGACTTCTTGTACAGCCATAACATGTAATAAAAAAAATAAAACAATTTTTTAACCTTTTGTAGACCTTTTAGCTACTTATTGGAACCAGAAGGAAAGTCAATGAGTGACTTTTTGAACTTTGGAAAAAAAAAATGTTCAGTAGGTCAAATATGAACTTCTTGTACAGCCATAATACGTAAAAAAAATTCAAACCTTTTTTAGACCTTTAAGCTACTTATTGGAATCAGAAGGGAAGTCAATGAGTGACTTTTTGATCTTTGGGACAAAAATTTGTTCAGTAGGTCAAATATGGACTTCTTGTACAGCCATAATATATATAAAAAAATAAACAAAAAAAATTCAAACCTTTTTTAGACCTTTAAGCTACTTATTGGAACCAGAGATAAAGTCAATGAGAGACTTTTTGAATTTTTTAAAAAAAAAATTAAAATATATATAATGGCTGTACAAGAAGTCGATATTTGACCTACTGAACAATTTTTTTTTTCCAAAGGTCAAAAAAAATTTGTTCAGTGGGTCAAATATTGACTTTGTACAGCCATAATGTGTAAAAAAAAAAAAAAAAAAAAAAAAAAAAATTAAAACCTTTTTTAGACCTGTAAGCTACTTATTGGAATCAGAAGGGACGTCAATGAGTGACTTTTTGACTTTTGGGGAAAAAATTTGTTCAGTAGGTCAAATATGGACTTCTTGTACAGCCATAACATGTAATAAAAAAAAAAAAAAACCTTTTTTTAACCTTTTGTAGACCTTTTAGCTACTTATTGGAACCAGAAGGAAAGTCAATGAGTGACTTTTTGACCTTTGGAAAAAAAAATTTTTCAGTAGGTCAAATATGGACTTCTTGTACAGCCATAATATGTAAAAAAATAAAATAAAATAAAAATCAAACCTTTTGTAGACCTTTTAGCTACTTATTGGAACCAGAAGGAAAGTCAATGAGTGACTTTTTGACCTTTGGGAAAAAAAATTTTTTTCAGTAGGTCAAATATGGACTTCTTATACAGCCATAATTTGTAAAAAAAAAAAAAAAAAAAATTCAAACCTTTTTTAGACCTGTAAGCTACTTATTGGAATCAGAAGGAAAGTCGATGAGTGACTTTTTGACCTTTGGAAAAAAAAAAATTTCAGTAGGTCACATATAGACTTCTTGTACAGCCATAATATATATATATATATATATATATATATATATATATATATATATATATATATATATATATATATATATATATATATATATATATATATATATATATATATATATATATCAAAAAAATTCAAACCTTTTTTAGACCTGTAAGCTACTTATTGGAATCAGAAGTGAAGTCAATGAGTGACTTTTTGACCCTTGGAAAAAAAATTGTTCAATAGGTCAAATATGGACTTCTTGTACAGCCATAATATGTAAAAAAAAAAAATTTTTAAAAATCAAACCTTTTGTAGACCTTTTAGCTACTTATTGGAACCAGAAGGAAAGTCAATGAGTGACTTTTTGACCTTTGGAAAAAAAATGTGTTCAGTAGGTCAAATATGGACTTTGTACAGCCATAATATGTAAAAAAAAAAATTCAAACCCTTTGTAGACCATTTAGCTACTTTTTGGAACCTAAAGGAAAGTCAATGAGTGACTTTTTGACCTTTGGAAAAAAAAATTGTTCAGTAGGTCAAATATGGACTTCTTGTACAGCCATAATATGTAAAAAAATAAAATAAAATAAAAATCAAACCTTTTGTAGACCTTTTAGCTACTTATTGGAACCAGAAGGAAAGTCAATGAGTGACTTTTTGACCTTTGGAAAAAAAAATTGTTCAGTAGGTCAAATATGAACTACTTGTACAGCCATAATATGTAAAAAAAATTCAAACCTTTTTTAGACCTGTAAGCTACTTATTGGAACCAGAAGGAAAGTCAATGAGTGACTTTTTGACCTTTGGAAAAAAAAATTGTTCAGTAGGTCAAATATGAACTACTTGTACAGCCATAATATGTAAAAAAAATTCAAACCTTTTGTAGACCTGTAAGCTACTTATTGGAACCAGAAGGAAAGTCCATGAGTGACTTTTTGACCTTTGGAAAAAAAAAGTTGTTCAGTAGGTCAAATATCGACTTCCTTTACAGCCATAATATATATAAAAAATATATAAAAAAAATTCAAACCTTTTGTAGACCTTTTAGCTACTTATTGGAACCAGAAGGAAAGTCAATGAGTGACTTTTTGACCTTTGGAAAAAAAAATTGTTTAGTACGTCAAATATGGACTTCTTTTACAGCCATAATAAGTAAGAAAAAAAAAAAAAATTCAAACCTTTTTTAGACCTGTAAGCTACTTATTGGAATCAGAAGGGAAGTCAATGAGTGACTTTTTGACCTTTGGAAAAAAAAATTGTTCAATAGGTCAAATGTGGACTTCTTGTACAGCCATAATATGTAAAAAAAAAATTTGTAAAAAAATTCAAACCTTTTGTAGACCTTTTAGCTACTTATTGGAACCAGAAGGAAAGTCAATGAGTGACTTTTTGACCTTTGGAAAAAAAATGTGTTCAGTAGGTCAAATATGGACTTCTTGTACAGCCATAATATATAAAAAAAAAAAAAATTCAAACCTTTTTTAGACCTGTAAGCTACTTATTGGAATCAAAAGGGAAGTCAATGAGTGACTTTTTGACCTTTGGAAAAAAAAATTGTTCAATAGGTCAAATGTGGACTTCTTGTACAGCCATAATATGTAAAAAAAAATTTTGTAAAAAAATTCAAACCTTTTGTAGACCTTTTAGCTACTTATTGGAACCAGAAGGAAAGTCAATGAGTGACTTTTTGACCTTTTGAAAAAAAAATTGTTCAGTAGGTCAAATATTGACTTTGTACAGCCATAATGGTAAAAAAAAAAAAAAAATTGTTAACTTTTAGATTTTTGTAAAAAAAAAAAAAAAAAAAAAAAAAAAAAATCAAATCCTTTTTTAGACCTGTAAGCTACTTATTGGAATCAGAGGGGACGTCAATGAGTGACTTTTTGACTTTTGGGAAAAAAATTTGTTCAGTAGGTCAAATATGGACTTCTTGTACAGCCATAACATGTAATAAAAAAAATAAAACAATTTTTTAACCTTTTGTAGACCTTTTAGCTACTTATTGGAACCAGAAGGAAAGTCAATGAGTGACTTTTTGAACTTTGGAAAAAAAAAATGTTCAGTAGGTCAAATATGAACTTCTTGTACAGCCATAATACGTAAAAAAAATTCAAACCTTTTTTAGACCTTTAAGCTACTTATTGGAATCAGAAGGGAAGTCAATGAGTGACTTTTTGATCTTTGGGACAAAAATTTGTTCAGTAGGTCAAATATGGACTTCTTGTACAGCCATAATATATATAAAAAAATAAACAAAAAAAATTCAAACCTTTTTTAGACCTTTAAGCTACTTATTGGAACCAGAGATAAAGTCAATGAGAGACTTTTTGAATTTTTAAAAAAAAAAATTAAAATATATATAATGGCTGTACAAGAAGTCGATATTTGACCTACTGAACAATTTTTTTTTTCCAAAGGTCAAAAAAAATTTGTTCAGTGGGTCAAATATTGACTTTGTACAGCCATAATGTGTAAAAAAAAAAAAAAAAAAAAAAAAAAATTAAAACCTTTTTTAGACCTGTAAGCTACTTATTGGAATCAGAAGGGACGTCAATGAGTGACTTTTTGACTTTTGGGGAAAAAATTTGTTCAGTAGGTCAAATATGGACTTCTTGTACAGCCATAACATGTAATAAAAAAAAAAAAAACCTTTTTTTAACCTTTTGTAGACCTTTTAGCTACTTATTGGAACCAGAAGGAAAGTCAATGAGTGACTTTTTGACCTTTGGAAAAAAAAATTGTTCAGTAGGTCAAATATGGACTTCTTGTACATATATATAAAAAAATTCAAACCTTTTGTAGACCTTTTAACTACTTATTGGAACCAGAAGGAAAGTCAATGAGTGACTTTTTGACCTTTGGAAAAAAAAAATTGTTCAGTAGGTCAAATATGGACTTCTTGTACAGCCATAATATGTAAAAAAATAAAATAAAATAAAAATCAAACCTTTTATAGACCTTTTAGCTACTTATTGGAACCAGAAGGAAAGTCAATGAGTGACTTTTTGACCTTTGGAAAAAAAAAATTGTTCAGTAGGTCAAATATGGACTTTGTACAGCCATAATATGTAAAAAAAAAAAAAAAAAAAAAAAGTTTTAACCTTTTGTAGACCTTTTAGCTACTTATTGGAACCAGAAGGAAAGTCCATGAGTGACTTTTTGACCTTTGGAAAAAAAAAGTTGTTCAGTAGGTCAAATATCGACTTCCTTTACAGCCATAATATATATAAAAAAAATATTAAAACAATTCAAACCTTTTGTAGACCTTTTAGCTACTTATTGGAACCAGAAGGAAAGTCAATGAGTGACTTTTTGACCTTTGGAAAAAAAATTGTTCAATAGGTCAAATGTGGACTTCTTGTACAGCCATAATATGTAAAAACAAATTTTGTAAAAAAATTCAAACCTTTTGTAGACCTTTTAGCTACTTATTGGAACCAGAAGGAAAGTCAATGAGTGACTTTTTGACCTTTGGAAAAAAAAATTGTTCAGTAGGTCAAATATGGACTTCTTGTACAGCCATAATATGTAAAAAAATAAAATAAAATAAAAATCAAACCTTTTGTAGACCTTTTAGCTACTTATTGGAACCAGAAGGAAAGTCAATGAGTGACTTTTTGACCTTTGGAAAAAAAAATTGTTCAGTAGGTCAAATATGAACTACTTGTACAGCCATAATATGTAAAAAAAAATTCAAACCTTTTTTAGACCTGTAAGCTACTTATTGGAACCAGAAGGAAAGTCAATGAGTGACTTTTTGACCTTTGGAAAAAAAAATTGTTCAGTAGGTCAAATATGAACTACTTGTACAGCCATAATATGTAAAAAAAATTCAAACCTTTTGTAGACCTGTAAGCTACTTATTGGAACCAGAAGGAAAGTCCATGAGTGACTTTTTGACCTTTGGAAAAAAAAAGTTGTTCAGTAGGTCAAATATCGACTTCCTTTACAGCCATAATATATATAAAAAAAATATAAAAAAAATTAAAACCTTTTGTAGACCTTTTAGCTACTTATTGGAACCAGAAGGAAAGTCAATGAGTGACTTTTTGACCTTTGGAAAAAAAATTTGTTCAGTAGGTCAAATATGGACTTTGTACAGCCATAATATGTAAAAAAAAAATTCAAACCCTTTGTAGACCATTTAGCTACTTTTTGGAACATGAAGGAAAGTCAATGAGTGACTTTTTGACCCTTGGGAAAAAAAATTTTTTTCAGTAGGTCAAATATGGACTTCTTATACAGCCATAATTTGTAAAAAAAAAAAAAAAAAAAATTCAAACCTTTTTTAGACCTGTAAGCTACTTATTGGAATCAGAAGGAAAGTCGATGAGTGACTTTTTGACCTTTGGAAAAAAAAAAATTTCAGTAGGTCACATATAGACTTCTTGTACAGCCATAATATATATATATATATATATATATATATATATATATATATATATATATATATATATATATATATATATATATATATATATATATATATATATATATATATATATATATATATATATATATATATATATATATAAAAATTCAAACCTTTTTTAGACCTGTAAGCTACTTATTGGAATCAGAAGTGAAGTCAATGAGTGACTTTTTGACCCTTGGAAAAAAAATTGTTCAATAGGTCAAATATGGACTTCTTGTACAGCCATAATATGTAAAAAAAATTTTTTTTTAAAAATCAAACCTTTTGTAGACCTTTTAGCTACTTATTGGAACCAGAAGGAAAGTCAATGAGTGACTTTTTGACCTTTGGAAAAAAAAATTGTTCAGTAGGTCAAATATGGACTTCTTGTACAGCCATAATATGTAAAAAAATAAAATAAAATAAAAATCAAACCTTTTGTAGACCTTTTAGCTACTTATTGGAACCAGAAGGAAAGTCAATGAGTGACTTTTTGACCTTTGGAAAAAAAAATTGTTCAGTAGGTCAAATATGAACTACTTGTACAGCCATAATATGTAAAAAAAATTCAAACCTTTTTTAGACCTGTAAGCTACTTATTGGAACCAGAAGGAAAGTCAATGAGTGACTTTTTGACCTTTGGAAAAAAAATTGTTCAGTAGGTCAAATATGAACTACTTGTACAGCCATAATATGTAAAAAAAATTCAAACCTTTTGTAGACCTGTAAGCTACTTATTGGAACCAGAAGGAAAGTCCATGAGTGACTTTTTGACCTTTGGAAAAAAAAAGTTGTTCAGTAGGTCAAATATCGACTTCCTTTACAGCCATAATATATATAAAAAATATATAAAAAAAATTCAAACCTTTTGTAGACCTTTTAGCTACTTATTGGAACCAGAAGGAAAGTCAATGAGTGACTTTTTGACCTTTGGAAAAAAAAATTGTTTAGTAGGTCAAATATGGACTTCTTTTACAGCCATAATAAGTAAGAAAAAAAAAAAAATTCAAACCTTTTTTAGACCTGTAAGCTACTTATTGGAATCAGAAGGGAAGTCAATGAGTGACTTTTTGACCTTTGGAAAAAAAAATTGTTCAATAGGTCAAATGTGGACTTCTTGTACAGCCATAATATGTAAAAAAAAAAATTGTAAAAAAATTCAAACCTTTTGTAGACCTTTTAGCTACTTATTGGAACCAGAAGGAAAGTCAATGAGTGACTTTTTGACCTTTGGAAAAAAAATGTGTTCAGTAGGTCAAATATGGACTTCTTGTACAGCCATAATATATATATAAAAAAAAAAAAATTCAAACCTATTTTAGACCTGTAAGCTACTTATTGGAATCAAAAGGGAAGTCAATGAGTGACTTTTTGACCTTTGGAAAAAAAAATTGTTCAATAGGTCAAATGTGGACTTCTTGTACAGCCATAATATGTAAAAAAAAATGTTGTAAAAAAATTCAAACCTTTTGTAGACCTTTTAGCTACTTATTGGAACCAGAAGGAAAGTCAATGAGTGACTTTTTGACCTTTTGAAAAAAAAATTGTTCAGTAGGTCAAATATTGACTTTGTACAGCCATAATGGTAAAAAAAAAAAAAAAAAATTGTTAACTTTTAGATTTTTGTAAAAAAAAAAAAAATAAATAAAAAAAAAAATCAAATCCTTTTTTAGACCTGTAAGCTACTTATTGGAATCAGAGGGGACGTCAATGAGTGACTTTTTGACTTTTGGGAAAAAAATTTGTTCAGTAGGTCAAATATGGACTTCTTGTACAGCCATAACATGTAATAAAAAAAATAAAACAATTTTTTAACCTTTTGTAGACCTTTTAGCTACTTATTGGAACCAGAAGGAAAGTCAATGAGTGACTTTTTGAACTTTGGAAAAAAAAATTTTTCAGTAGGTCAAATATGAACTTCTTGTACAGCCATAATACGTAAAAAAAAATTCAAACCTTTTTTAGACCTTTAAGCTACTTATTGGAATCAGAAGGGAAGTCAATGAGTGACTTTTTGATCTTTGGGACAAAAATTTGTTCAGTAGGTCAAATATGGACTTCTTGTACAGCCATAATATATATAAAAAAATAAACAAAAAAAATTCAAACCTTTTTTAGACCTTTAAGCTACTTATTGGAACCAGAGATAAAGTCAATGAGAGACTTTTTGAATTTAAAAAAAAAAAATTTAAAATATATATTATGGCTGTACAAGAAGTCGATATTTGACCTACTGAACAATTTTTTTTTTCCAAAGGTCAAAAAAAATTTGTTCAGTGGGTCAAATATTGACTTTGTACAGCCATAATGTGTAAAAAAAAAAAAAAAAAAAAAAAAAAAATCAAAACCTTTTTTAGACCTGTAAGCTACTTATTGGAATCAGAAGGGACGTCAATGAGTGACTTTTTGACTTTTGGGGAAAAAATTTGTTCAGTAGGTCAAATATGGACTTCTTGTACAGCCATAACATGTAATAAAAAATAAAAAAAACCTTTTTTTAACCTTTTGTAGACCTTTTAGCTACTTATTGGAACCAGAAGGAAAGTCAATGAGTGACTTTTTGACCTTTGGAAAAAAAAATTGTTCAGTAGGTCAAATATGGACTTCTTGTACATATATATAAAAAAATTCAAACCTTTTGTAGACCTTTTAGCTACTTATTGGAACCAGAAGGAAAGTCAATGAGTGACTTTTTGACCTTTGGAAAAAAAAAATTGTTCAGTAGGTCAAATATGGACTTCTTGTACAGCCATAATATGTAAAAAAATAAAATAAAATAAAAATCAAACCTTTTATAGACCTTTTAGCTACTTATTGGAACCAGAAGGAAAGTCAATGAGTGACTTTTTGACCTTTGGAAAAAAAAAAATTGTTCAGTAGGTCAAATATGGACTTTGTACAGCCATAATATGTAAAAAAAAAAAAAAAAAAAAAAAGTTTTAACCTTTTGTAGACCTTTTAGCTACTTATTGGAACCAGAAGGAAAGTCCATGAGTGACTTTTTGACCTTTGGAAAAAAAAAGTTGTTCAGTAGGTCAAATATCGACTTCCTTTACAGCCATAATATATATAAAAAAAATATTAAAACAATTCAAACCTTTTGTAGACCTTTTAGCTACTTATTGGAACCAGAAGGAAAGTCAATGAGTGACTTTTTGACCTTTGGAAAAAAAATTGTTCAATAGGTCAAATGTGGACTTCTTGTACAGCCATAATATGTAAAAAAAAAAATTTGTAAAAAAATTCAAACCTTTTGTAGACCTTTTAGCTACTTATTGGAACCAGAAGGAAAGTCAATGAGTGACTTTTTGACCTTTGGAAAAAAAATGTGTTCAGTAGGTCAAATATGGACTTTGTACAGCCATAATATGTAAAGAAAAAAAAAAAAAGAAAAAAAAGTTTTAACCTTTTGTAGACCTTTTAGCTACTTATTTAAACCAGAAGGAAAGTCAATGAGTGACTTTTTGAACTTTGAAAAAAAAAAATTGTTCAGTAGGTCAAATATGGACTTCTTGTACAGCCATAATATGTAAAAAAAAAAAAAAATCAAACCCTTTGTAGACCTTTTAGCTACTTTTTGGAACCTGAAGGAAAGTCAATGAGTGACTTTTTGACCTTTGGAAAAAAAAAAATTTCAGTAGGTCAAATATAGACTTCTTGTACAGCCATGATATATATATATATATATATATATATATATATATATATATATATATATATATATATATATATATATATATATATATATATATATATATATATATATATATATATATATATATAAAAATTCAAACCTTTTTTAGACCTGTAAGCTACTTATTGGAATCAGAAGTGAAGTCAATGAGTGACTTTTTGACCTTTGGAAAAAAAAATTTTTTCAGTAGGTCAAATATAGACTTCTTGTACAGTCATAATATATATATATATATATATATATATATATATATATATATATATATATATATATATATATATATATATATATATATATATATATATATATATATATATATATATATATATATATATATATATATATATATATATATATATATATATATATATATATATATAAAAAAAATTCAAACCTTTTGTAGACCTTTTAGCTACTTATTGGAACCAGAAGGAAAGTCAATGAGTGACTTTTTGACCTTTGGAAAAAAAAATTGTTCAGTAGGTCAAATATGGACTTCTTGTACAGCCATAATATGTAAAAAAATAAAATAAAATAAAAATCAAACCTTTTGTAGACCTTTTAGCTACTTATTGGAACCAGAAGGAAAGTCAATGAGTGACTTTTTGACCTTTGGAAAAAAAAATTGTTCAGTAGGTCAAATATGAACTACTTGTACAGCCATAATATGTAAAAAAAATTCAAACCTTTTTTAGACCTGTAAGCTACTTATTGGAACCAGAAGGAAAGTCAATGAGTGACTTTTTGACCTTTGGAAAAAAAAGTTGTTCAGTAGGTCAAATATGAACTACTTGTACAGCCATAATATGTAAAAAAAATTCAAACCTTTTGTAGACCTGTAAGCTACTTATTGGAACCAGAAGGAAAGTCCATGAGTGACTTTTTGACCTTTGGAAAAAAAAAGTTGTTCAGTAGGTCAAATATCGACTTCCTTTACAGCCATAATATATATAAAAAAAATATAAAAAAAATTCAAACCTTTTGTAGACCTTTTAGCTACTTATTGGAACCAGAAGGAAAGTCAATGAGTGACTTTTTGACCTTTGGAAAAAAAAATTGTTTAGTAGGTCAAATATGGACTTCTTTTACAGCCATAATAAGTAAGAGAAAAAAAAAAATTCAAACCTTTTTTAGACCTGTAAGCTACTTATTGGAATCAGAAGGGAAGTCAATGAGTGACTTTTTGACCTTTGGAAAAAAAAATTGTTCAATAGGTCAAATGTGGACTTCTTGTACAGCCATAATATGTAAAAAAAAATTTTGTAAAAAAATTCAAACCTTTTGTAGACCTTTTAGCTACTTATTGGAACCAGAAGGAAAGTCAATGAGTGACTTTTTGACCTTTGGAAAAAAAATGTGTTCAGTAGGTCAAATATGGACTTCTTGTACAGCCATAATATAAAAAAAAAAAAAAAAAAATTCAAACCTTTTTTAGACCTGTAAGCTACTTATTGGAATCAAAAGGGAAGTCAATGAGTGACTTTTTGACCTTTTGAAAAAAAAATTGTTCAATAGGTCAAATTTGGACTTCTTGTACAGCCATAATATGTAAAAAAAAAAAAAAAATTTAAATTCCAACCTTTTGTAGACCTTTTAGCTACTTATTGGAACCAGAAGGAAAGTCAATGAGTGACTGTTTGACCTTTTGAAAAAAAAATTGTTCAGTAGGTCAAATATGGACTTCTTATACAGCCATAATGGTAAAAAAAAAAAAAAATTGTTAACTTTTAGATTTTTGTAATAAAAAAAAAAAAAAAAATCAAATCCTTTTTTAGACCTGTAAGCTACTTATTGGAATCAGAGGGGACGTCAATGAGTGACTTTTTGACTTTTGGGAAAAAAATTTGTTCAGTAGGTCAAATATGGACTTCTTGTACAGCCATAACATGTAATAAAAAAAAATAAAACAATTTTTTAACCTTTTGTAGACCTTTTATCTACTTATTGGAACCAGAAGGAAAGTCAATGAGTGACTTTTCGACCTTTGGAAAAAAAAATTGTTCAGTAGGTCAAATATGGACTTCTTATACAGCCATAATATGTAAAAAAAAAAAAAAAAAAAATTTTTAAATTCAAACCTTTTGTAGACCTTTTAGCTACTTATTGGAACCAGAAGGAAAGTCAATGAGTGACTTTTTGACCTTTGGAAAAAAAAATTGTTCAGTAGGTCAAATATGAACTTCTTGTACAGCCATAATACGTAAAAAAAATTCAAACCTTTTTTAGACCTTTAAGCTACTTATTGGAATCAGAAGGGAAGTAAATGAGTGACTTTTTGATCTTTGGGACAAAAATTTGTTCAGTAGGTCAAATAGGGACTTCTTGTACAGCCATAATATATATAAAAAAATAAACAAAAAAAATTCAAACCTTTTTTAGACCTTTAAGCTACTTATTGGAACAAGAGATAAAGTCAATGAGAGACTTTTTGAATTTTTTTTAAAAAAATTTAAAATATATATTATGGCTGTACAAGAAGTCGATATTTGACCTACTGAACAATTTTTTTTTTCCAAAGGTCAAAAAAAATTTGTTCAGTGGGTCAAATATTGACTTTGTACAGCCATAATGTGTAAAAAAAAAAAAAAAAAAAAAAAAAAAAAATGTTTTACCTTTTAGCTTTTTGTAAAAAAAAAAAAAAAGAAAAGAAAAAAATTTAAACCTTTTTTAGACCTGTAAGCTACTTATTGGAATCAGAAGGGACGTCAATGAGTGACTTTTTGACTTTTGGGGAAAAAATTTGTTCAGTAGGTCAAATATGGACTTCTTGTACAGCCATAACATGTAATTTAAAAAAAAAACCTTTTTTTAACCTTTTGTAGACCTTTTAGCTACTTATTGGAACCAGAAGGAAAGTCAATGAGTGACTTTTTGACCTTTGGAAAAAAAAAATTGTTCAGTAGGTCAAATATGGACTTCTTGTACAGCCATAATATGTAAAAAAATTAAATAAAATAAAAATCAAACCTTTTGTAGACCTTTTAGCTACTTATTGGAACCAGAAGGAAAGTCAATGAGTGACTTTTTGACCTTTGGAAAAAAAAAATTTTTCAGGAGGTCAAATATGGACTTTGTACAGCCATATGTAAAAAAAAAAAAAAAAAAAAAAAAGTTTTAACCTTTTGTAGACCTTTTAGCTACTTATTGGAACCAGAAGGAAAGTCCATGAGTGACTTTTTGACCTTTGGAAAAAAAAAGTTGTTCAGTAGGTCAAATATCGACTTCCTTTACAGCCATAATATATATAAAAAAAATATTTAAAAAAATCAAACCTTTTGTAGACCTTTTAGCTACTTATTGGAACCAGAAGGAAAGTCAATGAGTGACTTTTTGACCTTTGGAAAAAAAATTGTTTAGTAGGTCAAATATGGACTTCTTTTACAGCCATAATAAGTAAGAAAAAAAAAAAAATTCAAACCTTTTTTAGACCTGTAAGCTACTTATTGGAATCAGAAGGGAAGTCAATGAGTGACTTTTTGAACTTTGGAAAAAAAAATTGTTCAGTAGGTCAAATATGGACTTCTTGTACAGCCATAATATGAAAAAAAAAAAAAAAAAAAAAAAAAAAAATCAAACCTTTTTTTGACCTGTAAGCTACTTATTGGAATCAGAAGGAAAGTCAATGAGTGACTTTTTGACCTTTGGAAAAAAAAATTGTTCAGTAGGTCAAATATGGACTTCTTGTACAGCCATAATATATATATAAAAAATAAAAAAATAAAAATTCAAACCTTTTGTAGACCTTTTAGCTACTTATTGGAACCAGAAGGAAAGTCAATGAGTGACTTTTTGACCTTTGGGACAAAAATTTGTTCAGTAGGTCAAATATGGACTTTGTACAGCCATAATATGTAAAAAAAATAAAAATTTAACCTTTTGTAGACCTTTTAGCTACTAATCTTGGCCCAAAAATATGTTCAGTAGGTCCAATATGGACTTAAAAGCTTTAAAATATTTTTTGTGGAGCTTTTGGCTAGTATTGGAAACAGAAGGAAAGTCAATGAGTGTGTATAGTAAGTTAGTGTTTAAGTACTGTTGGGACGAAAATATGTTCAGTATGTAAAATGTGGACTTCTGTACAGCCATAATATGTAAAAAAAAAAAAAAAAAAGAAAAACTTTTGTAGACAAGTAAGCTACTTTTTGGAATCAGAAAGGAAGACAATTAGTGACCTTTTTTTAACTTTGGGCCAAAAATATGTTCAGTAGGTCAAATATGGACTTTGTACAGCCATAATATGTAAAAAAAAAAAAAAAAAAAAAAAAATTCAAACCTTTTTTTGACCTGTAAGCTACTTATTGGAACCAGAAGGAAAGTCAATGAGTGACTTTTTGACCTTTGGAAAAAAAAATTGTTCAGTAGGTCAAATATTGACTTTGTACAGCCATAATGTGTAAAAAAAAAAAAAAAAAAAAAAAATTTAACCTTTTAGCTTTTTGTAAAAAAAATTTCAAATTCAAACCTTTTTTAGACCTGTAAGCTACTTATTGGAATCAGAAGTGAAGTCAATGAGTGACTTTTTGACCTTTGGAAAAAAAAATTGTTCAATAGGTCAAATATGGACTTCTTGTACAGCCATAATATGTAAAAACATTTTTTTTTTTTAAATCAAACCTTTTGTAGACCTTTTAGCTACTTATTGGAACCAGAAGGAAAGTCAATGAGTGACTTTTTGACCTTTGGAAAAAAAATGTGTTCAGTAGGTCAAATATGGACTTTGTACAGCCATAATATGTAAAAAAAATAAAAAAAAATAAAATTCAAACCTTTTGTAGACCTTTTAGCTACTTATTGGAACCAGAAGGAAAGTCAATGAGTGACTTTTTGACCTTTGGAAAAAAAATGTGTTCAGTAGGTCAAATATGGACTTTGTACAGCCATAATATGTAAAAAAAAACAAAAAAAAAACAATTCAAACCTTTTGTAGACCTTTTAGCTACTTATTGGAACCAGAAGGAAAGTCAATGAGTGACTTTTTGACCTTTGGGACAAAAATTTGTTCAGTAGGTCAAATATGGACTTCTTGTACAGCCATAATATGTAAAAAAAAAAAAATTCAAACCTTTTTTAGACCTGTAAGCTACTTATTGGAATCAGAAGGGAAGTCAATGAGTGAATTTTTACCTTTGGAAAAAAAAATTGTTCAGTAGGTCTAATATGGACTTCTTGTACAGCCATAATATGTAAAAAAAAATATATATAATAAAAATTCAAACCTTTTTTAGACCTGTAAGCTACTTATTGGAATCAGAAGGGAAGTCAATGAGTGACTTTTTGACCTTTTGAAAAAAAATTGTTCAATAGGTCAAATATGGACTTCTTGTACAGCCATAATATGTAAAAAAAAAAAAATTTTAAAATTCAAACCTTTTGTAGACCTTTTAGCTACTTATTGGAACCAGAAGGAGAGTCAATGAGTGACTTTTTGACCTTTGGAAAAAAAAATGGTTCAGTAGGTCAAATATGGACTTCTTGTACAATCTTAATATGTAAAAAAAAAAATTCAAACCCTTTGTAGACCTTTTAGCTACTTTTTAGAACCTGAAGGAAAGTCAATGAGTGACTTTTTGACCTTTGGAAAAAAAAATTGTTCAGTAGGTCAAATATGGACTTCTTGTACAGCCATAATATGTAAAAAAAAAATTTGTAAAAAAATTCAAACCTTTTGTAGACCTTTTAGCTACTTATTGGAACCAGAAGGAAAGTCCATGAGTGACTTTTTGACCTTTGGAAAAAAAAATTGTTTAGTAGGTCAAATATGGACTTCTTTTACAGCCATAATATGTAAGAAAAAAAAAAAAT
>NC_137104.1:30533926-30836426 GCF_949357685.1 Gobio gobio | reverse complement strand
CTGTGAGTTTGTGTGTGTGCCTTTCTCTCAGTCCTTCCCCTCCCCCTCACTCTCACTCTATCATTGTGTGTGTTTGTGTGACTTTCTCTTTTGATCATAATTTAACCCTTTCATATAGGCTATCACAAATAACTATCACTTAAAATAAAAACGTCATGTGATGTGTTTGCCAAGATCACGTATCATGCACATGTCTTTAAATTAATTATTTACTGATATAATATAAATGTATTAAAACATAAATTTCACATGATTTTATAAAAGTGGCTATTTATAATAAACTTCCATAAAATGTAGACACGCATCTTACTCTTACCTGACACTGATATTAAAATCATCTTTGCAGTTTCTGTGATTTGGCTCCATTTATACATTTTTTATTAAAAAGAATTTATTGGACCACCCATATTGAAATGAAAGCATGTTTTATGGTGCATAAGATTGGTGCACAAATGGTAGCTAAGGTAGCTCAAAAACACATGAAGAGAAGTGTTAGAATAAAACAACATCAGCATTCGAATGGTATTCTGAACTCATTCCAATTTGACCTTTGACATAATCTGACATGAAATTCATATAAATTTAATTGATCTCATAGATGTGGCTGTTGTGGTTTGTGGTCATAGCAGCACCAACTGCTGCAGTTAATGTGGTGAATTCAGATGACTTTGACATAGTCCTTTTATGTTTTCCCATTTTAAATGCCTATTGCCTGCCGTGCACAGTTAAGCTGATGCCACCGGCGTGGCGGTGCCACCGGCTTGGGCCCGTCATCGCTGCTCGCAGCTTTAATTATTTTTATTTTTTTTTCGACTTCTCGGGCACTTTTGGGGCCTTTAACATGCTCGAAAACTCTTGAAACTTTGCACACACATCGGAATGCGCGGCCATCAGAGCCGGGCTGAAGCTGGTACCCGGGCGTGGCAGGGGGGCTCGACAGCGCCCCCTAAGGTGGGGTCTGAAAACTTGGTCTATATATCAAACACACTTGCACGTACATGTATGAAACTCGGTACACATATAGACCTCATCGGGCCAAACAACTTTCGTGCTCTAAGTTACGTGTCAGCCCAACAGGAAGTGAGCTAATATGGGTTGTTCTGAAAACACATGCTCTGGAATTTAATATACTCCTCCGAGGCCATTGTTTCAATCAGTGCCAAACTCAGTCAGCATGAAGTCAAGACACAGAGGATGCTAAATTGCGAACGGATTTTTGATATCTTAAACGGTTTGGCCGTGGCGAAGCAACGAATTTATGGCGAGAAAAGGTAAACAGGAAGTGTGTAATAACTTGTGCAAACATTGACTGATTTGGATGAAACTTCAGCTGTGTGTTTGTTGTAAGAGGCCGATCACATGGATATGACTTTTGTGAGTCAAAGTTATAGCGCCACCAACTGGCAGCAGGAAGTGTGTCACTTTCAAAAATGCTTTGAATCACCATCTTATTTTCACCCGATTGACTTCAAACTTCATCAGTATAATGTGAAAACATGACAGATAGAGACATATGAATGAATTCCTGATATTTCAAATAATGTTGCCATGGCAACATGTCAAAGTTTAATAATGTTTTTGGCTGTTTGTGTGCCCTCCCCTCTATCACCAAAAGGTGGCAGTGTTGTATTATTTTTGAAACTCCCTTTCTCTCTCTCTCTCTCTGTGCTTGATTATGTGATTTATGAGGACACAAATGTGTATGATGACATGGGTATTGGTATTACAACGTAGTGGTTAATGTGGACATGAACTATGACACTATATCACTACAGGACTCATTTTCTAAATGACATTTGAGTTACAATTCTTATCACCTGACAGCCGTGATTTCATGTACTCATTCAGACAGAACTCTTTTTTTAAAACAGAGGAGTGTGAGTGTGTTTTCTATACATGTGCTTTACAGAAGGTCACACACACACACACACACACACACACTCGATGCATAGATAGACTCGCGTCAGTTTCCTGCTCACATCGAGTTCTCTTTTGCTCTTGAACAAACAATAACACAGAGGATTTTGAGTATTCTCATATTAGAGTCTTAAATTAGTTAAATAACGTCTTAAATGAACTTTAAAGAGTTGTGAGGAAATGAGATGCGCGGGACCCAGCATGAGATCCGCGGTTGTTCTTAAAGTGACAGGAGCACTGATGATGCCTGTCATTAATGTTCATCAAAGAACAACGGGAACAGAGAAAATTGTAGCTTTAATGATGATTCATCTATATTTCATTTATTATTTATGCAGTTAAGGAAGGTTTGATAACTATTACATTTCTGTATAACAGGGAAGGCCATGGGTAAATATTATATTTATTATTTTGGGTTTATGTAAAGATTTTTTTAAGTTCACTTAAATTAAAAGTTGTTTTTTAAAGCCTAATAAATGTTGAAATTGGGAGCTTTCAGTTATACTGTAATGTAATGTCATTAATGTTTCATAGAGTAAATACTAAAGTAAATAAAGAGTAAATTTCATAGAGTAAAAATAAATACTATCGAGCAAAGATACTAATAAAATAAACTATGCTTTTCAGGTTTTTCAGGTACGTCTAACATTAGTTTTCAGGTACAGAAATTGATCAAATGTAAAATAACATTGCATATATGACTGTATAAATTAAAGATTAATCCTATTAAACTTACAAAAGTTATTCAATCAAGAGCAGTGAGTGATGCCCTTGTCTTTTGTTTGACATTAAAGGGGTCATAGAATGGTACATGCACTTTTACAAGTTGATTATACGGAAATGTGTGTTGGCAGTGCCTGTACACAACCATCCTATAATGATAAAAATACATCCAGTGTTTTTTTTTAATATCCTTATATATTTTCCCCTGTCTCAAATCGAGCCGTCTGACCGTGTGACGTTACACGGTGTACGCCCCCCCTACGATTGTTGATTGACAGCAGCGTTTCAACACAGACCCGCCCTGAGCGAGCTGTCATCAGTCCGCCATTGTTGATACGCTGGAGCAGAATGGCGCCTAAGCGATTGTGGTGTTGTGTTTTATTAACCTTTATATTAATCTTTGCAAATCGCTTGCACGCTTCACGATGTGAACACTTTCTGTGTATGACGTTCTCAATATAATTCATAATCCCACGTTTATAATGAACAACGCGTTATGTTTGTTATTACAAACTGTGTACTCGGGTGATAAAGTTAACGTGGTAACACTACACTAAGCTTACTTTTGTACATGGTTTATAACGGTGTCTGTTACTGATTAAGAAGTAATGTAAAAAAAAAAATCTTATAACATAACATCAATCTGTCAATGAACTAACACATCAGTAAACACAAAGCAACTACGCTACTCTGCCAGTACAAAGATAGATCAAAGTGACATGACGTTAACCAACCATTCAGAAACGTCCTGTTCGAACTTCGATGGGTTTGTCATCTGTTCCTGGTCCGAGTCCAGTTCAAAATGATAAGGTTGCTCAGATGTGTCCTCAGAGACTCCCGTTGCCATTATTTCTCGAAAATATACCCTCAAATGTTGTCAAGGCAACACTCCACGTGTGTTGTGGTGTTGTGTCGGGTCGAACCGAACGCCCCACAGAGTAGAGGGGGCGGGGTGAGCAAAGCTCATTATCATTTAAAGTCACATACACTGAAATGACTTGCTGAAAACTGAGTTGGTTTTGACCAGGTAAAATTAGTGTTTTCTTACAATACTAATGAGAATTTTTAATTAAAGTATATTACAAACTTTTCATTTAGACACTAAAGAATCATATTAACTTGTACAAAAATGTCATTCTATGACCCCTTTAAACAAACAGCAGTAAAGGCTACTGCCCCTTTAAGACCTCGGATATGCGTCGTCTTTTCTGGACTGTATAAAGCTTACTTAAGCCATATACAGACTATGTCTGCTAGAATACTCATCAATATGTTGACATACTTTTTGCATGAGTTTGTCCGTTCAAGAGCAAGACTTGAAAGAGAACTCAATATTTGCACGCTGAGAGACGTGTGCGCGCTCTCGGATGAGTGCACGGAAAATTTTCTCACAGTGCGCGCGACTTCTCATTCGAGTCTTCTGGCACTAAACCAGATAGTTGCGTGCTCTGAGTTAACACAATCAGAATGTAAAAATACGGGATATTTTACGGGAAAATACTAAAACGGGAAGACAGCGGGAAAAGAGCTAAAATACGTGAGAAACCCGGAAAAAACGGGAGGGTTGACAGCTATGGTGTGTGTGTGTGTGTGTGTGTGTGTGTGTGCGATATGTAGGCTTAGGGGTAGTGTAGGGGGATAGAATGTACAGTTTGTACAGTATACAAACCATTAAGTCTATGGAATGCCATCTGCCTGTCTTTCCCCTTCCCCCTCTCTATCTGTGTGTGTGTGTGGGGGGGGGGGGGGGGGTCTCTCTCTCACCCTGTGAGTTTGTGTGTGTGCCTTTCTCTCAGTCCTTCCCCTCCCCCTCACTCTCACTCTATCATTGTGTGTGTGTGTGTGTGTGTGTGTGTGTGTGTGTGTGTGTGTGTGTGTGTGTGTGTGTGTGTGTGTGTGTGTGTGACTTTCTCTCTTGATCATAATTTAACCCTTTCATATAGGCTATCACAAATAACTATCACTTGAAATAAAAACGTCATGTGATGTGTTTGCCAAGATAACGTATGATGCACATGTCTTTAAATTAATTATTTACTGATATAATATAAATGTATTAAAACATAAATTTCACATGATTTTATAAAAGTGGCTATTTATAATAAACTTCCATAAAATGTAGACACGCATCTTACTCTTACCTGACACTGATATTAAAATCATCTTTGCAGTTTCTGTGATTTGGCTCCATTTATACATTTTTTATTAAAAAAAATTTATTTGACCACCCATATTGAAATGAAAGCATTTTTGATGGTGCATAAGATTGGTGCACAAACGGTAGCTAAGGTAGCTCAAAAACACATGAAGAGAAGTGTTAGAATAAAACAACATCAGCATTCGAATGGTATTCTGAACTCATTCCAATTTGACCTTTGACATAATCTGACATGAAATTCATATAAATTTAATTGATCTCATAGATGTGGCTGTTGTGGTCATAGCAGCACCAACTGCTGCAGTTAATGTGGTGAATTCAGATGACTTTGACATAGTCCTTTTATGTTTTCCCATTTTAAATGCCTATTGCCTGCCGTGCACAGTTAAACTGGTGCCACCGGGGTGGCGGTGCCACTGGCTTGGGCCCGTCATCGCTGCTCGCAGCTTTAATTTATTTTTGTTGTTAAAATCTTGTGAATCTTGTTCAATGTGCAGATTGCCTCTCTCTCAGTCCTTCCCCTCCCCCCTCACTCTCAGGCTCAGCCTGGGTGTGTGTGTGTGTGTGGGGTCGCTCTCTCACCCTGTGAGTTTGTGTGTGTGCCTTTCTCTCTTGATGATGATAATTTACCCCTTTCATATCATAGACTATCACAAATAACTATCACTTGTGAATAAGTAAAAAAAGAACTATACAAATACCTTGAATTAAATACTGGTCTTCTGGACTTATAACATTTTGAGCAGGAAAATAAAACTTTTCACATATTTGAAAGTGATCTATTTCATCCTATGACATTAAAAATCATCTACATTTAAATGACATCATGGGTGTGGCTCGTGGTGATAGTGGCACCAGCTGCTGTGGTAAATGTGACATATTCGAGCGATTAAAAAAAAAAACCTGTTTAAATGCATATTGCCTGCCATGCACAGTTAAGCTGATGCCACTGGGGAGGCGGTGCAACCGGCTTGGGCCCGTTCGCTGCTCGCAGCTTTAATTTAGTATGTTTTTAAAGCTATTTTGATTTACGGGGACACATGAAATGTCTTCATAAACCATGATTATATTGTAATAAACACCCCTCCAACACACCCATTTCTGAGTCTTTGCCCATTTCCACTGACTGACATCTCTGATGTGTGTGTTGAGTTTCAAGCAATTTCAAGCATGCTAAGAGCCTCAAAAACAGCCAAAAGATTATTAAACTTTGACACACTGCCATGGCAACAGTATTTAAAATATCAGGAATCCATTTGTTTGTCTATATCTGCCATGTTTTGTCATTATACTGATGAAGTTTGAAGTAAATCGGGTGAAAACAAGACAGTGATTTAGCATTTTTGAAAGTGACACACTTCCTGCTGCCAGTTGGTGGCCACACACACACACACACACACACACATGTTTGTTTTTGTGAAATGTGAGGACATTCCATAGGCGTAATTAGGGTTGGGAACCGAGAACCGGTTCTTATGCAGAACCGAAACTGATTTTTGAAAAATACCAGAACCGCGCGAAATTCCTAAGTTTCGGTTCCGAAAACGGTTCTGGTGCAATGTGTGTGCGAAGCGCTGGAAGCGAATCCTTTCATAGCGAGTGACAGCCAGTGTTGCCAACTCCGTGATTTTCCCGCTTTCCCGTTTTCCACTGTTGCCGCGGGCTGTGTTTCATGTCCGCGGGTTGAAACGATTGTGCAATTGTGCGGGTTTGTTGTGAAAACCTGGCAACCCTGGCTCACCTCATCATGAATATTAATTACGTTGCCTGCCGCTTCCAGGAGGGCAACGCAGTTCAGCACTGAAAGCCCTCGCGCTACACATTTACGGTTTTGCGTCAGATATTTTCTCGTTGACCACCAGCATGGCGAAGAGAAAGTCACAAGTATGGATTCATTTCCAAAGAATGAATAATAATGAAGCAAAATGTAACACGTGAAAAGTTAATAACATGCAAAGGAGGCTGCACTAGCAATTTGACAAAACATTTGCTACAGCACAGAGTGCCACAGGGCTTATACCAGATTTATAGTGAAAGGCATATATATATATATATATATATATATATATATATATATATATATATATATATTTGTCAACCGTTGAGTCACCATGGTTTAGGTAAGCGTTTAGGCACAATTACCTTTGTAATGCTGAATTGCAATTTATTATTTACAAGTTCACTGAATAACTGAATTACTATTAAATTAATATATAACTAATTAATAAATATAACTAATAAATATAATTTATAACTTAAAATGTAATAAGACAATTTCAGAGGTGTTCATTTGAAAAAAAATGTGTTGCAAGAATGGCTTAATTAATACTGTAATATATGTACAGTACAGGACTTTTTTGACATTGCAAACCTGTAAATAAATTTTAGAGCAAGTAATAAACACAAAATGGATTGTTTGAGTTGCGTATTGTGCCTTTTTCCTTTACCACTATTTGTTTAATAATTTTAATGGAACCGGAATCGGAACCGGAATCGTTAGGCAGAACCGGAACCGGAACCGGAACCGGAAAATTTCTCACGATTCCCAACCCTAGGCGTAATGGTTTTTATACCGTACAAACCGTATTTTCTATCCCCTTACACTGCCCCTGTCCCTAAACCTAACCCTCAAAGGAGACTGTGCAGTTCACTTTCTGTGAAAAAAAACTAATTCTGTGTGATTTATAAGCATTTTGAAAAGTGAGGACATGGGTAACGTCCTCATATTTCACCCTCTTTTTGTAATACCTATGTCATACCCATGTCATTATACACATTTGTGTCCTGATATTTCACGAAAAAATGCCCACACACACACACACACACACACACACACACACACACACACACACACACACACACACAAACCCCTTAGAGAGAAAGAGAGATGGAATTTTTTTATCCTGTTTCAAAACTAACACAATGCTGCCATCTTGTGTTCATTGAGGGAAGGGCAGCACACACAGGCACAATAGATTATTCAAAGAAATATTTATAATATATATATATATATATATATATATATATATATTCATCTGAAAAATAGTATAGTCATTCCGTTTCATGTTGACCGAGTTTGGTGGAGATTGAATAAATCGCCTACGAGGAGAACGTAAAAACGAAGACCCTGAATTATACAAATATTCACGTTCAAACAAAAATATCTGACTTCCTGTTTGTAGTAGTTAATGACTTTAAATTAGAAAGTTGTCCGACTCGAAGAGAACAATATATGTATGGGGACACATGAAATGTCTACAAATGTATGTCCTCAGAAATCACAGAAACACACACACACACACACACAGAGAGAGAGAGAGAGAGAGAGAGAAGTTTTTTTTTTATCCTGCTTCAAAACTAACACAATGCTGCCATCTTGTGTTCATTGAGGGAAGGGCAGCACACATAGGCACAATAGATTATTGAAAGAAATATTTATAATGTATATATATATGCATCTGAAAATTAGTATAGTCATTTTAAATTAATCTAAGTTCAATTACCAATCATACAATCTTAATTTAATTGAAATAAAAATATGATTTTATAAGATATGAGACAATTTCTGTTCCCCTTTTTTGTCCTTATTTAATCCCTCGCCATGGCAACACCGTTTGAGATATCCAATATTCGTTCGCATTTTAGCATCTTCCTTATCTTTGTTTCATGTTGACCGAGTTTGGTGGAGATTGAATAAATCGCCTACGAGGAGAACGTAAAAACTCAGACCCTGAATTATACAAATATTCACCTTCAAACCAAAATATCTGACTTCCTGTTGGTCGGAGCTAATGACTGTAAATTAGAAAGTTGTCCGGCTCAAAGAGAACAATATATGTACCGAGTTTGGTGACTGAAGATAAAACTAACTCCCCCACTTTTGTCAAAAGGTGGCGCTAGAGAGCCCCTCATCCCCGCCCGTTTCTGAGGCTTTGCCAATGTGTACTGACTGACATGTCTGATGTGTGTGTTGAGTTTCAAGCAGTTTAAAGCAATTTCAAGCATGCTAAGAGCCTCAAAACAGCCAAAAGATTATTAAACTTTGACACGCTGCCATGGCAACAGTATTTAAAATTTCAGGAATCCATTTCATACGTCTCTATATGTCATGTTTTCACATTATACTGATGAAGTTTGAAGTAAATCGGGTGAAAATAAGATGGTGATTCAAAGCATTTTTGAAACTGACACACTTCCTGCTGCCAGTTGGTGGCGCTATAACTTTGACTCACAAAAGTCATATCCATGTGATCGGCCTCTTACAACAAATACACAGCTGAAGTTTCATCCAAATCAGTCAATGTTTGCACAAGTTATAACACACTTCCAGTTTCCCTTTTCTCGCCATAAATTTGTTGCTTTGCCACGGCCAAACCATTCGAAATATCAAAAATCCGCTCGCAATTTAGCATCCTGAATATGTTCACTTCATGCTGACCGAGTTTGGCAATGATCAAAACAATGGCCTCGGAGGAGTATATTAAATTCCAGAGCATGCATTTTCCGAACAACCCATTATAGCTCACTTCCTGTTGGGCTGACGTATAACTATGAGCACGAAAGTTGTTCGCCCCGATGAGCTCCATATGTGTACCGAGTTTCATACATGTACGTGCAAGTGTGTTTGATACATGGACCAAGTTTCTAACGCATTCTAGGGGGCGCTGTCGAGCCCCTCTGCCACGCCCAGGTACCCGGTTCTGCCCGGCCCTGATGGCCGCTCATTCCGATATGTGTGCTAAGTTTCAAGAGTTTTCGAGCATGGTAAGAGCCCCAAAAGTGCCAGAGAAGTCGATAAAATAATAATAATAATAATAATTAAAGCTGCGAGCAGCGATGACGGGCCAAAGCCGGTGGCACCGCCACGCTGGTGGCATCAGCTTAACTGTGCACAGCAGGCAACAGGCATTTAAAATGGGAAAACATAAAAGGACTATGTCAAAGTCATCTGAATTCACCACATTAACTGCAGCAGTTGGTTCTGCTATGGCCGTGAACCACAAAGGTCATATTTATGAGATCAGTTAAATTAGATTATTTAATTTCATGTCATATGATGTTAATGGTCAATTTCAAATGAGTGCAGAATATCGTACTAATTTGATTTATCTTAACACTTCTCTTCATGTGTTTTTGACCTACCTTAGCTACCGTTTGTTCACCAATCTTATGAACCAAAAAGCGTGCTTTCAATTCAATATGGGTGGTAGTCAAGTCAAGTCAAGTCAAGTCAACTTTATTTATATAGCGCTTTTAACAATGTAGATTGTTTCAAAGCAGCTTTACAGTGTTAAACAGGAAAATAATGCAGCATAATTTTATTCAGCTGTATAGCCATTCTGGAAAAAACGCTGATGTCATCAGTTCATTTCAATGATCATACAGTGACAGTGTGGGCTTTAGATCAATAATTCGATCAGTAATTTAGTTTAAATGGTTAATTTAGTTTATTAATTAGATTTATTTCAATGTTTAGTTGAAAAATTTGAGTGTCCCCAACTGAGCACGCCAAGCCAGAGGCAACAGTGGCAAGGAAACCAAAACCCCATTAGGTGACCTAATGGAGAAAAATAAACCTTGGGAGAAACCAGGCTCAGTCGGGGTGCCAGTTCTCCTCTGGCCAATTAACAAACAGCTGTGATGAAGAGGCTGAAGCGTTCGGATCCATTTGCAAGACTTTATTCACACAGGTAAGCCAACAGAGAAAGGCAGTCATAAAGTTCAAACACAAGAAATAAGCCAGAGGCAGAGTAAGGGTAAATCAAGACTTCACAAATGAACAATGAGCAGAGCAGTCCAGATAAAGGTGAGCTGAGGGTCCACAGGTGATAATAATGAACTAATAATTAGCAGAGGAGCAAGGAAGGGAAATGCAGTCTTAATACGCAGGAGAGAGAGATCTGGTGAAACCAGGAGGAGGCGTTGTCGAGCGTTCCGTGACAGAGCCCCTCCCCTGCGAGCGGCTCCGGAAGCGAGGACCTGGTCGACGGCGGGGTCTACCACGGGGTCTTGGAGCCGGTCGATCTGGGTGGTGTCGGTGAAAAGCAGCAGTTAATGTAGGATCCAGGATATCATGAGACCTGACCCAGGAGCGTTCCTCGGGACCGTACCCCTCCCAGTCGATAAGGTATTGCAACACCCCGCCGTGACGCCTGGAGTTCAGGATCTCTCGCACCCGGAAAGCCTCCGAACCGTCCACTTCAATGGGAGGAGTCTGCACAGGAGCGACCTCCTCCCGGCTCCTCTCTCTCCTGGGAGCGACAGCGGGTCTGAAAAGGGACACATGAAATGTGGGTGAGATCTTGTAATGAGCAGGAAGTTCCAAACGAAAAGAAACAGGAGTTATCTGACGAAGGATCTTAAATGGTCCGACGAAACGAGGAGAAAGTTTCTTGCTCGGGAGCTTGAGCCGGAGATCTCGTGCAGAGAGCCACACCCACTGACCGGGTCGGTACCGAGGACCCTCGCGCCTCCTCAGATCTGCATGATACTGGAAACGGCGTATGGCGTGCTGCAAGTGGACGTGAGCAGCATCCCAGGTGGCCTCACTGCGCTGAAGCCACGCATCTACTGCTGGGAGGTCGGATGGCTCCCCAGCCCATGGGAAGAGGGGAGGTTGGAACCCTAAAACACATTTGAAAGGGGTTAGACCAGTGGCAGGTTTTAACAAAGAATTCTGGGCATACTCAGCCCAGGCCAGGAAGCGACTCCAGTCCTGCTGATTCTGGTGGCAGTAAGTTCTCAGAAATCGAATCAAATCCTGGTTTAGACGTTCAACCTGCCCGTTGGCCTGAGGATGGTAACCAGAAGTTAAACTGACATTGATATTTAGTTTGCAGCACAATTCTCTCCAGACACGGGAGGTAAACTGAGGACCGCGGTCAGAGACAATGTCCTCGGGCAGACCAAAGAGACGGAACACCTGGTTGAACAGAGCCTCGGCTGTCTGTAAAGCCGTGGGCAAACCGGTCAGAGGAATGAAACGACAGGACTTAGAGAAACGATCCACCACGGAGAGAATAGTTGTAAACCCCTGGGAAGGAGGTAGATCAGTCACAAAATCCACTGCGATGTGCGACCAGGGACGCTGTGGTACTGGCAGAGGTTGTAACAGTCCAGCTGGTTTGAGATGAGAGGATTTCACAGTGTTACAAACAGAGCATTGATGAATAAACTTTATGACATCAGACTGGAGTGAAGCCCACCAAAAGCGATTGGAAACGAACTGTATGGTAGCAGCGATACCAGGATGACCGGCGCTGGGAGTGCAGTGAACCCACTGAAGCACACGGTGGCGGAACCCGGGCGGAACAAAGAGACGATCCGCGGGACATTCTGGCGGAGCAGGGTGATTACTTAGGGATGCGGTGATCTCAGTGATAATGTCCCATTGAACAGAAGCCACGATTAGAGTAGTGGGAATAATGGGTTCAGGCTTAGATTCCTCACAAGGACCGTCGAACTGTCGAGACAGGGCGTCAGCTTTGCCATTCTGAGAACCTGGCCTGTAGGTGATCTTAAAATCGAATCTAGAGAAAAACCGAGACCAACGAGCCTGGCGAGCGTTTAAGCGCTTAGCTGATCTGATATACTCTAGATTTCTGTGATCAGTGAGTACCGTAAAAGGCTGACAAGCTCCCTCCAGCCAGTGTCTCCACTCCTCAAAGGCGGTCTTCATGGCCAGAAGTTCGCGATCACCCACGTCATAGTTGCGCTCTGCAGAGTTGAGCTTACGAGAATAAAAGGCACACGGGAACATTTTCGCAGGCTTACCACGCCGCTGTGACAGGACAGCCCCCACTCCTGTGTTAGACGCATCCACCTCTATGATAAACTCCCTCTCAGGATCCGGGTGACGGAGGATAGGAGCAGAAGTGAATCTCTCCTTGAGCTGAGCAAAGGCCGCGGTGCAATCCGCTGTCCACTTAAAGAATTTTCCCCCTCCTTGAAGCAGAGAGGTGAGCGGTGCTACAATTACGCTGAAATTGCGGATAAATCTGCGGTAAAAATTGGCAAAGCCCAAAAAGCGCTGCAACTCTTTAACAGAGGAAGGTTGGGGCCAATTCACCACTGCTCTGACCTTGCTGTCATCCATCAAGACTCTGTCCGCACTGATGACATAGCCCAGAAAGGAGATACGCGTCTGGTGAAACTCACATTTGGAGAGCTTGGCATAAAGCTGGTTCTCAATCAGGCGCGTGAGGACTGCTCGCACATCTTGGACATGCTCCTCAAGGGAATCAGAGAAAATCAAAATATCATCAATATAGACAATAACTCTCTGCTGTAACATGTCTCGGAACACCTCATTTACAAAAGCTTGAAAAACTGAAGGACTGTTAGAAAGGCCGAATGGCATTACCCGATATTCGTAGTGCCCGGATGTAGTAGAGAACGCAGTTTTCCACTCGTCACCCCTCCGTATGCGAATTAGGTTGTATGCGTTCCTCAAATCCAGCTTGGTAAAGTAGCGGGCGGTACGGAGCATCTCCAGGGCGGCTGGAACTAACGGGAGAGGATAGCGATATTTCACTGTCACTTCATTAAGACCACGATAGTCAATACACGGCCGAAGACCCCCATCCTTCTTCTTGACAAAAAAGAATCCGGCGGAAGCCGGAGATGTAGAGGTAGTGATGAAACCTCTCGCCAGTTGTTCGTCAATGTACGCCCTCATGGTCTCTGTTTCAGGTTGTGACAACGGGTAAACTCTTCCACATGGAGGTACAGCTCCAGGCAAAAGCTCAATAGCACAGTCGCCAGCACGGTGAGCGGGAAGATGAGAAGCCTCAACTTCGCTGAAAGCCAGAGCTAGGTCGTGGTAATCTGGGGGAATTCTCTGAAAATCCACTCCCTTGAGGGAAGCGCTGTGGTGTTCAGTACCTTGGATAGCGACCATGCAGTTGCTCTGACAGAATGCGGACCACCGGGATATCCTCCCTTCAGACCAGGAAATTTGGGGGTTATGTTTCTCCAGCCACGGAAGCCCCAAAATTATGGGATACATAGGCGAATGAATCGTGAATAACTGGATGGTCTCAGAATGCTGTGTCCCGATGCTGAGCGTTAGAGGTTGTGTGGTGTATTGCACCTCTCCTGACCCCAGGGGGCGCCCATCAAGCGCTTCCACTGTTACACCAGGCTCACATGCGAGGAGAGAAACACAAAGAGTTTTGGCGAATGCAAGATCGATGAAGTTTCCAGCAGCACCAGAATCAATCAAGGTTTTTACATTTAGAGTCTGTCCATTAAACTTCAAAGAACAATCCACATGAAATAACTTAGAAGAGGGATTCGAACTCACCGCAGTAGACCTCTTGAGCACTGGGTTAACCGGACATGTGGCCCTCAGATGTCCCGCCTCTCCGCAATACATGCAGAGATGATCTCGGCGTCTCCACTCCCGCTCCGCCGTAGAGAGGCGTGTGTAACCAATCTGCATGGGCTCCGACTCCGCGTTAGAGGAAGCATACTCAAAGAAGCTGGTCCTGAGAGGTGTGCGTCGGGAGCGAATCAAGTTGTCGAGGCGGATAGCGAGCTCCATGATTTGATTCAAGGATTTACCGTCGTCGCGGCATGCCAGCTCTCCCTGGAGATCCGGGTTCAATCCCTTGCGATACAGGAGCTTTAGAGGTTCCTCCTCCCATCCAGTTTGGGCTGCCAGGGTCCGAAAAGAGAGTGTGTAGTCTGCTGCGGTAGACCTTCCCTGCCGTAACGTAAGCAAAAGTTCTCCTGGATCCTCTCCTCCTGCTGAGTGTTCAAATACTTCTCGAAATTGGGTCAAAAACTCATTATAAGAGGGAAAAGAGAGCTGACCTCCAGACCAGAGCGCAGTAGCCCATTCCAGAGCCCGACCGGTGAGTAGGGAACATATGAAGGAAACGCGGCTCGCATCAGTGGAATAGGACTGTGTCTGCTGGTTGAAATACAAGCTGCACTGCAACAGAAATCCCTTACAGGCAGAAGGTGAGCCATCAAATTTCTCGGGAAGGGATAATTTTGGATGGTTTGAATTGTTACTCACGGCGGGGGGAACGGCTGCAGGTGCAGATGGATTCTCAGCCGCGCTCGGCGGGGTAAGGGCTCGGACCGATCTCACGAGCTCCTCGGTGAGAGCTGTTAATTTCACCAGCTGTTGTTGATGAGTGAGCAGCACATCAGCTTGAGAGGATACCTCGGAGGCCAGTCGATGAAAATCTGCTGGATCCTGTTTTGGTGAAGTCTTCTGTGATGAAGAGGCTGAAGCGTTCGGATCCATTTGCAAGACTTTATTCACACAGGTAAGCCAACAGAGAAAGGCAGTCATAAAGTTCAAACACAAGAAATAAGCCAGAGGCAGAGTAAGGGTAAATCAAGACTTCACAAATGAACAATGAGCAGAGCAGTCCAGATAAAGGTGAGCTGAGGGTCCACAGGTGATAATAATGAACTAATAATTAGCAGAGGAGCAAGGAAGGGAAATGCAGTCTTAATACGCAGGAGAGAGAGATCTGGTGAAACCAGGAGGAGGCGTTGTCGAGCGTTCCGTGACAACAGCGTATTATTATTATTATTCTGGCAGCTTTACAGCTCAGAGGTCATAATAGATCGGAATATTCGAGGGACCGGGGGCAACATGCTGGAGACGGGTTTATTGAGGATGATGTTGATTAAATAATTATTAAAGTGCAATATTCGAATGATCGGAGGCAACACGCTGGAGACGGGTTTATTGAGGATGACATATCAATTTAAGTATTATTTAATTGTAATATTCGAACAATCTGAGTCAACACGCCGGAGACGGGTTTATTGAGATGCCGTGTCGATGAGGCAGTTGCAGGGGGAGTCTAATCACGGTCTCTGCAGACACTTCGGGGTCCTGTGTTGATCTTCTCTGGGCGCAGGTCCACCATCTGAACTGGCTACGGCCCGGATCCGGCTGACTGCAGTAAACCTCGGGATAAAACAGAGAGACTATCATTAGCGTAGATGCCATTCTTCTGATGATGTAACGAGTACATCAGGTGTTATGGGAAGTGTTCCCGGTTCCGGCTGACCTAGTTAATGCAGCCTAACAATCATTTCATTGAAAAAGTGTTTTATGTGTATGCCACAGTAAAGAGATGTGTTTTTAGTCTAGATTTAAACTGACAGAGTGTGTCTGCTTCCCGAACAATGTTAGGAAGACTGTTCCAGAGTTTCGGAGCTAAATAGGAAAAGGATCGACCGCCTGCAGTTGATTTGGATATTCTAGGTATTATCAACTGGCCATATTTTTGAGACCGCAGTAGACGTGATGGAGTATAATATGTTAAGAGCTCGCTCAAGTATTGGGGAGCTAAACCATTTAGTGCTTTGTAAGTAATAAGTAAGATTTTAAAATGTATGCTGTGTTTAATAGGCAGCCAGTGCAGTGTTGACAGAACTGGGCTAATATGGTCATACTTCCTGGTTCTAGTAAGAACTCGAGCTGCTGCGTTTTGGACCAGCTGGAGTTTATTTATTAAGCGAGCAGGGCAACCACCCAGTAGAGCATTACAATACTCTAGCCTTGAGGTGATCAATGAACGCATGAACTAACTGTTCAGCATTTTGCATTGAGAGCATGTGCCGTAATTTAGATATATTTTTAAGATGGTAGAAAGCAGTTTTACAGATGCTAGAAACGTGGCTTTCAAACGAAAGATTGGTATCAAAGAGCACACCCAGGTTCCTCACTGACGACGAGGACTTGACAGAACAGCCATCAAGTGTTAGACAGTATTCTAGGCTACTATTTGTGGAGCTTTTTTGTCCAATAATTAAAAATTCAGTTTTTTCTGAATTGAGTTGCAGGAAATTACCAGTCATCCAATGTTTTATATCAGCTATGCATTCCGTTAATCTTGTGAATTGGTAAGTTTCTTCAGGGCGTGAAGAAATATAGAGCTGAGTATCGTCAGCATAACAATGAAAACTAACGCCATGCTTCCTAATGATATCTCCCAGTGGTAGCATGTACAGGGTGAAGAGTAGCGGTCCTAGCACTGAGCCTTGTGGTACTCCATACTGAACTTGCGATCGGTGTGACATCTCTTCATTTACTGCTACAAACTAATAACGGTCGCATAGGTATGATTTAAACCATGATAAAGCAATTCCACTAATACCTACATTATTTTCGAGTCTATTCAAAAGAATGTTGTGGTCGATAGTATCAAATGCAGCGCTAAGATTGAGTAACACTAATAGAGAGATACAGCCACGATCGGATGATAAAAGTAAATCATTTGTAACTCTGATGAGAGCAGTCGCAGTGCTATGATACGGTCTAAATCCTGACTGGAAATCCTCACAGATACCATTTCTTTCTAAAAAGGAACATAATTGTGAAGACACTGCCTTTTCAAGTATTTTTGACAGGAAGGGTAGATTTGAGATTGGTCTATAATTGACTAATTCTGTAGGATGAAGTTGCGTTTTTTTAATAAGTGGTTTAATAATAGCCAACTTAAAAGTTTTCGGTACATATCCTAATGACAAAGATGAATTAATGATATTAAGAAGAGGATCTATGACCTCTGGTAGCATCTCTTTTAATAGCCTAGTCGGAATAGGGTCGAGCATACATGTTGTTGATTTTGATGATTTAACGAGTTTAGCCAATTCTTCTTCTCCTATAGCAGTGAATGAGTGTAATTTTTCCTCAGTGACACTACAATGCTCTGTCTGATGTGATACTGTAGTAGACGGCTGCATGGTTAAAACATTTTTTTCCCTAATATTATCAATCTTACATGTGAAGAAGTTCATAAAGTCATTACTGCTGTGCTGTTTACAATCATCAGAAGTTGAAGCTTTATTTTTGGTTAATTTAGCCACTGTATCGAATAAATACCTTGGGTTGTGTTTGTTTTCTTCCAAGAGAGTTGAGAAATAAGCAGATCTAGCAGTTTTTACGGCCTTTCTGTATGTGATCATTAGGGTTGGGTACCGAAATCCGGTTCCAATATGGCACCGGTACTTATATAACCGGTATGTACCGGACCGAATCAGAACGCAGATTTCGGTTCCTCATTTCGGTGCCAAAATTCAAACGTGCTTTCGCGCTTTGGCTGAGCCAGAGACAGACGCTCAGCGCTGGTCACATCACAACTCATGACAACTATTCAGTGTTTTCAACGACATCATGTTTATTTCAGGTTTCAGACATTTAAATGCTCATAAGTAGGCTACTAGCAAAAAACACACCCTGATGTCTATGAAAGCGGCTATGACAATCCTTTCAGACGGTTATAATTTGACTAACGTTACATGTTTTATTCACATCAGATACATGCACATTATATAGTAACTATAGCGTTTACTCTGTTCTTCTTCCAGTTCACTGGTCACTTACTTTCATGTATTTCGTGAGACGAGAATGCTCTCAAGTGTTGTAAATCCGACAGATCCGATTCTGAGGCGCAAACTAACATGGCGCCGCCCATTGCGCTTTATAGATCAACTAACACACATTCACTCACACATTTGAACATCAGATAGTTCGTGACACAGTTAAGAAGTTTGTGAATATTTTGAATAAAAAGAAAAAAACGAAATAAACCCGATACAGCTGAGCTGTCAGCGCTATTGCGGCTGCTGTGTCATCATGTGAGAAACATGACGCGTCGCCATGGAAACATTAAGACGATGCGTTCTAAAATATTTAGCCAGAGAATATGATCATATTTCAAAAAAGAGCTGAAGCTCGAAGCTGGTTAGTAGCATACCAAGAATACAGACTACTGCTGTTATTATTGTAATTAAGAGTTATATCAGGCTTGTTGTAGTTGGGTTAGGTGGCTTAGGTTTTACTGTGAATTTGTAAATAAGTCAATTATAATTTGTAAATAAGTAAATTGTGTTTTGTATTTATTTATATTCATACATTTAAGTATACATTAAACTTTTAATAAATGGTTCAATTGAAATAAAAAATAAATAAATAAAAAGCCATTTAATGTCATCCACCTCGTTTTGTGGCCTTTTTTTTTTTTTTAAAGTATCGGTTCAGGCACCGTTTAGGCACCGGAACCGTTTTAAAAGTATCGGTTTGGCACCGGAATCGAAAAAAACCCAAACGATACCCAACCCTAGTGATCATGTGCACTTTCCACGAATTACGAAATACCTCTAATTTTGTTTTCTTCCAGCTGTGCTCCATTTTTCTGGCTGCTGTTTTAAGGGCCCGGGTGTGCTCGTTGTACCACGGCGTTGGACTATTTTCTTTAATCTCAGGGTTTTTCCTGGGTCAAAAATGGTCTTCGGTGGTGGCTGACAGACATGGTCATCCATACACACACACACACGCACGGTAAAAAAAAAATACCCTACCCACTTGATCTGCAAGCGCAATACTGACAATAAATTTGAAAGAAAGTTTGTAACTTTTGCTTATCTTATTTTGATACCTTGATGTTTGTTTTTGTTCCTCATTTTTACACTATTTACTGATAATTGTTTTGGTAATCATATCAATATAAAAAAATAGTATTAAAAAAATGAACAAATAGCCTAATTTTCTGCCATACAATTTTCTGCCATATAGGCTACAATCAGCTAGCTAACAACAAATTTGATCTGGGTTCACCTCACTCCAGTCTAAACTAAATGATTTTAGGCTATTTATTTTACTACACATTGTCCACATAAATAAGCTGAAAGACTGTTGATAATTAAAAATAATTCTTACTATCCACTCTTGCTAAATTGGGTAAGCACACTTGTGTTCTCATTTCAGGTGTTGTTCAGAGTAAATGATTAAACTGATTGGTGAGTTCAGTGTTGGACAGATCAGTTCTAACCAGTCGTTAAAATGATTCGGTTCAAAGGAGTCATTAGGTCGCGAATCGGACAATAGCAGACGCGTTGTGTGTGAATCCCGTCTTTAGAACATCGCGAAAGATTTGTCAACACACAGAAAACACTTCATAACCGGATAGGATTTGTTTCCTGTTTATTTAAAGTATGCTTTATGTCAGCTGGTCAGAGAATCAGTCAATGTTTTTTGAGCGCATTTCACACCCAGCGGTAATTAAAGGAAGACGTCTGATAGCGCCACGTGCAACATCGATTCGGTCTTCCGAGCTTTTGATTTTGATTAACGTAATATGTGAAATATTAGAAAGCTAAGAATGCTTATTTTGAAGACAGAGCGTGCGAGCGGGGTAGGAGCTCACTGGTCATTCTCTCTGTCACTCAGTTAACTCAAGTGCAGCAGTCATCTGTTCTACATCACTCATAAATCACAATAACTGATCAAATAAGGCTTTGGCGGGACACAAATTTGTTTTGGCGGCCGCCAAAAAATTTTCAATGTAGGAAAAACCCTGAATCTT
The DNA here is from genome assembly GCF_949357685.1 of Gobio gobio. NCBI lineage: Eukaryota > Metazoa > Chordata > Actinopteri > Cypriniformes > Gobionidae > Gobio > Gobio gobio. The sequence continues at coordinate 30,816,287 of NC_137104.1, read as the reverse complement.
CTTTAAGCGCAGAGGAGCAACTGTGTCTAAAGTACTGGAAAAGAGAGAGTCAATAGTTTCTGTTGCAACATCGAGTTCTTCTATACTATCTGGGATGCTGAGCAGATGATACTGATGAGGAAGATTATTTAAAAAGCAATCTTTAGTAGCGGCAGTGATTGTCCTGCCATTTTTGAAGCGAGGGGGCGGCTTTGCAACCTTAGCTAAATTAAGTATACATGATACTAAGTAATGATCTGAGATGTCATCGCTCTGCTGCAGAATTTCAACGGTATCAACATTTATTCCATGTGACAATATTAGGTCTAAAGTATGATTATGGCGATGAGTGGCTCCTGACACGTGTTGCCTAACTCCAATAGAGTTTAGTGTGTCTTTAAATGCTAATCCCAATACGTTTTTTCCATTGTCTACCTGGATATTAAAATCACCAACAATTAGTACTTTATCTACGGCCAGTACTAACTCTGATAGAAAATCAGCAAATTCTTTGATAAAGTCTGTATTATGCCCTGGTGGCCTGTATACAGTAGCTAACACAAATGTTGAACGGGTTTTATCATGTACACTACATAGCGTTACATAAAGCACCAAAACTTCGAAGGAATTATATTTGAAACTAGACTTCTGAGTAATACTGAAGATATTATTATAAATTACAGCAACCCCTCCCCCTTTACCTTTCAGACGCAGCTCATGTTTATAACAATAATCTTGGGGGGTGGACTCATTTAAGGTAATGTAGTCGTCAGGTTTTAGCCAGGTTTTAGCCAGGTTTCTGTCAAACAGAGCACATCTAGATTATTATCTGTAATAATATCATTAACAATAAGCGCTTTTGGGGAAAGGGATCTAATATTCTGCAACCCAAGCTTTATCAATTGTTCATCTGTATTATATCTTTTGTTTATTTGTTGGACATCAATTAAATGTTTACTGTTGAAAGGTTTTGATGTTTTTTTGTATTTACTAATTCGGGGGAACAGACACAGTCTCTAAATGATAATATCTAGGTGAAAGTGTCTCTATGTGCTGGGATTTATCTGACTCTGGTGACGTGAGACAGCTAGCAGATGGTCGGTTTAGCCAGTTTGTCTGCTTCCTGACCTGGGCCCTAGTGAGTCAAGGTTTAGCTCTAAGACTATGTGCCAAATTACTAGAGAGAAGAGCGGCACCACCCAAGAGGAATGGATGCCATCCTTCTTCAACAGGTCAGGTCTGCCCCAAAAACTTTTCCAATTGTCTATGAACCCTATGTTATTTTGCAGACACCACTTAGACAACCAGCCATTGAGTGATGATAGTCTGCTAACTATCTCATCACTCCTTTTTGCAGGGAGCGGTCCAGAATAAAAAACAGCCTCTGACATCGTTCTAGCGAGTTCACACACCTCTTTAATGTTAATTTTGGTGATCTCCGACTGGCGAAGTCGAACATCATTAGTGCCGACGTGAATAATAATCTTAGAGAATTTACGATTAGCTTTAGCCAGCACTTTTAAATTTGCTTTGATGTCAGGCGCTCTGGCTCCCGGTAAACAAGTGACTATGGTGGCTGGTGTCTCTATCTTCACGTTCCGTGTAATAGAATCGCCAATGACTAGGGCACTTTCAACAGGATACTCAGTGGGTGCTTCACTGAGAGGGGAGAACCTGTTTGATGTTCTAACCGGAACGGAAAAGCGGTTCTTTGGTCTGCGACTATGCTGCCTCACTGTTACCCAGTTTCCCTGCTGCGAGGGCCCTGCAGCCGGAACCGAAGAATGTACAGAGTTCACTAAGCTATTCGCATCCAAATCAGTGTCTAAAGCTGTTACATCCTCACTACTCTCAGATAAAGTATGGATGCGTGTTTCTAATTCTGAAATCTTCTCCGTCAGCCTAACTATCTCCTTACATTTATCACATGTGAAGCCCTGTTCGCCAGCGGAGAAGCCTATACTGAACATGTGACATGCGGTGCAAGTGATAATGACAGGAGAAGACATGACTTACCGTGTTTGTTGATTAATCCAACTTACCACTTACCACAATCGTTTGCTGGACACAATTTACTAATCCAAGTTATGGACTCAGAAAAAGGGAGACCCGGGTGCAGAGATAACAAGCTAACAGGCTAGCGAAATGCTAACGTGTGATGGTGATTTAGATTAAAAGCTAGCGATGTCAAATTTAACGTGATAGGCAATTTTTAAACAATGTATGGTGATGAGTAAGTTATATTTAGCAGTAGAAGAAAGAGGAAATATCAAAATAAAGATTCAAACGTAAGCAAGGCTCTACAGAGCTACAGACTTGAGCTACAGAGCAACAGACACAGCAGGCAGACAGGAGCAATCGATCAGGCAGGAGCAATCTCCTGATAGTACAAAGACATAAAATAAAAAAGTCAATAAAAAAATGTTAAATAAAATGTAATAAATGGAGCCAAATCACAGAAACAGCAAAGATGATTTTAATATCAGTGTCAGGTAAGAGTAAGATGCATGTCTACATTTTATGGAAGTTTAATATAAATAGCCACTTTTATAAAATTATGTGAAATTTATGTTTTAATACATTTATATTACATCAGTAAATAATTAATTTGCATCATCCGTGATCTTGGCAAACACATCACATGACGTTTTTATTTCAAGTGATAGTTATTTGTGATAGCCTATATGAAAGGGTTAAATTATCATCATCAAGAGAGAAAGTCACACACACACACACACACACACACAGTGATAAAGTGAGAGTGAGGGGGGAGGGGAAGGACTGAGAGAAAGGCACACACACAAACTCACAGGGTGAGAGAGAGGGGGAAGGGGAAAGACAGGCAGATGGCATTCCATAGACTTAATGGTTTTTATACAGTACAAACTGTACATTCTATCCCCCTACACTACCCCTAAACCTACATATCACACACACACACACACACACACACACACACTACCCCTTAACCTAAAATCACAGAAAACATTCTGCATTTTTATTAAAACATTGTTTAGTTCGTTTTTAAAGCTATTTTGATTTACGGGGACACATGAAATGTCTTCATAAACCATGTTTATGTTGTAATAAACACCCCTCCAACACACCCATTTCTGAGGTTTGCCCATTTCCACTGACTGACATCTCTGATGTGTGTGTTGAGTTTCAAGCAATTTCAAGCATGCTAAGAGCCTCAAAAACAGCCAACAAATGATTAAACTTTGACACACTGCCATGGCAACAGTATTTAAAATATCAGGAATCCATTCGTATGTCTATATCTGCCATGTTTTGTCATTATACTGATGAAGTTTGGAGTAAATCAGGTGAAAACAAGACAGTGATTTAGCATTTTTGAAAGTTACACACTTCCTGCTGCCAGTTGGTGGCCACACACACACACACACACACACACACGTTTGTTTTTGTGAAATGTGAGGACATTCCATAGGCGTAATGGTTTTTATACCATACAAACCGTATTTTCTATCCCCTTACACTGCCCCTGCCCCTAAACCTAACCCTCACAGGAGACTGTGCAGTTCACTTTCTGTGAAAAAAACCTTGTTCTGTGTGATTTATAAGCATTTTGAAAAGTGAGGACATGGGGAACGTCCTCATATTTCACCCTCTTTTTGTAATACCTATGTCATACCCATGTCATTATACACATTTGTGTTCTGATATTTCAGAAAAACATGCCCACACACACACACACACACACACAGACACACAAACCCCTTAAAGCTATTTGATTTATGGGACACAGGAAATGTTCTCATAAACCATGTTTATATTGTAATTTGTAGTATATTTTTAAAGCTACTTGGTTACATTTTAATAATACATTGTTTAGTATGTTTTTAAAGATATTTTTATTATGTGGACACATGAAATGTCCTCATTAACCACTACGTTGTAATAACAGTGTAATACCCATGTCATTATACAAATTTGTGTCCCTAATAAATCACATAAACAAGCACACACACACACACACACACACACACACACACACACACACACACACACACACACACACACACACACACACACAGACAGAGAGAGAGAAAGAGAGTTTCAAAAATAACAACACTGTTACCTTTTAGTGAGGGGAGGGCAGACAGAGAATAAATATTCAGAAGAAATTATATTAAATAAAATAAATATATTGATCTGAAAAATAGTATGATTATTTTAAAGCTATTTGGTTACATTTTAACAAAACATTGTTTATTATGTTTTTAAACACACACACACATACACATTGTAATACCAGTCTAATACCCATGTCATTATACAAATTTGTGTCCTAATAAATCACATAAACAAGAGAGAGAGAGAAACAAGTTTTTTTTTTATTTTGCTTCAAAACTAATACAATGCTGCCATCTTGTGTTCATTGAGGGGAGAGCAGCACACACAGACACAGAATAGATTATTCAAAGAAATATTTTAAATAAATAAATATATTGATCTGAAAAATAGTACAGTCATTTTAAATTAATCCAGGTTCAATACAGAACATACAATCTTAATTTAATTTAAATCAATATATGATTTTACAAGATATGAGAGAATTTCTGTTCCCCTTTTTTGTCCTTATTTAATCCCTCGCCATGGCAACACCGTTTGAGATATCCAATATCAGTTCGTATTTTAGCATCTTCAGTATCTTTGTTTCATGTTGACTGAGTTTGATGGAGATTGAATAAATTGCCTACGAGGAGAACGTAAAAACTCAGAGCCCGATTTAACCCAAAACTCACGTTCAAACCAAAATATCTGACTTCCTTTTGGATGGAGCTAATGACTGTAAATTAGAAAGTTGTCCGGCTCGAAGAGAACAATATATGTACAGAGTTTTGTGACTGAAGATAAAACTAACCCCCCACGTTTGTCAAAAGGTGGCGCTATAGAGCCCCTCATCCCCGCCCGTTTCTGAGGCTTTGCCCATGTGTACTGACTGACATCTCTGATGTGTGTGTTGAGTTTCAAGCCGTTTCAAGCAATTTCAAGCATGCTAAGAGCCTCAAAACAGCCAAAAGATGTCTAAACTTTGACACGTGTCCATGGCAACAGTATTTAAAATTTCAGGAATCCATTTCATACGTCTCTATCTGTCATGTTTTCACATTATACTGATTAAGTTTGAAGTAAATCGGGTGAAAATAAGATGGTGATTCAAAGCTTTTTGAAAGTGACATACTTCCTGCTGCCAGTTGGTGGCGCTATAACTTTGACTCACAAAAGTCATATCCATGTGATCGGCCTCTTACAACAAACACACAGCTGAAGTTTCATCCAAATCAGTCAATGTTTGCACAAGTTATAACACACTTCCTGTTTCCCTTTTCTCGCCATAAATTAATTGCTTCGCCACGGCCAAACCATTCGAGATATCAAAAATTTCCTCGCAATTTAGCATCCACTGCCATGGTAACAGTATTTAAAATATCAGGAATCCATTCGTATGTCTTTATCTGTCATGTTTTGTCATTATACTGATGAAGTTTGAAGTACATCGGGTGAAAACAAGACTGTTTTAGCATTTTTGAAAGTGACACACTTCCTGCTGCCAGTTGGTGGCCACACACACACACATGCTGCCAGTTGGTGGCCACACACACACACACACACACACACACACACACACACACACACACACACACTCACACACACACACACATACACGTCTATATTACCAACAGGGGACCATCACTCCACACTGACCAAGAGGGGACCTGTGTTTCTAGTCATTTTGAAGAAACAAAACTTAGATACAAAATTTCGTTTTAAGGTCTTTTTTCATAATATAACTTCAAATAAGCATTTATTTTTTTATTTTTAAACATGCCAAGAGGGGACCTGACCGATGTCTACCTATCCAACAGGGGACCTCCATAGCCTGCAATGGAGCTGTGTGTGTGAAAGGGAAGAGAGCTGGCAGTCAAGTCTGTCTTCATTATTTAATATATATATATAATTATAATTATATAATGTTCACACAGGCATCAGGGAACACAATGAGCACACAACGGAGAAAAATCCATGTTGTGGACATTACAGAAAAGAATGTAAGAAATAAAAAAATTCTTAAAATTAAGAGTTATCTTTAAGAAATTCATTCTCTGTTGTGTCTTCATACTTACAGTATATGATCCGTCCACATCTCTCATTTAAGCTTATTTTCAAGAACACCAACACTGTAAAAAAAAAAAATCAGGTCTCCAATTGAAAATTTTCTAGTGACCGATCACATCTAAATTTTTTAGTTGGCCAAATTGAATTTCTTGAATTTTAATTGAATTAAAGTGCATCAATTTACAGAAAATTTTCAATTGGAGACCCACATTTTTTTTACAGTAAAGGTATTTCAATGTGTGACTTATTTTTGAATAAAACATAGTTTCTGCTCTCTAAAATCCCAAAAAATGTCCTTTGTTTTTGAGATTTTTAGAGTGAGATTTGATTTCTTGCACCAAAAAAAAAATATATATATATATAGGACTGGACAAGCAGAAATTGTTCTTTAAGGTAATAATCACAGGTCATCACTTTAGTAAATAATGATTATGTTAAACACAATGGCTCGGTCCCCTGTTAGATAGTAAATCACGACACCAGTGTGTTTGCGTTGTCATTTCTTGCCATAAACACACTGTAGATATTTAGAGTTTTTATAGCAATAACTGAGTTTTAAGAGTTAAATCAAGCAGAAATATTTCTCTAATGTATTAATTGCAGATCATCTTTGAATAATGATTATGTTAAACACAATGACTCTGTCCCCTGTTAGATAGTAAATCACGACACCAGTGTGTTTAATTTGTCATTTCTTGCCATCATAAACACACTGTAGATATTTAGAGTTTTTATAGCAATAACTGAGTTTTAAGAGTTAAATCAAGCAGAAATATTTCTCTAATGTATTAATTGCAGATCCTCTTTGAATAATGATTATGTTAAACACAATGACTCTGTCCCCTGTTAGATAGTATATCACGACACCAGTGTGTTTGCTTTGTCATTTCTTGCCATCATAAACACACTATGGAGATTTAGAGTTTTTATAGCAATAACTGAGTTTTAAGAGTTAAATCAAGCAGAAATAGTTCTCTAATGTATTAATTGCAGATCCTCTTTGAATAATGATTATGTTAAACACAATGACTCTGTCCCCTGTTAGATAGTAAATCACGACACCAGTGTGTTTGCTTTGTCATTTCTTGCCATCATAAACACACTATGGAGATTTAGAGTTTTTATAGCAATAACTGAGTTTTAAGAGTTAAATCAAGCAGAAATAGTTCTCTAATGAATTAATTGCAGATCCTCTTTGAATAATGATTATGTTAAACACAATGACTCTGTCCCCTGTTAGATAGTAAATCACGACACCAGTGTGTTTAATTTGTCATTTCTTGCCATAAACACACTGTAGATATTTAGAGTTTTTATAGCAATAACTGAGTTTTAAGAGTTAAATCAAGCAGAAATATTTCTATAATTTATAAATTGCAGATCATCTTTGAATAATGATTATGTTAAACACAATGACTCGGTCCACTGTTAGATAGTAAATCACGACACCAGTGTGTTTGCGTTGTCATTTCTTGCCATCTCAAACACACTGTAGAGATTTAGAGTTTTTATAGCAATAACTGAGTTTTAAGAGTTAAATCAAGCAGAAATATTTCTCTAATGTATTAATTGCAGATCATCTTTGAATAATGATTATGTTAAACACAATGACTCTGTCCCCTGTTAGATAGTAAATCACGACACCAGTGTGTTTAATTTGTCATTTCTTGCCATCATAAACACACTGTAGAGATTTAGAGTTTTTATAGCAATAACTGAGTTTTAAGAGTTAAATCAAGCAGAAATATTTCTCTAATGTATTAATTGCAGATCATCTTTGAATAATGATTATGTTAAACACAATGACTCGGTCCCCTGTTAGATAGTAAATCACGACACCAGTGTGTTTAATTTGTCATTTCTTCATCTCAAACACACTGTAGATATTCACTGTATATATTGAGATAACTCAATTTTATGGTGACTTGCATTAAAATGTTTATCCGTCTCAATTAAATTATGTGAACTGAATGACTTTTAACATTGACACTTTAGTTATTTAACCAACTGATGATTTTCAAGTCAGCAATCAACACACAACTGAGTTTTGACCTCCAAAATCTTATTATAGTGTATTTTTATGGTAAGTATTGGTGTTTTATGTTTTAAATCAAGCAGAAATCACTCTTTAAGGAAACAATTGCAGGTCACACTTTATACAGTGAACATGATTTCCTTAAATTGACTTAAGTCCCCTGTTGGATGGTAAAACACGACACCTGTTTGATTGCTTTGCCATTTCTTGCCATCACAAACACACTGTAGAGATTTTGAAGGTCAGAACTAAATTTTTTGGTGACTTGCATGAAAATCTTCATCCGTCTCAATTAAATTATGTGAACTGAATGTCTTTTAACATTGACACTTTAGTCGAAGATTTTCAACTCAACAATCAACACACAACTGAGTTTTGACCTCCAAAATCATTATACAGTGTATATTAAATTTAAATAAAAAATAAAAATTTCCTTACAAAACAGTTTGACTCAAGTTTGACTCTCTACTGCTTATTCATTATTGTTTATGTTACATGGTCCATGTTTACATTACAGTATAAAATTGTTCCTAAGTTTTCCCCTTTTATATAGATGGTAATGACTAAATATCCTCGCACACCGAAATTTTCACACGTTAAAAAAAAGATCAAGCACGTTTACACACAGCCTCTGAAACTTTCCTTCCTTCATCATAAAAAAAAATCTGATCAGGTTCAGTTTTCTGCATTTTTCGCATCCATAGCAAGCATTTAAAGAGGGGTTTCAAATTTCTGTGTTATTCATTTTTGTGTTAAAATTTTGAACATAAGTTGAACAGTTTAAAAAAGAAAGTGTGAACCTTCAAATTAGCCATTATAGTTCATAAAGTTTTGCTGGCGTTTGTATCTAATTGAGAAAAGAATGAATGTAAATTGAAAGATGTCGTCATTGAACGCATTTTGTGCCAAAGCAAATAAATGATCCACAGTTTAGCCACATAGGCTGATGTGATCCCTGAGTGAAGAGTTTTGAAAAAGTGATGAGTATTCAGAAATGTGTCCTAGCAGATGTTTAAAAAACCCTGTAATATCACTATTAGTAAGGGATCACTGTATAATATCAGTCTTTAAATGTGAGATATTTAAAGTGAACCTAAAGTATACTTGCAATAGTGTGATTTTAGCACAATTAAATATACTTAATGGATGTTTCGCAAAAGCGTTGTTTAGTGATATTGCGTCCTTGTGTTTCTGCTGTACGTCATCAGCAACTGTCTAAGTTCAATTACAAAACTCAAGAACACATGTACAGAGGATGCACAAAAGTACCCGGATGTTATAAGATATATGAGTATAAATAACTCCATACAGATCTATTGTTTTACAAAAATAATCTATTGTTTACAAAAGGAGAAAACGTGTGTACTTTAATGAAAACTTGGACCATGTGACATAAACTGAAGTTAACAGCAAAAAAATATACTATAATGCTGACTGTTGTTATTGTTTTTTGTTGTATGAGTTAAAAGTGTATATGTTGGGTGAATCCTCATTGTGTTCTGGAAGAATGAGTTGATTTAAGACATCAATGAAGTGTTTTGGTAGTTTTAGCACATTTTGAACGTGAAATTAACTGCTTTGCTTTGAAAGGTGTCCTAGCGGGATAAGTTTAAGAACAATTTTTTTACATTTTTTACATTTGGATAAGTTTAAGAACAATTTCTTGCAAGTTTTGAACAAAGTTGCGCCTTTCAAGGAGGTAAGAATAAAACAAAGAACAGAACCATGGATGACGGATAGTATTTTGAAGGATATTAAGGAACGCAATGATAGTCTAAGAGGATTTAGAAGGAATGGAAATAAGGATGACTGAAAATTTTAAACACAAAAGAAATGAGATAAGATGTAAGATTAAAGATGCAAAAAATGATTTTTTTAAATATAAGATTAGTGAGGTAAAACAGGATTCTCAAAAATTATGGCGAGTTCTAAATGATTTAGGATGTCGAAAAAGAGCTAAAAGTAAGGGTTCGAGAATTAGTCTTAAAGTTAATGATCAATTATTGACAGACCAGAAAGAAGTGGCCAATTGTTTTAATAGATTCTTTACTAATGTTGCTGAAAATTTGATAAAGGAGTTACCAGTTCAGACCGGTTTATATAATGACAAATTAGTTAGGGACTATTATGCCAATTGTGGTGTCACTTTAGGAGGTTTTTCATTTAATAAGGTAAATGAGACTACAGTTTATAAGAAACTAATAGATTTGAAATGCAATAAAGCAACAGGTTTAGATAATATTCCAGTAAGGTTTATTAAAGACTCAGCTAATTTTATAACCCCTATGGTTACTCATATTTTAAATCTCTCTATAGGCAAATCTAATGTACCTGATGAATTAAAACAAGCAAGAGTTTTCCCCCTTTTTAAAAAAGGGAGTAGGTTGGAATGTAACAATTATAGGCCTGTGTCTATTTTATCTTCCTTGTCCAAGGTGTTTGAAAAGATTTTATTTGACCAAATTGTAGAATATACTTCTAAATTTAATATTTTGTATGAATTTCAGTCTGGCTTTAGGAAGATTCACTCTACTGAGACAACAATTTTGTATTTGACAGATTATATTAAGAAACAATTGGATAATGGTAAATTAAGTGGGATGGTATTGTTAGATTTACAGAAAGCCTTTGACACAGTTGACCATAATATTTTGTTATTAAAATTAAATGCTATGGGTTTTGACACTAAAGCATGTAAATGGATTAACTCATATCTTTCAAATAGGTGTCAAATGGTAGATTTAAATGGAGTGTTTTCAGATAATTTGCCCATCTCTTGTGGAGTACCACAAGGTAGTGTATTGGGACCCTTACTTTTTTTACTATATATAAATGATCTAAAAATGGCTTGTTCTAGCCACCTTCTATTATATGCTGATGATGCAGCAATAATTGCCACTGATGAGAAGAAGGAAATAATAGAAAGTGAATTAAGTAGAGTGATCGAGGAAGTATCCAATTGTTTTTTTTTTTTCAAAATAAGCTGTTTTTACATTTGGGTAAAACAGAAGTTATTTTATTTGGTTCTGCGGCTAAATTGAGAAAATGTTCCAAATTAGAAGTGAGGGTAGGAGATTTGATGATTAATGCTAAGCAAGAAGTGAAATATTTAGGATGTACTTTAGATAATAAACTGACTGGGGATAGTATGGCTGTTCAAGTGCATTCTAACGTTTGTAAACAAATTAAATTCTTAGCAAGACAGGCTGCTTACCTAGATACACAAACCTTAAAAATGTTAGCTGGTGCATTAGTACAAACACATTTTGATTATGCAGCAGCTTTTTGGTATAGTGGCTCTACCAAACGAGTGAAAATTGAATTACAGACTGCTCAGAACAAAATGTGTAGAATTATTTTAGGCCTTCATCCACTAATGCATTTAAATATTAATCATTTTAAGGAAATAGGGTTTTTAAAAGTGGACAAGAGGGTAATTTTTCTTAAGCTGATGATGGTGTATAAAATATTACAGAGAAATGTTCCTAAGTATTTGTGTGACTACTATGTTTTCATAAGAGATGTTCATTGTTTTTCTACAAGGTCAAGGATTAATAATATATATGTGTGTCGGTATAGGGGTATAAATGGGAAGAATTCGTTTTTATATTCCAGTGCAGTTGCTTGGAATAAATTGCCTGATTGCTTAAAACAAATTAAAGAAGAAGGTCCTTTTAGAAGTGAAGTCAAAAAATGTCTTTTTAATGATGTTTGAGGTATTATATGTGTATGTGATTGTGTGTTGTGTTGATCTCATTCCCATTATGAACTGCTCGTCTATCTTGAACTCTGAGGACCACAATGGAAATAAGCCTATGGCTTTTTTGTGTATTTTATCCTCGACAATTTTGTTTTTTATATGTATGAAATGGTCTTTTGGGCCTGATTGTACTTGTTTTAAAATTTAATTGTTAAATAAATCAAATCAAATCAAAAAGCGATTGTAGCTGAGAGATAGACGTCAAACAGACTCAAACAAAGACCCAGAATTCTGTGGTGTTACAGCACTGTGGCTGCTGTAAATGGCTGCTGTACGGTTTCTTTATGAAATAACAGGCACAATGGCAAAGATATTTCTGCAAAAACTCCAAAGTAATGTTCGGTTGCAGTGAGAAAGTCACAAGAGACAACTAAAAAAACTCATGCGTGTATTTAGCCTAGTGTAGATCTGTTTGCTTACACATCCCCCAAACTCCATTTACATATGAATACAGGAAAGGCCAAAGCCATTGTCTCACAGGTGAGGAACAGGCCTAACAGAGCTGTTAGACCCATGTCACAGACACAAACTTCTCATCCAAACTAGAGAAAACGCTGGGATTTACCTGGGAAAATTAAATCAATGTACACTTTTTCCAATCCCTACGACACATTTTTCAATACTTGGGTCACTTTTTTTAAAACTCTTCACACACTTTTTCACACAAATTCACACAACTGAATTTCAGCTTGGCACAGCAGTTATTTTAGTGTTCAAAATGCACTAAAACTACCAAAAAGGACCCAACAAACACACTTTTTCAATCATAAAACACAGACCTAAAACACATGATCATTACACAATGTTTTCTTTTGTAAAATTTTCTTTTCAAAAAAAGACTTACACTATAATTCACTGCAGTTTATGTTACATGATCCTTGGTCCAGTACAGTATAACATTATTCCTAAATTTTTCCCTTTTGAATGGATGGCAATGCAATTTAAAAACTAACACCAGCTAAATCTATTTGTTTTGATAGTATTTTAGATTCAAAATATATTTCAATATGGTATTACTGTCGAAATGTAGCAAATGTCTATTTTTTTTAACATAAGTTTAACAGTTTTGAAAAGAGAATGTAAAAATGTTCAAATTGGCCTGTATAGTACATAATGTTTTGGTGGTGTTTGTGTCAAAGTCAGAAAAGAATGAATGTAAATTGAAAGATGTCGTCATTGAACACATTTTGTGCCCAAAGCAATGATAAATGATCCAGAGTTTAGCCACATAGACTGATGTGATCACTGAGTGAAGACAAAAAGTGAACAGTGAAAAAGTGATGAGGATTGAGAAATGTGTCCCAGCAAATGTAAAAAAAATAAATAAAAATAAAACTGTTGACATGTTTTAAATTGTTTTAAAAATTAAATTAAATATATTTTCATCTTATTAGAAGTGATATTTTCTTGGTGTTTAGCCCCACAGCTTTCTGCATATCGCTTTACGTTTTTTTTTTTTATTGCATTGGCCAATACTAAATTGATATGTTAAAAACTGTGAATCATTTTTCATTGCTTTCACACAAAATGCATTCAATGACCACATTTTCCAAAATCCACGAACACTTTTGTTATTCGTACCTAACTATCTGCAAAACTATATATTTTTAGCACATTCTTTGAATGCTAACACACTGCTTTCAGAACTGATCAAACACATTCAAGTCAGAACGATGATCAACTCATTTCTGCAGGAATTATACTGAAATATAAAATCTTAAAATCCAAAGGGACCCACTTTATATTAGGTGGCCTTAACTACTATGTACTAACATTTTAATTATCCATTTGATACAATGCACTTATTGTGTACATACATGTCTTTACATTGTACTTACATTTTTAAATATACCTGCATGTAATTACATCTGTAATTAATTTCTGTAGTTACATTTGTAATTACACTGTTGACACTTCCCTTACATCTAACCCTACCTTTAAACTTACCAATACAACCACACCTGACCCTACCCGTATCCCACCTCAATATCAGCAAAAGTGTTTTGCAATACAATATGAACACAATAAGTACATTGTACCTATTTAAGTACATAGTAGTTAAGGCCCCCTAATATAAAGTGGGGCCATCTAAAGTCATAATTTATCATTGATTTGGCATAAAATACATTCAATGGCGACATCTTTCGATTTATAAGAATTATTTTCTTACTTCAACACAAACACCACCAAAACATTATGAACTGTATAGGCCAATTTGAAAAATTTTTGATTCTCTTTTCAAAACTCCCTAACTTATGTTCAAAACTTAACTAAAATTAATTAAAAAAAACCAAACAATTTGCTACATTTCGGCAGTATTACCATATTGAAATATTGGGTGATTCTTTTGAATCCTCAGAATCCTTTTTGGTAGTTTTAGTGCATTTTGAACACTAAAATAACTGCTGTGCCAAGCTGAAATTCAGTTGTGTGAATTTGTGTGAAAAAGTGTGTGAAGAGTTTTAAAAAAGTGACCCAAGTATTGAAAAATGTGTCGTAGGGATTGGAAAAAGTGTACATTGATTTAATTTTCCCAGGTAAATCCCAGCGTTTTCTCTAGTTTGGATGAGAAGTTTGTGTCTGTGACATGGGTCTAACAGCTCTGTTAGGCCTGTTCCTCACCAGTGAGACAATGGCTTTGGCCTTTCCTGTATTCATATGTAAATGGAGTTTGGGGGATGTGTAAGCAAACCGATCTACACTAGGCTAAATACATGCATGAGTTTTTTTAGTTGTCTCTTGTGACTTTCTCACTGCAACCGAACATTACTTTGGAGTTTTTGCAGAAATATCTTTGCCATTGTGCCTATTATTTCATAAAGAAACCGTACAGCAGCCATTTACAGCAGCCACAGTGCTGTAACACCACAGAATTCTGGGTCTTTGTTTGAGTCTGTTTGACGTCTATCTCTCAGCTACAATCGCTAGGACACCTTTCAAAGCAAAGCAGTTCATTTCACGTTCAAAATGTGCTAAAACTACCAAAACACTTCATTGATGTCTTAAATCAACTCATTCTTCCAGAACACAATGAGGATTCACCCAATATATACACTTTTAACTCATACAACAAAAAACACTAACAACAGTCAGCATTATAGTATATTTTTTTGCTGTTAACTTCAGTTTATGTCACATGGTCCAAGTTTTCATTAAAGTACACACGTTTTCTCCTTTTGTAAACAATAGATTATTTTTGTAAAACAATAGATCTGTATGGAGTTATTTATACTCATATATCTTATAACATCCGGGTACTTTTGTGCATCCTCTGTACATGTGTTCTTGAGTATTGTAATTGAACTTAGACAGTTGCTGATGACGTACAGCAGAAACACAAGGACGCAATATCACTAAACAACACTTTTGCGAAACATCCATTAAGTATATTTAATTGTGCTAAAATCACACTATTGCAAGTATACTTTAGGTTCACTTTAAATATCTCACATTTAAAGACTGATATTATACAGTGATCCCTTACTAATAGTGATATTACAGGGTTTTTTAAACATCTGCTAGGACACATTTCTGAATACTCATCACTTTTTCAAAACTCTTCACTCAGGGATCACATCAGCCTATGTGGCTAAACTGTGGATCATTTATTTGCTTTGGCACAAAATGCGTTCAATGACGACATCTTTCAATTTACATTCATTCTTTTCTCAATTAGATACAAACGCCAGCAAAACTTTATGAACTATAATGGCTAATTTGAAGGTTCACACTTTCTTTTTTAAACTGTTCAACTTATGTTCAAAATTTTAACACAAAAATGAATAACACAGAAATTTGAAACCCCTCTTTAAATGCTTGCTATGGATGCGAAAAATGCAGAAAACTGAACCTGATCAGATTTTTTTTTATGATGAAGGAAGGAAAGTTTCAGAGGCTGTGTGTAAACGTGCTTGATCTTTTTTTTAACGTGTGAAAATTTCGGTGTGCGAGGATATTTAGTCATTACCATCTATATAAAAGGGGAAAACTTAGGAACAATTTTATACTGTAATGTAAACATGGACCATGTAACATAAACAATAATGAATAAGCAGTAGAGAGTCAAACTTGAGTCAAACTGTTTTGTAAGGAAATTTTTATTTTTTATTTAAATTTAATATACACTGTATAATGATTTTGGAGGTCAAAACTCAGTTGTGTGTTGATTGTTGAGTTGAAAATCTTCGACTAAAGTGTCAATGTTAAAAGACATTCAGTTCACATAATTTAATTGAGACGGATGAAGATTTTCATGCAAGTCACCAAAAAATTTAGTTCTGACCTTCAAAATCTCTACAGTGTGTTTGTGATGGCAAGAAATGGCAAAGCAATCAAACAGGTGTCGTGTTTTACCATCCAACAGGGGACTTAAGTCAATTTAAGGAAATCATGTTCACTGTATAAAGTGTGACCTGCAATTGTTTCCTTAAAGAGTGATTTCTGCTTGATTTAAAACATAAAACACCAATACTTACCATAAAAATACACTATAATAAGATTTTGGAGGTCAAAACTCAGTTGTGTGTTGATTGCTGACTTGAAAATCATCAGTTGGTTAAATAACTAAAGTGTCAATGTTAAAAGTCATTCAGTTCACATAATTTAATTGAGACGGATAAACATTTTAATGCAAGTCACCATAAAATTGAGTTATCTCAATATATACAGTGAATATCTACAGTGTGTTTGAGATGAAGAAATGACAAATTAAACACACTGGTGTCGTGATTTACTATCTAACAGGGGACCGAGTCATTGTGTTTAACATAATCATTATTCAAAGATGATCTGCAATTAATACATTAGAGAAATATTTCTGCTTGATTTAACTCTTAAAACTCAGTTATTGCTATAAAAACTCTAAATCTCTACAGTGTGTTTATGATGGCAAGAAATGACAAATTAAACACACTGGTGTCGTGATTTACTATCTAACAGGGGACAGAGTCATTGTGTTTAACATAATCATTATTCAAAGATGATCTGCAATTAATACATTAGAGAAATATTTCTGCTTGATTTAACTCTTAAAACTCAGTTATTGCTATAAAAACTCTAAATCTCTACAGTGTGTTTGAGATGAAGAAATGACAACGCAAACACACTGGTGTCGTGATTTACTATCTAACAGGGGACCGAGCCATTGTGTAAATCATAAATAAATCAAAAGTGGTTTGTTTAAAAAAACTCATAAATGTATAAGGTGGTAAGGTGGGCCTTTTACACCCCATTTTACATGGGGCAAAAGTCACACATTATTTATACAAATACTTGAGCTAAAATGTTTTTTTTTTAAATAATGTCTTAACACTTGTTTAAAAGAATAGTAAAGTTTGTACTATTTTCTGTTTATTTTGATAAATACAATAATATTCAATGAATATAGGCAACTGTCATTAAAATATGTTAAAATAAAAAATACAAAAACAAAACTTCTAATTACATTCTGGTTGTTTAGATTTTTAAATCCTTTTTTCTTGGATTCTGTGTAGAATTTAATTGTAATGTAATGCAAAGTTTGAAACTAGTCAGGGTATCTAGTAAAGAGATGTAATGCTTGTTCCTTTAGTAAGCAGCCTGTTAAACAGCAGAGTCTCTCTGGGACAGCAGGCCATTCAAACAATAGAGGAGTGTGTGTGAACGACGTGTGTTTAAGAGCCCTTACAGTTCCTGCTCCAGCCTACAGGGGAGCTGCTGAGTATGACCTTAAACACACACACACACTTAGGTCCCCACTTGGTCATAAGTTTTAAAAAAATTACCAGAGTGTTTTTACTTAATTTTCACATGATTTAAACACACACACTTGTAGGTCCCCACTTGGTCAAAAGTAAAAAAAATCACCAGAGTGTTTTTTTAGTGTTTTTACTTGATTTTAACATGATTTAAAGCATGACCAACAGGGGACCTGAAAAATGTCCCCTCTTGGCTCAGAGGTCCCCTGTTAGTGAGTGTGTTACGACACCAAGGTCCCCTGTTAGATAGGTAGACAAGTACACACACACACACACACACACACACACACACACACACACACACACACACACACACACACACAGACACACAAACCCCTTACAGCTATTTGATTTATGGGACACAGGAAATGTTCTCATAAACCATGTTTACATTGTAATTTGTAGTATATTTTTAATGCTACTTGGTTACATTTTAATAATACATTGTTTAGTGTGTTTTTAAACACACACATACACGTTGTAATACCAGTGTAATGCCCATGTCATTATACACATTTGTGTCCTCATAAATCACATAAACAAGCACACACACACAAATAGTGATTTGCAGATGGAAAGAGAGATGGAATTTTTTTTATCCTGTTTCAAAACTAACACAATGCTGCCATCTTGTGTTCATTGAGGGAAGGGCAGCACACACAGGCACAATAGATTATTCAAAGAAATATTTATAAAATATATATATATTCATCTGAAAAATAGTATAGTCATTCCGTTTCATGTTGACCGAGTTTGGTGGAGATTGAATAAATCGCCTACGAGGAGAACGTAAAAACTCAGACCCTGAATTATACAAATATTCACGTTCAAACCAAAATATCTGACTTCCTGTTGGTCGGAGCTAATGACTGTAAATTAGAAAGTTGCCCAGCTCGAAGAGAACAATATATGTACGGGGACGAATGAAATGTCTACAAATGTATGTCCTCCTATTTAAAATTTGACTCTTCTGTAGTTACATTTTGTACTAAGTGAAAATTTTTAAATTACGATTTTCTAGGCCGATATGGCTAGGAACTATA
The DNA here is from genome assembly GCF_949357685.1 of Gobio gobio. Taxonomy (NCBI): domain Eukaryota; kingdom Metazoa; phylum Chordata; class Actinopteri; order Cypriniformes; family Gobionidae; genus Gobio; species Gobio gobio. The sequence continues at coordinate 30,797,591 of NC_137104.1, read as the reverse complement.
CTCTGCGTAATAAATCATACCATGAGTGCAGGAGGCGCAATGATATTATGCAGCGCCTGAAAATAGGCTAACTTCCGTAAACATAACCAGCGTGACAACTCTGCTTGCACAGAGAGCGTGCTGGGGACTATTTTCCTGCGCTGTGTAATATCATTTCACCGCTGCACCCATAGTACGGCACAAAGCTCCTTGATTATTACGCAGGAATGAGAGTATAGTTCTTAGCCATATTGGCCTAGAAAATCTCAACTTTTCATTTTCCGTCAGTCTTAGTATACAATGTACAGAAGAGTCCAGTTTTAAATAGGAAAAATAATGAGCGAGATGCTAACGGTCTAATCAGATTCAATGATCTATGCTAAGTTATGCTAAAAATGCTACCACCAGACCCAGAGATCGGCTGAATGGATTCGAAAACGGCAAAACTCAACTGTTTAACTCTACGGGAGTTGGAAAATGAGCCTATTTTCAAAAATGGTGGAGTGTTTCTTTAAGCAGAAGCTGATCTCATTGGCAGAATAAACAACATTTCAATTAAACTGCGCAATTCAATTGGTTTGGTAATAGCAAGGGAAAATAGAATGAAGTGATCTCCAAAAAAGAAGTACTTTTTGACTGTAAATAAAATTGTATAGAGTAAAAAGTACTTTTTTTCCCTTAAAAAATGTAATTAAGTAAAAGTAAAAGTATTGATTTTTAATTGTACTCAAAACGTAAAAATCCCCAAAAACAATACTTATGTACAGTAATCAAGTAAAATGACTCAAGTACTTTACACCTCTGGCCTACTGTGTTAATTTATCTGTATCTGATGTAGGCCTACAACAAGCAGAAATCTGCCCCATAGACAATAACTGCTGAAATCACAAAGATATGCACTTTCATCTGAAAAAAAATCCACTTTTAATAGTAGAAAATATTTACAGTAAAAACCTTATCAGAAACTTAGGCCTACTCAAAAACCGTATGAGGGCAAAAAATGGAAAGGAGAAAAAAAAGAACCAAAATAATTGTTCATTTATCGTAATCGAGGTAAAATGTTAAATTAATCAAGGTTTTTATTTTTGGTCAAATCGTTACAGCCCTTACAGCACATGACCTTCTGTAAAGCACATGTATAGAAAACACACACGCATTCGTCTGTAAAAAAAAATTTGTCTGAATGAGTACAATATCACAGAATTTAGTTGATAAGAATTGTAAGTCAAATGTCATGTAGTACATTTGTTTTGTCTGAATGGTGATATAGTGTCATAATTTCAAATGTGAAGTTATTTTTTGATGCAATATGATTTTAAATATATTGTGAGAAATGAATGTTTAAATTCATTATTTACTGACATAGTTCAAATTTTTTTTTTTTTTTAAATTCACATTATTTTCCACAAGTGTCTGTTTATAAGTGTATTTTTTTCACAGAAAGTTTTTGTTTGAACGTGAATATTTGTATAATTCAGGGTCTGTTTTACGTTCTCCTCGTAGGCGATTTATTTAATCTCCACCAAACTCGGTCAACGTGAAACGGAAGCTTAACGCATTAAAAATATTTAACGCAAATAACGCAGCGTCCGTTTTTATATCCAGTTTTGCTTAGCGTTACATGATCACGCTCCTATTCATGTAAATGCTTCCAATCGCGACAAGACACAAGAGAGCGCGCTGTATGCCAGTGTCCTGTCTGTGTGTGTGTGTCAGTGTCCTGTCTGTCTGTCTGTGTGTGTGTGTGTGTGTGTGTGTGTGTGTGTGTGTGTGTGTGTGTGTGTGTGTGTGTGTGTGTGTGTGTGTGTGTCTGTGTGTCTGTGTGTGTGTGTGTGTGTGTGTGTGTGTGTGTGTGTGTGTGTGTGTGTGTGTGTGTGTGTGTGTGTGTGTGTGTGTCAGTGTCCTGTCTGTGTGGATGCGTCTCATGTCAGCTAATCAAGGGACACTGACTGACACACACACACACGCACAAACACACACACACACACACACAACGCATAGATAGACTCGCGTCAGTTTCCTGCTCACATCGAGTTCTCTTTTGCTCTTGAACAAACAATAACACAGAGGATTTTGAGTATTCTCATATTAGGGTCTTAAATTAGTTAAATAACGTCTTAAATGAACTTTAAAGAGTTGTGAGGAAATGAGATGCGCGGGACCGCGCGTGAGATCCGCGGCTGTTCTTAAAGTGACAGGAGCACTGATGATGCCTGTCATTAATGTTCATCAAAGAACAACGGGAACAGAGAAAATTGTAGCTTTAATGATGATTCATCTATATTTCATTTATTATTTATGCAGTTAAGGAAGGTTTGATAACTATTACATTTCTGTATAACAGGGAAGGCCATGGGTAAATATAACATTTATTATTTTGGGTTTATGTAAAGATTTTTTTAAGTTCACTTAAATTAAAAGTTGTTTTTTAAAGCCTAATAAATGTTGAAATTGGGAGCTTTCAGTTATACTGTAATGTAACGTCATTAATGTTTCATAGAGACTTTAGTATCAGTGATACTGGCCTTCATTCATAAAAAATGACAATACAACACATATTTACAATATGCTGTCTTTAAATTGTTTCTAAATTAATTTGGAGAGTAACTGAAATTATTAAAATATCAAAATATTAAAAACTTAAAATATAAAAAACTTGCGATTAATTACAGAAAAAAATGTGATTAATTAGTTAATTTTTTTGTTAACGATGCCCAGCACTAATATATATATATTATAAATATTTCTTTGAATAATCTATTGTGCCTGTGTGTGCTGCCCTTCCCTCAATGAACACAAGATGACAGCATTGTGTTAGTTTTGAAACAGGATAAAAAAAATTCCATCTCTCTTTCTCTCTAAGCGGGTTTGTGTGTGTGTGTGTGTGTGTGTGTGTGTGTGTGTGTGTGTGTGTGTGTGTGTGTGTGTGTGTGTGTGTGTGTGTGTGTGTGTGTGTGTGTGTGTGTGTGTGTGTGTGTGTGTGTGTGTGTGTGTGTGTGTGTGTGTGTGTGTGTGTGTGCCCACCAACTGGCAGCAGGAAGTGTGTAACTTTCAAAAATGCTTTAATTCACTGTCTAGCTTTAAAAACATTCTAAACAATGTTTTATTCAAAATGTAAAAATGCAGAATGGTTTCTGTGATGGTAGGTTTAGGAGGCATTCTCTCTTGATGATGATAAATTACCCCTTTCATAACATAGACTATCACAAATAACTATCACTTGTGAATAAGTAAAAATTTAACTATACAAATACCTTGAATTAAATACTGGCCTTCTGTACTTATAACATTTTGAGCAGGAAAATATAACTTTTCACATAAGTGATCCATTTCATCCTATGACATTAAAAATCATCTACATTAAAATGACATCATGGGTGTGGCTTGTGGTGATAGTGGCATCAGCTGCTGCGGTAAATGTGACATATTCGAGCGATTAAAAAAAAATGAACCTGTTTAAATGCATATTGCCTGCCATGCACAGTTAAGCTGATGCCACCGGGGTGGCGGTGCCACCGGCTTGGGCCCGTCATCGCTGCTTGCAGCTTTAATTATTAGGGCTCAAGCCTGAAAGGGCGCAGAGCCCTATTGTTCTTCCTCAGATTATTCTTTTTTTTTTTTTTTTTTTTTTTTTTTTTGACTTCTCGGGTACTTTTGGGGCACTTAACATGCTCGAAAACTCTTGAAACTTCGCACAGGCGTCGGAATGCGCGGTCATCAGTGCCGGGCTGAAGCTGGTACCCGGGCGTGGCAGGGGGGCTCGACAGCGCCCCCTTAAGTGGGGTCTGAAAACTTGGTCCATATATCAAACACACTTGCAGTTACTTTTTGACTGTAAATAAAATTGTATAGAGTAAAAAGTACTTTTTTTCCCTTAAAAAATGTAATTAAGTAAAAGTAAAAGTATTGATTTTTAATTGTACTCAAAACGTAAAAATCCCCAAAAACAATACTTATGTACAGTAATCAAGTAAAATGACTCAAGTACTTTACACCTCTGGCCTACTGTGTTAATTTATCTGTATCTGATCTAGGCCTACAACAAGCAGAAATCTGCCCCATAGACAATAACTGCTGAAATCACAAAGATATGCACTTTCATCTGAAAAAAAATCCACTTTTAATAGTAGAAAATATTTACAGTAAAAACCTTATCAGAAACTTAGGCCTACTCAAAAACCGTATGAGGGCAAAAAATGGAAAGGAGAAAAAAAAGAACCAAAATAATTGTTCATTTATCGTAATCGAGGTAAAATGTTCAATTAATCAAGGTTTTTATTTTTGGTCAAATCGTTACAGCCCTTACAGCACATGACCTTCTGTAAAGCACATGTATAGAAAACACACACGCATTCGTCTGTAAAATTTTTTTTGTCTGAATGAGTACAATATCACAGAATTTAGTTGATAAGAATTGTAAGTCAAATGTCATGTAGTACATTTGTTTTGTCTGAATGGTGATATAGTGTCATAATTTCAAATGTGAAGTTATTTTTTGATGCAATATGATTTTAAATATATTGTGAGAAATGAATGTTTAAATTCATTATTTACTGACATAGTTCAAATTTTTTTTTTTTTTTTAAATTCACATTATCTTCTACAAGTGTCTGTTTATAAGTGTATTTTTTTCACAGAAAGTTTTTGTTTGAACGTGAATATTTGTATAATTCAGGGTCTGTTTTACGTTCTCCTCGTAGGCGATTTATTTAATCTCCACCAAACTCGGTCAACGTGAAACGGAAGCTTAACGCATTAAAAATATTTAACGCAAATAACGCAGCGTCCGTTTTTATATCCATTTTTGCTTAGCGTTACATGATCACGCTCCTATTCATGTAAATGCTTCCAATCGCGACAAGACACAAGAGAGCGCGCTGTATGCCAGTGTCCTGTCTGTGTGTGTGTGTGTGTGTGTGTGTGTGTGTGTGTGTGTCAGTGTCCTGTGTGTGTGTGTGTGTGTGTGTGTGTGTGTGTGTGTGTGTGTGTGTGTGTGTGTGTGTGTGTGTGTGTGTGTGTGTGTGTGTGTGTGTGTGTGTCAGTGTCCTGTCTGTGTGGATGCGTCTCATGTCAGCTAATCAAGGGACACTGACACACACACACACGCACACACACACACACACACACACACACACACAACGCATAGATAGACTCGCGTCAGTTTCCTGCTCACATCGAGTTCTCTTTTGCTCTTGAACAAACAATAACACAGAGGATTTTGAGTATTCTCATATTAGGGTCTTAAATTAGTTAAATAACATCTTAAATTAACTTTAAAGAGTTGTGAGGAAATGAGATGCGCGGGACCGCGCGTGAGATCCGCGGTTGTTCTTAAAGTGACAGGAGCACTGATGATGCCTGTCATTAATGTTCATCAAAGAACAACGGGAACAGAGAAAATTGTAGCTTTAATGATGATTCATCTATATTTCATTTATTATTTATGCAGTTAAGGAAGGTTTGATAACTATTACATTTCTGTATAACAGGGAAGGCCATGGGTAAATATAACATTTATTATTTTGGGTTTATGTAAAGATTTTTTTAAGTTCACTTAAATTAAAAGTTGTTTTTTAAAGCCTAATAAATGTTGAAATTGGGAGCTTTCAGTTATACTGTAATGTAACGTCATTAATGTTTCATAGAGACTTTAGTATCAGTGATACTGGCCTTCATTCATAAAAAATGACAATACAACATATGTAAATATTTACAATATGCTGTCTTTAAATTGTTTCTAAATTAATTTGGAGAGTAACTGAAATTATTACAATATCAAAATATTAAAAACTTAAAATATAAAAAACTTGCGATTAATTACAGAAAAAAATGTGATTAATTAGTTTATTTTTTTGTTAACGATGCCCAGCACTAATATATATATATTATAAATATTTCTTTGAATAATCTATTGTGCCTGTGTGTGCTGCCCTTCCCTCAATGAACACAAGATGACAGCATTGTGTTAGTTTTGAAACAGGATAAAAAAAATTCCATCTCTCTTTCTCTCTAAGCGGGTTTGTCTGTCTGTGTGTGTGTGTGTGTGTGTGTGTGTGTGTGTGTGTGTGTGTGTGTGTGTGTGTGTGTGTGTGTGTGTGTGTGTGTGTGTGTGTGTGTGTGTGTGTGTGTGTGTGTGTGTGTGTGTGTGTGTGTGTGTGTGTGTGTGTGTGTGTGTGTGTGTGTGTGTGTGTGTGTGTGTGTTATGCACATTTAAGAACAGATAGACACGACGAGGACGTACAAAAACACTGACTCACAAGATAGAAAACACGAAAACACCGTTCTGTCGGGAGAGAGAGAAGCCGCAGTGTGTGCACGAATAATAAATAATTAGCTACACATAAGAAATCACTGATCACAGTTGAGAAGGAACGGAAAAAAAACTTCTGTTTTCATTTGTACATCCAAACACTGAGAAACTGCCAGCATTCACTCGTTCACAAGCCATGAGCGTTTGCATGGGCGTGCCAGATTCTCTGGGCGGAGGAAAGGGAGGTAACCGTTCCTGCTTGGACATCAAACCAGGAGACTTCAGGATTGGCTCGTCTGGCCTGTCATTTTCTCAAAGGCAGAGAGAGACAGCCAGAACTCGGGTTTACACCGATCAACATTTCTATCCACTTGGGGACAATATTCAGGCTAGGGGAACCCATATTAATGTTGAAAAACCTCATAAAATGAAAATTTCATGCCATGGGACCTTAAAATTCCGGTTATTGTGCGTGTGATGCCTTGTGTTGTCACCCGGGTAGAGAGCACAACATCGTTCAGAAACCGCTAGATAAACTCCAGGAAGATAAATTATTTTATCTACATATCAAGTATTATAACGGGAATATATCATCTTGGAGTGAGCTTTACCGAGCAGCTGACTGACTGTAACCAAACACGACGCGCAGTTTGAATGCTGAACGGAGAATGATGGACAGCTACAGCGGAGGAAAGACATTCAGCTATTGAATGGCTTTAGATGACTTTGTACTAGCAAATCATAAAATACTAATAATGATTGCTGAAAGATCATGTGACAATATATATTTCTGATGATTATTTAATTACCACGACATGCCTAATCTGAGCAAGTGACTGCCTGTCTTGAGTTTTGTCGACAGACAGAGGTGGCACGAAATGTGATGGAGGCGGCCGCAATGCAGGAAAAACCATAGAAAAACCCTGCGGCCATTGTTTAAACTCATCCTTCTCCAACCAGGAGTCCGCAAATTTACATTTCCCCATTTCGGAGTCTGTTTCGCAACGTGTGGAGGGCGACACATCACCTAACCGCGCATTTCGCAAAATACGTGACGTCACCCGTAGACGGTGTGCGCGCCCCAAGCTGATCTCACTGACTTTTTAATACCTTTTAAGGGCCTTAATTTTCCAAAAATGGATTTATCAACTTTTAATACTTTTCAAGACCCCGCGGACACCCTGATATGCATATGAAGAGAAGTGTTAGAATAATACAACATCAGCATTTGAATGGTATTGTGAACTCATTCCAATTTGACCTTTGACATCATCTGACATGAAATTAATTTAAATGTATTTGATCTCATAGATGTGGCTGTTGTGGTCATAGCAGCACCAACTGCTGCAGTTAATGGGGTGAATTCAGGTTACTTTGACATAGTCCTTTTATGTTTTACCATTTTAAATGCCTATTGCCTGCAGTGCACAGTTAGGCTGATGCCACCGGCGTGGCGGTGCCACCGGCTTGGGCCCGTCATCGCTGCTCGCAGCTTTAATCATCATTTTATTTTTACCCGATTTACTTCAATCTTCATCAGTATGATGACAAAACATAGCAGATGTAAACCTGGTAAGCACTTCTTGATAATCTACATATTGTTGCCATGGCAACACATCAAACTATAATTTTCTTTTCGATGCTTTTGAGACTCTTACAATGCTTCAAATTACATGAAACTCAACACACACATCAGACATGCTATCCAGTAGATATATACAAAGTCTTAAAAACGGGCGTGGTTCAGGGGCTCAGTAGCGCTATCTTTTGATTAAAGTAGCGCTATCTTTTGACAAAAGTGGGGGGGTTAGTTTTATCTACAGTCACCAAACTCGGTATATATTTTGTACTCTTCAAGCCGGACAACTTTCTAATTTACAGTCATTAGCTCTGAACAACAGGAAATCAGGTATTTAGGGCCTGAGGTGTGAGGACCGTATTGTAATTGCTCAGCCCATCATTCTTCTTATCCCAAGTGAATTGCATTTTTGAGGGCCTAAACATGCTCGAAAACTCATGAAACTTTGCACATCAGAAGTGGTGAAAATTTACGTCATATGGGTTTCAGAATTAGGCGTGGCAAATGGCTCGATAGCGCCACCTACAAACCCTACACCTTTCAACTAAGCGCCATTCGAGCTACGTTTCATATATGAGTATGAAAATTCGATAGACACATTCAACAGCCCAATACCTACAAAAAAGTCCCTGGGCGTCAAATCTGAAAAACCAACAGGAAGTGAGATATTTTGAATTTTCTTTCCTAAATTGGTGCAGTTTTTTGCCATTGCCAGACGTTGTACTTTAACAAATTCCTCCTAGAGATTTAATCAGATCAACATCACATTTGCACTGTCTTTTCTAAAGGCCTTTGCGAAGTTAAATTGCGAAGATCTTGGGTTTTCGCTGAAGGCCGTGTCCGTGGCTGCCCGACAAATTTTGATGTTTCGCCATGACACAGGAAGCTGTAGTAAGTCAGGCATACAATGTCCGTTCTGCCCCAAACTTCACATGTTTGATAAGAGTCCTGACCTAAACCCATCTACATGCCAATATTCAGTTAGTCATAGCGCCACCTGCTGGCAACAGGAAATGGCATGCTTTATACTATAATTCACTCCCAGAAACACTTTTAAATATGCTATGAAATCCCAAACATGCTAGAAACACAATAAATCTTGCAACACAGGGATACGTGCTACTGTATGTGATTTACGCCATTAAACAGGAAGTTGTTGTAACTCAGGTATACAGTGTCCGATCTGCCTCAAACTTCACGTTTGATAATAGTCCTGACCTGAAGACTCTACATGGCAATATTCAGTTATAGTCGAAGCGCCACCTGCTGGCAGAAGGAGTGTGGCACTTTGAAGTGAGTTTGCCATATTTCTCCTATATTGACCCGCTTAAATGCATGTCGCCCACTATTCACTGTTTTCCTGAGGCCACCGGGTGGCGGTGCATGTGCGAGGGCCCTTTCATCGCTGCTAGCAGCTTTAATTGCATCTATATCTGCTCCGCCAGACGGACACATTGACGTAGGCTACATTATTTTGTTCGGTTTACCATATTATTTATGAAGATGAATTGCATAACATGGCAATATTATTGCAGAACATATTTCACTTTTCTTTTTGCAAATATGTGTTAATTTGCATTTCTGTTGTAATTTTCGTTTGTTTTACACTGCAGATCGATCAAATGGGTGTAGGCTGTTAATTGTAAGACTTGCTTTGTGAAGTCTTCATGTTATTTATGAGAGGCAGTATAGCCATTTCTTTTACACAACGTTCTACAGTTTCACGTGTTTCTTCCATCTGCCAACGGTGTCGCCATTTCTCATTTCACCCATTTTTGTGCGTTTGCCTGGGTCAGAGCTTGCGTGATGGACCACACATTTTCCCGTCAAGTTTGCTTTTTATAAATACCAATTATTGCGTAGATAGCGGTGTACGCCTTCTTTTGTGCGTACCCAACGTTTATAAATGAGGCCCCTGATGTTTGTAAACAGCACAGCAGTAATGACTTTATGAACTTCTTTGATAATAAGATTGATAATATTAGGAAGAAAATTTTAACCATGCAGCCGTCTACTACAATATCACATCAGACAGAGCATTGTAGTGTCACAGAGGAAAAATTACACTCATTCACTGCTATAGGAGAAGTAGAATTGGCTAAACTCGTTAAATCATTAAAATCAACAGCATGTATGCTCGACCCTATTCCGACTAGGCTACTAAAAGAGATGCTACCAGAGGTCATATATCCTCTTCTTAATATCATTAATTCATATTTGTCATTAGGATATGTATCGAAAACTTTTAAGTTGGCTATTGTTAAACCACTTATTAAAAAACGCAACTTGATCCTACAGAGTTAGTCAATTCCAGGCCAATCTCAAATCTACCCTTTCTGTCAAAAATACTTGAAAAGGTAGTGTCCTCACAATTATGTTCCTTTTTAGAAGGAAATTGTATCTGTGAGGATTTCCAGTCAGGATTTAGACCGTATCATAGTACTGAGACTGCTCTCATCAGAGATACAAATTATTTACTCTTATCATCCGATCGTGGTTGTATCTCTCTATTAGTTTTACTCGATCTTAGTGCTGCATTTGATACTATCGACCACAACATTCTTTTGAATAGACTCGAAAATTATGTAGGCATTAGTGGAATTGCATTGTTATGGTTTAAATCATACCTATCTGACCGTTATCAGTTTGTAGCAGTAAATGAAGAGATGTCACACCAATCACAAGTTCAGTATGGCTTACGGCAGGGCTCGGTGCTAGGACCGTTGCTCTTCACCCTGTACATGCCACCACTAGGAGATCTCATTAGGAAGCATGGCGTTAGTTTTCATTGTTATGCTGACGATACTCAGCTCTATATTTCTCTATAGCTCTATAAAAAATTGGATGACTAGTAATTTCCTGCAACTCAATTCGGAAAAAAAATGAATTTTTAATTATTGGACAAAAAAGCTCCACAAGTAGTAACCTAGAATACTGTCTAACACTTGATGGCTGCTCTGTCAAGTCCTCGTCATCAGTGAGGAACCTGGGTGTGCTCTTTGATACCAATCTCTCATTTGAAAGCCACTTTCTAGTATCTGTAAAACTGCATTCTACCATCTTAAAAATAAATCAAAATTACGGCACATGCTCTCATTGCAAAATGCTGAACAGTTAGTTCATGCGTTCATGACCTCAAGGCTAGATTATTGTAATGCTCTACTGGGTGGTTGCCCTGCTCGCCTAATAAACAAACTCCAACCGGTCCGCTCGAGTTCTTACTAGAACCAGGATGAACATATTAGCACTAGCTCCCTATTAAACATTGCATACATTTTAAAATCTTGCTTATTACTTACAAAGCACTAAATGGTGTAGCTCCCCAGTACTTGAGCGAGCTTTTAACATATTATACTCCATCACGTCTACTGCGGTCTCAAAATTCTGGTCAGTTGATAATCCAGAGAATATCAAAATCAATTGCAGGCGGTCGATCCTTTTCCTATTTAGCACCTAAACTTTGGAACAGTCTTCCTAGCATTGTTCGGGAAGCAGACACACTCTGTCAGTTTAAATCTAGACTAAAAACACATCTCTTTACTATGGCATACACATAAAACACTTTTTCAATGAAATGATTGTTAGGCTGCATTAACTAGGTCAGCCGGAACCAGGAACACTTCCCAGAACACCTGATGTACTCGTTACATCATCAGAAGAATGGCATCTACGCTAATGTTAATCTCTCTGTTTTATCCCGAGGTTTACTGCAGTCAGCTGGATCCGGGCCGGATCCAGATCAGATGGTGGACCTGCGCCCAGACATGACCAACGCATGACCCTGAAGTGTCTGCAGAGACCGTGTCAATTAGACTCCCCCTGAAATTACCTCATAATCGATATGTCATCCTCAATAAACCCGTTTCCAGTCTGACGGCTCCGATCTTTCGAATATTGCAATTTAATAATTGTTTAATCAATACAGCATCCTCGATAAACCTGTCTCTGGCCATATGACTCAGACCTTTCGAATATTGCACTTTAATAATTGTTTAATCACTACAGCATCCTCAATAAACCCATCTCCGGCGTGATGCCTCAGATCTTTTGAATATTCCGATCTAATATGACCGATGAATCTAATATGAATCAATCATCCGATCTAATATGACCCCTGTCCTGTGAAGTTGCCAGAATAATAATCATACGCTGTTTGTTAATTGGCCAGAGGAGAACTGGCACCCCGACTGAGCCTGGGTTCTCCCAAGGTTTATTTTTCTCCATTAGGTCACCTGATGGGGTTTTGGTTTTACTTGCCACTGTCGCCTTTGGCTTGGCTTGCTCAGTTGGGGACACTAAATTTTTCAACTAAATATCCAAATAAAACTAATTAGTAAACTAAATTAACCATATAAACTAAATTACTGATCTAATTACTAATCTAATGCCCACATTGTTACTGTATGATAGTTGAAACATCCCTGTTTTCTCCAGAACGGCTTTACAGCCGAATCAAATTCTGTTGCATTATTTTCCTGTTAACGCTGTAAAGCTGCTTTGAAACAAGATTCAGCATTGTATAAAGCGCTTGTAAATAAAGGTGACTTGACTTGACTTGACCTTGCAGTACTCCATACTGAACTTGTGATCAGTGTGACATCTCTTCATTTACTACTACAAACTGATAACGGTCAGATAAGTGGGTCAATGACGTAAAAGGATTTTCAACTGGCCAATTTTAAAATACAAAAAATAATAGTATCTATCGCAATTGTTCAAGCCTTAAGAATGTTGTGAACACATAAATTCATATTAAAATTTTTAATTAACCCCTAGGAGTCTAAGCTCTTTTGGGGCCCTTTAGAAGTTTTGACATGCTCTGACATTTGTGCTTTTTTCAGTTGCTTATAAACATATTAAATGGCAAAAGTGTAATTACACTGTATTCAGCACAAACTGGGCTACCATAATATCTAAGCAACATGTACTGTATGTACATGTATTTTTGAGAGAATAATGTTTGTGTGTTTAAAAAAAAAAACTATAATAATAGTTTTAAAATTAAGGCCTCAAAACACAATAGATATGTATCCACAAGACTTTTGACTAATGGGTGCTGTTGCCTAGAGTTTTTGCTTCAAAGTGATGTGAGAATAATTGAGCCTACAAATTCACATAAAACAATACACTGATTTAAAATTTGTAAGACACTTTTTCTTTACAAAGCTAGTATACAAGGAGGCGTGAAAGATCATGAATAATGATGGGTATCACACCTGAGAGACAAAAGACTTGCATAATGAGCTGCATAATGAATGAGCTTCAGGTATAAGACTGAGAGAGCAACAGGAGCAAAGGAAATATATTTTTTGGGTAGTTTATTTAGAAAGTAGTCAACAAAGGCCTATTATTTTTTTAATGATAAAAGATTTGACTACACTGCAAAAAAATGCTTTTCTTATTTAGAATTTTTTCTTGTTTCCAGTCCAAATATTTAAAATTCTTAAATCAAGATTCATTTACTAGAAAAGTAAAATTTTTCTGGGGGAAAAAATCTAAATTAAGTGAGTTTTTGCTTAAAACAAGCTAAATTATCTGCCACAACAATTTAGGATTCATTAAACCAATTTATTAAAATACAACAATTTATGAGATTAAAACCATTTTTTTACTCCAAACTTACTTTATATCACAAGTCAAACATTTTAAATAACCTTCTGTGATCTTATTTGGCTTCGGATAAAAAAAATCAGACAGAAAATATAAAATTTTACAATATTCTGCATAATTATAAAAGCTATGTCGAATAGCATTGCATTAAAAATAGAATCTATTATAAAAACACCCAACATGGTAAAAAGAACACAGATAAACCATATATTTTGTTGCAATTGTGTGTTTATTGTCTTCAAACGTGTCTATCTGCATGTTATAGCGATCTCAGCAAGCTTTGTTTATGCCAGGGAGAATGTCACATGGTATACATCTTCTTCGTCTGTATCATATATGGACTACATGTGCACAGAGCGCCCTCCGGCTGTTAGTATGAACTGAAAACACAACACATCAGAGTATCCAGCGCTCATAATGATTACATCTGCGCATTTTGGGTAAAGATTGAATAAATAATACTTCTCTGTATAGAAATTTTACACAGACATATGAGAATCTATCAATATTTCTCCTCATCTGCATACTTTTTGTTGATGTGTGGACGTCGACTCTGGATCATCAGTATTTGAATCTCAATAGAACGCGCGCTGCGTGGCTGTGGATTAGCGGATAATGACACGCTCTCAAACGACTGACAACTATCTCTTTTTAAACAGATTGCATAAACACAGAATATTTGTTTTCGATTTGGTTTACATTATTTAAAACCTGACATTTCAACGTTTCTTTAGACATATGTCTCATGTTTGTTAGACAAGTATTCACTAATCTAGTGTAACGTACTGCTCTGAGACAGAAGGTAGAAGATCCAAATGCAGCTTTATTCAGAGGGTAATCCACACTCGTAGTCAACAAACAGGCAAGAGGTCATAACAGGTAATCAGTCCAATACAGCAAACAAGACAGGAGAGACAGGCAAACGGGTAATCCACGGAACAGGCAAGAAATCCAAAACCAGAGACATGAAACCAGGGAAACGCTCAGAAATGCAGTGATACAACGTACAAGACTTCGCCGTTAATGACAGAGTGAACATGGTTTATATAGGCTGGGGTAATGGGGTAATGTGACACAGGTGCAAACAATGAGTGAAGATGAGTCCGGGCAAAGGATTATGAGTGACAAGTCCAGGGTGGAGTGCCCTCAGGTGGTAATCAGGGGCACTCTCACTGGTGATTGTGACATAGCCCCCCCTCAAAGGAGCGGCTTCCAGACGCTCCTAAAATTGTCAAGGAGGGAGGTGGAGCGGAGGCGGACCCGGGGGCGGGATGGAGGGCCAGGCCCGTGGAGGGGAAGAGGACCTGGAGACTGAGGCAGAGCAGGAGGCCAGGATGGAGCAGGCTGGGCAGATAACCACAGCAGCGCAGATGAGGTTGAAGACCCCCACGGCGGAGCAGACGACCATCACAGCAGCACAGACGAGGTTGAAGACCCCCACGGCGGAGCAGAAGACCACCACAGCAGCACAGACGGTCTTGGAGACCCCCACGATGGTGCAGGCTGAGCAAGTGGCCCGGTTAGAGTCCTCTTTGGACTCGTGACAGGAGACAGGGTCCTTTCTGGGCTCGTGACAGGAGGCGGCGGAGCCCTCTCTGGGCTCGTGACTGGAGGCGGAGTCCTCTCTGGACTCGTGACTGGAGGCGGAGTCCTCTCTGGACTCGTGACTGGAGGTGGAGTCCTCTCTGGACTCGGGACATGGGCCGGAGCCCTCTCTGGACGTTGGTCAGTGGCCGGAGCCCTCTCTGGACGCTGGTCAGTGGCCGGAGCCATCTCTGGACGCAGGTCTGTGGCCGGAGCCATCTCTGGACGCTGGTCAGTGGCCGGAGCCATCTCTGGACGCTGATCTGTGGCTGGAGCCATCTCTGGACGCTGGTCAGTGGCTGGAGCCATCTCTAGACGCTGGTCAGTGGCTGGAGCCATCTCTAGACGCTGGTCAGTGGCTGGAGCCATCTCTGGACGCTGTTCAGTGGCTGGAGCCATCTCTAGACGTAGGTCTGTGGGTGGAGCCATCTCTGGACGCTGGTCAGTGGCTGGAGCCATCTCTGGACGCTGGTCAGTGGCTGGAGTCATCTCTGGACGCAGGTCTGTGGCTGGAGCCATCTCTGGACACAGGTCTGTGGCTGGAGCCATCTCTGGACGCAGGTCTGTGGCTGGAGCCATCTCTGGACGCAGGTCCTGTGAGGAGGAAGTACAGAGGCTTTGACCTTACTGAAAGCTATGGCCAGATCAGCATACTCGTTGGGAAGATTGGGGACAGAAGTGCATTCCTCCGAGACAGTGACAGACCGGACAGGCACGGACGAGATCTGAGAAAGACATTTGGGGTAGCAGGAACTGTTCCACTGGGTGATCTGACCAGCCCTCCAGGAGATGTGAGGATCGTGTAGGCGGAGCCAAGGTAAACCAAGGATGACAGGCATGTGTGAGGAAGACAGGATGTAGAATTGGATCGTCTCAGAATGGAGTACACCAGTGTGCATCAACAGCTCTTGGGTGATAAACGATACTTGTCCAGAGCCCAGCGGACGGCTGTCTATCGCTTAAACAATGAGTGAAGATGAGTCCGGGCAAAGGATTATGGGTAATGTAGTTTATGATGAAGTGACAAGTCCAGGGTGGAGTGCCCTCATGTGGTAATCAGGGGCACTCTCACTGGTGATTGTGACAGCTAGAGTTCCTTTTCTGAAGACTATCAGATTAGACATCATGTACATCATTGACAGACATGTACATCACTGAGAGAGAGGCTGCATATCGTGCATCATGTTTGTTTTCTTTATTTTGCAAAAAGCTAATTTTATTTTGTTTTTATTGTGACTGTACACAAAAAAATGGAAACTTAACAGATTATAATGATGTATAACACTTGCCTGAATAATAAAAAACGAGCTATTTGAGTCACTTTGGCACTGATAAGAAAAAAAGCGCGACCGCCTACTCGAGGGGGTTAATGGGACGTCCCTCCCCATAGTAAGTTTCCATAGGGAAATTTGGAGCGCTCTTGCGCCCCAGGGGTACAACTTATACCCCATTGCGATGTATCTTCTTACAGGGCATGTCAGCCTCTTCAAATGTGGTAACCCACAAGTTTCAAGGATATCCTTGCTCAGAGTTATGACTCGTTAAAAATTGTCGCAATGTTAAGTCTATGAGAATTTTTCGGCTACTTTTTCGCCCCTGGGGCGAACATCGTACCCCCGATCCCTTAGAAAAGATATAGCACACCATTCCCGAATAAGCCGCACGTTTTGACACCTCATTCATGGGTTTATGACAAACGGTGTGGGAGAAGATATGCGCCAAACTTTTGTGTGGAATAATAATAATAAGTATGGAGAATAACAATAGAGATGCCTTGCTTCGCAAGCACCACTAACTAGAATGAAGAAAATGTGAGTGGTGTTTGCAGTGGCAAAACTCGCCACTCGGTTGCTAGGGTGTTTCTATGTGGTTGCTAGGGTGGCATGGGTGGTTGCTAGGGTGTTGCTAGGGTATTCTGGGTGGTTACTAGGCAGTTGATAGGGTATTCTGGGTGGTTGATGGTTTTCTGGGTGGTTCATAGGCAGTCGCTAAGGTATTCAGGGTGGTTGCTAGGGCGTTGCAAGGCAGTTGCTAGGGTGTTCTGGGTGGTTGCTATGGTGTTGCTAGGGTATTCTGGGTGGTTGCTATGGTGTTGCTAGGCAGTTGGTAGTTGTTACAGATGGTTACTATGGAGTGGTTCTTAGCATGTTCTTAGCCTGATTTAGCACTTAGCTAATCACTATTAGCATGTAGCTATTCACTGTTAGCATGTGTAGCATGTTGAAAGTCCAGTTTGCTAGCATGAGTCAAAAGACCCAACCACCATGTCTCTATGATGTTCTGATGCAGAGATAAAAGTATTGCTAAACGGTTTCTAGGGTACTCTGTTTGGTTGCTATGTAGTGGCTTGGCAGCATCCAATGATGATACTCCAAAGGCTGCTTGTCAATATTAATGACATAAGCCAACCCCCATGCCTCTATGACATTCAAATGTGAAGATATGGCTCTGTGGATTTGGGTTGCTAGGGTGATGGAAAATGGTTGCTAGGGCGTGGCTAGGAAGTGTTGAAGGAGATTTGTCTGTTGAAGGCTGTTGTCCTGAGTCACAAAAGCCCACCCTTGTGTTTCTATGACACTTCCATCCAAAGATATCCCTTTGATCTCTTTCAATGGAAGTCTATGGGATCAGTTGCTAGAGGGCTCCAAATGGTTGCTAGGGCCTGGCTTGATAGCTTCACGATGATACTGAGATAGTGATTGGTTGCCTGAGTAAATTGAGCCCACCTCCTTGTCTCTGTGACACTGTGATCCAGAGCTATGGTCAATTCAAAATCCCTATGCAAGTTATCATATTCCGTCCCTCCCCATAGTAAGTCAATAGAAAAATTTGGGCAGCTCCTGCGCCCTAGGGGTACAACTTGTACCCCATTGTGTGGTATGTTCTTACAGGTCCTGCCAGCTTCTTCAAATGTGGTAACCCACGAGTTTCTACGAAATCCTCGCTCTGAGATATGAGGGGTCGAAGTTCGCCTCAATGTTATGTCTATGGGATTTTTCAGCTACTCCCCCCCCCAACCCCGGGCGAACATCGTACACCCAATTCCTTACTGTGCCTTCACACCGCCGCTGGCGAGAGCATCACACATCGCTCTGGCTGCTCTGCCATCGACGCTGTAGAAAGATTTGTGGACGCGCTGCTGCTCTGACGTAGATCGAATGCTTGGACTTTTTTAAAACTGCATTTAAAGGGGCTGCAAAGCAAACAATCATGTTGTCCGGCCTTTGTGCAGACTGACCCCAGGTAGGGTATAACCGTATAAGATAACCTCATGAAATCATTTAAATGTGAAAGTAAAAAAAAAAAAAAAGATTGATTGAAAGAACTTAACATGTTTGCTAACGAAATTAACCAATTAAAAGCCATTTGTGTGGTGTGGCTTTTGTGTAGTATTGGCTGTCTCAATGTGTGTGTGTATGTGCCGGTTCACCATATTTGTGTGTGGACCATGTATGGCACTAAATACATTTTTCCAGTAAAGCATAATGATTAAGGGGGGCCTTACACAAAGAGCAGCCTAGGCCCTGACCACTGAAATCGCCCCCTAAAACCTCATTCACTATTCCCTACGTTAGTCCACTAATACAGTTCACTTGATGAGTGAATGAAAACGAGTGAGTGAATTCAGACAGCCGCTGTGTGTACATCAGCTGTACACTCATTATTGAGGTTCAATGTGGGATTGAATGAGTGCACTCAATAACGTCCACTATGGTTTTGGACACCACTACAAATGGCTGTCCCTTCAGATAGTGCCCTATTTGAGGGTATTGGGGGCGATTTCGGATTCAGCCAGGGAGAGTGCTGGCCTGCCGAATCGGAACCAGGTGACAAACTAGGCAAGTCAACCTCATGTATAACATTACAGCTGATTGAGCGTGTGTGCGCACAAGTCAAGTCAAGTCAACTTTATTTATATAGCGCTTTTAACAATGTAGATTGTTTCAAAGCAGCTTTACAGTGTTAAACAGGAAAATAATGCAGCATCATTTTATTCAGCTGTATAGCCATTCTGGAAAAATTTCAAGTATCATACAGTGATAGTGTGGGCTTTAGATAAATAATTTGATCAGTAATTTAGTTTAAATGGTTAATTTAGTTTATTATTTAGATGTATTTCGATGTTTAGTTGAAAAATTTAGTGTCCCCAACTGAGCACGCCAAGCCAGAGGCAACAAAATACGAGCATGGTCATAGATATATTGATCATAGATGCCTCATTCTACTGATCCGTGCAGGCGCTAATGAGGCATCTACGTATACATCTATGACCACGCTCGTATTTTGACCTCACTTAGCGGAAGTTATGGCGGAGCTCAGAGATGATCACGTTCGTCTGATAAGAGGTAAAATAATAGCATAAATACTGCTCGGTTTCTAGCAGAAACTGATCGTTTCGCTAGATAAGACCCTTATTCATCGTCTGGTATCGTTTGGTATCGTTTAAAGCCCCTTGAAGCTGTACTGAAACTGTCATTTGGACCTTGAACCGTTTGGAGCCCATTGAAGTCCATTATATGGAGAAAAATCCTGGAAACCAGAGCTTTCCCTATCCAATTTTTTTTTTCCTCGTTTCCTCAATAAGAAATATCTGCGTACACACGAGAGCATGAAAACGGCTCAAAAAGATGTAATATACATGCCATGCCAGTATGTGGCGCTGTAATTCTGCCACAGAAATACACTAAAAATGGAGAAGAAGAGTTGTCAAGTCAAGTCAACTTTATTTATATAGCGCTTTTAACAATGCAGATTGTATCAAAGCAGCTTTACAGTGTTAAACAGGATAATGCAGCATATTTTTATTCAGCCGTCTAGCCATTCTGGAGAAAACGGTTATGTCATCAGTTCATTCCAATTATCATACAGTGACAGTGTGGGCTTTAGATCAGTAATTAGATCAGTAATTTAGTTTATATGGTTAATTTAGTTTAATAATTAGATTCATTTGGATATTTAGTTGAAAAATGTAGTTTCCCCTACTGAGAAGTCTAGTTTCAAATATAAAGCACCAAAACTTCAAAGGAATTATGTAACATTAGGTATCTGAATGAACGTCTTTGACAGAGAGGCTGCAGATCGCGAATCATGTTTGATTTCTTTATTTTGCAAAAAGCACAACAATTTGTTTTTATTGTTACTGTACTAAAATTTTTTGAAACTAAACAGATTATAATGATGTATAACACTTGCCTGAATGATAAAAAAACGACAAGAGTTATTTGAGTCTCTTTGGCACTGATAAGAAAAAAAGCAAGCCAATCACGCCGGCGCGACGGCCGACTCGAGAGGGTTAATATCATTAATTCATCCTTGTCATTAGGATATGTACCAAAAACTTTTAAGTTGGCTATTATTAAACCACTTATTAAAAAAACGCAACGATCCTACAGAATTAGTCAATTACAGGCCAATCTCAAATCTACCCTTTCTGTCAAAAATAATAGAAAAGGCAGTGTCCTCACAATTATGCTCCTTTTTTATAAAGAAATTGTATCTGTGAGGATTTCCAGTCAGGATTTAGACCGTATTATAGTACGTATCACTGCTCTCATCAGAGTTACAAATGATTTACTCTTATCATCCGATCGTGGTTGTACGACCCCAAATCAGAAAAAGTTGGGACAGTATGGAAAACGCAAATAAAAAAAAAGAAGTGATTTCTACATTTACTTTGACTTGTATTTCATTGCAGACATTATGAACACAAAATATTTCATATTTTGTCTGGTGTTGACCAGTCATGTCATTTGTAAATATGCATCCTTTCCTGTCATTCAGACCTGCAACACATTTAAAAAAAAGTTGGGACAGGAGCAATTTAGGGCTAGTAATGAGGTAAAATGGTTAAATAATTATGTGATTTGAAACAGTGGATGTCAACAGGTGATTGTTATTATGATTTGGTACAAAAGCAGCATCCAAGAAAGGTCTAATCCTTTAGGAGCAAAGATGGGACGAGGATCGCCAGTTTGCCAACAAATACGTGAGAAAATTATTGAAATGTTTAAAAACAATGTTCCTCAAAGAAAGATATAGACCGTAAGGTGAAGACGTTTTTCATTTAATCCTGTTCCCATGTATGGGGCAAATAAAAAGATCTATTGGTTTTGATCGAGAAAATAAAAGTTCTAATATGTAATCCTGCAGTTTATTTTTTATCAGTGTTTAAAGTCAGCAATAGTTCCTCCCTCGCGTAATCATATTTTGATCATGAGTGATGCGGCTTCGCGGAACATTCGTCACATGCTTCCCGCTAGACCAATAAGGTGGCTGCTTTTAGGAACGACGTTTAAATATTAGTCGAAGATGTCGTCAATATCGAGCAGCGAAGATGATGAAATTACGGCCAGACCTCCTTTTAAACTCCGTAAAAAGCGTTATGAACAATGCTATATGCATCTCACGTCCATAAAGAAAGAACAAACAAAGGATTTTACACACACACGTTGGGATACGTTCAGAAACAGCGTCAAACGGTGGCTTGGCTTGCAGGGTGAGAATCAGAGAATAGCAGAAACATACAAACATTGTCTAGAAATCGAGTTTGACAATGTTCCCGAAGACGCTGGGTTTCACTCCACTTGCTACAGGCGTTTCATTGACAAAAAAACGTTTGGATGCGGCCGAGAAACGGGTCATGCAGCGTCCTGACGCTCAAGTTCAAGGCCAGTCTGTGTCATCGGCTAGTAGTACCTCAACAATTGAATGTCCGACCAAGAAACTAAGGTCCAGGACGGGCCTGCCAGCAGCTTGTGCAGGTCCTGTGCTTCCTGCCTTGTGCATAATTTGTAAGAAAACGGACAAGTACATTACTGTTGCAAGCAAACGCCAGAAAGACCATCTTTCACAGGCAGAAACATTGTCAGCAGGTAAGAAAAAACAACAACAACAACACACACGTTTGAACTTTAAAGTTTAATATAATATGCAGGTTACCATGGCTAACTGTCATATTCAATTACATTATTTATTTAATATTTATTGTACAGTCAGATTAGCATTGTTTTGCATACAGTGTCAGAACACTTAATATTGTTGGTGTTAACAGTTTTTATTTGATGGTATTTATTTACAATTTTTTTATTATTATTAATTACAGGCCAATTGCTGAAAGCTGCTGAGATTAAAGAAGACACTAGCATTCTTGTGCATATTCGAGACAAAGACTGTGTGTCTCTGGAAGTGCGATACCACAAGTCCTGTTACAGACAGTACACCAGATTCTTGACAAAGTCTACTGCAACAGTTACTGGGACCTCAGAAGAACAGTGAGTTGTTATATTGCATTATCAAATAACAATAAATAATTCCCTCACATTATTGCACATTTCAAAAGTGAAGCCCCATCATTGCAGTGTTAGTTTTGAAAGCAAATTTTGATTTAATTTTAATCATTAGTCTTTTGACTAAAATGCCATTTAGTTTTAGTCATTGTTTTAGTCACCTGAATTTTAGTTTTGTTTTAGTTGACTAATTCTACAGTAGATTTAGTCTCCTAAAATCTGAGTTTATTTAAATTGTAATGCATTAATTGTGCATTTAAGCAATACATAACCGACTGTTACTTGAATACATGTCAGAATTTTGACTGTTTTTGACTGTTGAAGCACAAAAATACACAAATTAAGCTCAATTAACTTTTTTTATATAGTTTTTTATAATTTTGTATTTCTGTTTTTGTTAGTATATCAGGTTAAGCTAAAGCTTCAAACCACTTATTTAATTTCAAGTAATTACATTTTTTTTAAGGTTTTGATATGAATAATAAAATGTTTAGTGGTTTGTGAAAGTAGAATAAACTAGAAATAATTTATTACCAATGCATTTTCTTTCTGAAGAATAAATAAAAAAAATCTTCACAAATCGCTTGGTCAATTGCTTTGGATTTTCTACTATTTCTACTATATTTTAAATAGAATGCATTGTGAAATAGTTATGGCACACTAAATAATATATATATTCCATTTTTAATGTTTTCTTTTCAGAAATGATCCAACCTTCAATGCCAGCTACAAGATCTTCTGTGAGAGGATCATCCACCATAGAATTATTGTAAACCAAGAGGTGCTGACAATGACGCAGCTAAGAAGGATCTTTTTAAATCTTGTGAAAAAACATCAAGATCTTGATGCTTCAAACTACAGGTAATTTAAATACCATGAGTTTCTTTGGCAGCTTTTATGCAATATATATATTTATTAGGGGTGTAAGAAAATATCAATACACGTGAGTATCGCAATATTTTGTTTAGCAATACTGAGTGTGGCGTCATTTAGACTTTTGTTACAGACAAGGTACGAAAAAGATTGACAAAAATTTAGCCGTATATAAAATGTACAATGCCAATGTCAAATATTCGAAGAACACAACAAATCTGAGAGCGCACATAACGAGGCATCATTTTGATGTACGGATAACAGATCAGCAGCAAACGGCTAACGTTAAAAGAGAGGATCCCCTTCATATCAACTCACTCTGGAGCAAGTTCACACATCAAAGTTACCACCAACCTCAATGTGTGCAACCAAAATAACTCTGTCAGTACTTTATTTCATTTTACAAAGATATGCGTCCTCTCAGTGTCGTAGAGAACGAAGGCTTCCATCATATGCTGAAAACTTTGGAGCCTCGTTACACAATATCATCCTGCCGACAGATTACGGACAATGCTGTGCCTAACTTGTACAAGGAAGCAAAAATGAGCGTACTAGAATCTCTTTTGTACCTTGTCTGTAACGAAAGCCGAAATGACACCACACTTCGGTTTTTGTACACGGAATCGGGAGCTGGAACTATTTTCACCCCCCATTACTAGCAGCGAACTATATTAACGTTAACATTAATGATGTGCCATTATGCTAGTACTATTTTTGTTCAGATCAAAATGTTAGGACACTGCATGTTACAATTGTAAACTGAAACTAAACCTTTAAGTCAAGTCAAGTCAACTTTATTTATATAGCGATTTTAACAATGTAGATTGTTTCAAAGCAGCTTTACAGTGTTAAACAGGAAAATAATGTAGCATAATTTTATTCAGCTGTATAGCCATTCTGGAAAAAACGCTGATGTCATCAGTTCATTTCAATTATCATACAGTGACAGTGTGGGCTTTAGATCAGTAATTTAGTTTAAATAGTTAATTTAGTTTATTAATTAGATTTATTTCGATGTTAAGTTGAAAAATTTAGTGTCCCCAACTGAGCACGCCAAGCCAGAGGCAACAGTGGCAAGGAAACCAAAACCCCATTAGGTGACCTAATGGAGAAAAATAAACCTTGGGAGAAACCAGGCTCAGTCGGGGTGCCAGTTCTCCTCTGGCCAATTAAAAAACAGCGTATTATTATTATTATTATTCTGGCAGCTTTACAGCTCAGAGGTCATAATAGATCAGAATATTCAAGGGACCGGGGGCAACATGCTGGAGACGGGTTTATTGAGGATGATGTTGATTAAATAATTATTAAAGTGCAATATTCGAATGATCGGAGGCAACACGCTGGAGACGGGTTTATTGAGGATGACATATCGATTTAAGTATTATTTAATTGTAATATTCGAACAATCTGAGTCAACACGCCGGAGACGGGTTTATTGAGATGCCGTGTCGATGAGGCAGTTGCAGGGGGAGTCTAATCACGGTCTCTGCAGACACTTCGGGGTCCTGTGTTGGTCTTCTATGGGCGCAGGTCCACCATCTGAACTTGATACGGCCCGGATCCGGCTGACTGCAGTAAACCTCGGGATAAAACAGAGAGACTATCATTAGCGTAGATGCCATTCTTCTGATTAAAAAACGAGTACATCAGGTGTTATGGGAAGTGTTCCCGGTTCCGGCTGACCTAGTTAATGCAGCCTGACAATCATTTCATTGAAAAAGTGTTTTATGTGTATGCCACAGTAAAGAGATGTGTTTTTAGTCTAGATTTAAACTGACAGAGTGTGTCTGCTTCCCGAACAATGTTAGGAAGACTGTTCCAGAGTTTCGGAGCTAAATAGGAAAAGGATCGACCGCCTGCAGTTGATTTGGATATTCTAGGTATTATCAACTGGCCAGAATTTTGAGACCGCAGTCGACGTGATGGAGTATAATATGTTAAGAGCTCGCTCAAGTATTGGGGAGCTAAACCATTTAGTGCTTTGTAAGTAATAAGTAAGATTTTAAAATTTATGCGATGTTTAATAGGCGTGTGGTAGCATGTACAGGGTGAAGAGTAGTTGTCCTAGCACTGAGCCTTGTGGTACTCCATACTGAACTTGCGATCGGTGTGACATATCTTCATTTACTACTACAAACTGATAACGGTTGCATAGGAATGATTTAAACCATGATAAAGCAATTCCACTAATACCTACATTATTTTCGAGTCTATTCAAAAGAATGTTGTGGTCGATAGTATCAAATGCAGCGCTAAGATCGAGTAACACTAATAGAGAGATACAGCCACGATCGGATGATAAGAGTAAATCATTTGTAACTCTGATGAGAGCAGTCTCAGTGCTATGATACGGTCTAAATCCTGACTGGAAATCCTCACAGATACCATTTCTTTCTAAAAAGGAACATAATTGTGAAGACACTGCCTTTTCAAGTATTTTTGACAGAAAGGGTAGATTTGAGATTGGTCTATAATTGACTAATTCTGTAGGATCAAGTTGCGTTTTTTTTAATAAGTGGTTTAATAATAGCCAACTTAAAAGTTTTCGGTACATATCCTAATGACAAAGATGAATTAATGATATTAAGAAGAGGATCTATGACCTCTGGTAACATCTCTTTTAATAGCCTAGTCGGTATAGGGTCCGAGCATACATGTTGTCGATTTTGATGATTTAACGAGTTTAGCCAATTCTTCTTCTCCTATAGCAGTGAATGAGTGTAATTTTTCCTCAGTGACACTACAATGCTCTATCAGATGTGATACTGTAGTAGACGGCTGCATGGTTAAATTTTTTTTCCTAATATTATCAATCTTACATGTGAAGAAGTTCATAAAGTCATTACTGCTGTGCTGTTTACAATCATCAGAAGTTGAAGCTTTATTTTTGGTTAATTTAGCCACTGTATCGAATAAATACCTTTAAAGCAGGGTCTATAAATATATATGGTCTGTTTATAACAGCTTACATTTTATACATTTAATATAACTAAAGAATCCTGCAAGCACTTTATTTTTCACCCTTTACTCGTAATGCACAAAACGTTTTTTTTTCTTTGCAAAGGTTTGTATTTGGTGGTGTGTTCTTTATGACAGCTTTCCTAAAATTGTATCATATAACTAAAATAAGAAATATTCCAATATATCACCTTGCTTACAGTATCGCAATTTATCATATCACAACCCCTGTATCGTGCTGCGTATCGTTCATATCACCATATTCTTGCCGATTCACAGCCCTAATATGTATAATAATGATAATCATATTTTATAATGTGTAGAAGCTGACACAGTGTATGTTAACTTATTTGTTTTCAGTGTTAATATATCTATATTTATACCGTTGTGATAATTTTTCACTGTATCTTTGTTTCAGGCAGGATAAATTAAAGAGGAGGTTGACCCGTGATTTCCCCCAGCTGGTGTTTCACGCACCTAGCAAGCGCAACATCAGTGAGCTGGTTTTTGTTGAGACACTACACAGATAAGCTAATAAGATAAGTCTGCAGATAAGCTAATAGACAGGCAACCTCATCCATCAGGTACAGAAACAACTGAGTCAACTGAGGTAACTAGCCAAAGTGACGGTGAAAACACGGCAAGTACAGTGGCTGGTCCGCAAAGACCAATTTCAATGGCCTCTGTCAATGCTACAGAGGACACAAGGACACTTTATAGTGCGGCATTGATATTAAAGATGCTTCTATGTGACTCTCCCGGTATGACATGCCCGTGGCCACCCACGTCAGATGATTTAAATGTGATGTAAATCTGATGATGATGATAGTGATAGGGATGATACTGATGAGTAAAGACATGCTGTCATATTTTGAGCTGATTTTGAGCTGTAATGAATCTATTGTGACATTTTTCAAAATTAAGGGGGCAGGGAAGCATTTTGAGTAATTTCAGCCAACTTGGGCCAAAGTGTGCTGCTTTTTTAAACTTCATGTGATTACATAGTACCTGCTGAAATTTTTGATGTATAAAACATCACAGTTTTGCTACATTTAAAATGTGTATGTTTAATTTTGCTTGGTGCCAATCTGTTGAAGTTGAAGAGTATTTTCTACAAATTTGCCATATTTCATGGTCTACATTCACACTTGAGTATAGTAATGCACCAATGTCAGTCTCAAATGTTAAGGTACATGTATAAATGTCAGTTTGAGATATATTTTGTGTTGCCAAAATGAATAAAAATACAGATACAAGCAAAACCAGCAGTATAAGATTTTTTTTTCAATTCACAATTATATGCATTTATGGATTGTGACAAAAAACTGCAGGATATTTTGTGGAGAACTTTTAACATAAAGTCCAAAAGGGTGTTGTCTATGCAAAAATTCATTTAAAAAGTAAAGCATTTAAAAACAATTTGTTGACTCAGATTGTTCGAATATTACAATTAAATAATACTTAAATCGATATGTCATCCTCAATAAACCCGTCTCCAGCGTGTTGCCTCCGATCATTCGAATATTGCACTTTAATAATTATTTAATCAACATCATCCTCAATAAACCCGTCTCCAGCATGTTGCCCCCGGTCCCTCGAATATTCTGATCTATTATGACCTCCGAGCTGTAAAACTGCCAGAATAATAATAATAATACGCTGTTTGTTAATTGGCCAGAGGAGAACTGGCACCCCGACTGAGCCTGGTTTCTCCCAAGGTTTATTTTTCTCCATTAGGTCACCTAATGGGGTTTTGGTTTCCTTGCCACTGTTGCCTCTGGCTTGGCGTGCTCAGTTGGGGACACTAAATTTTTCAACTAAACATCGAAATACATCTAAATAATAAACTAAATTAACCATTTAAACTAAATTACTGATCAAATTATTGATCTAAAGCCCACACTGTCACTGTATGATACTTGAAATTTTTCCAGAATGGCTATACAGCTGAATAAAATTATGCTGCATTATTTTCCTGTTTAACACTGTAAAGCTGCTTTGAAACAATCTACATTGTTAAAAGCGCTATATAAATAAAGTTGACTTGACTTGACTAGTGCCCAGGTGTGGGAACAAAAATCACTTTTTAGACCCTTTTTCCTAGTTCACCTTATGGCCTAATAGGAAGAGATTTGGATATTTCACATTCAACAGTGCACACTCGGCTGTCATTGAGTCTGTGTTATGCACTTCCATCACTGTCTGGTTTGGTTCAGCTACCAAATCTGACATCAAGAGACTACAACGCACAATCCGGACTGCGGAGAGGATTATTGGTGCTCCCCTGCCAACCCTCGAGGACCTGTACTCTTGCGTGAGGAAGAGAGCAGGGAAAATCATCACAGACTCCGCTCACTCTGGACACCGCCTTTTTGAACTGTTACCATCAGGACGGCGACTCCGATCACTGGCCACCAGAACATCTAGGCACAGGAACAGTTTCTTCCCACAGGCCATTTCCCTCTTGAACAGTTAAATACACCCCCCCTTCCCTAAGTGCAATACTCTGACTGTTTAGTGCAATCTTCTAAACTCAGGAGATTATTTATATTTATATATTCATACTACTGTAAATATGTTCATAATCTGTAGATGTTTAATCTGACTAAACGTAACTGTGACCTTGTATTTTTTATACTATTTTTCATATTTTATTCTTAGAATTTGTATTACTATGTTCTTGTTGTGTTTGTTTTGTATATGTGCACTGGAAGCTTCAGCACCAAGAAAAATTCCTTGTGTGTGCAAGCACACTTGGCAATAAAGCTCTTTCTGATTCTGATAACATAATTAAAAGATTCAAGGAATCTGGAGGAATTTCAGTGCGTAAAGGACAAGGGCGCAAGCCTAAGCTGAACAATCGTGATCTCCGATCCCTCAGGCGGCACTGCATCAAGAATCGTCATTCATCTAGAAGCGATATCACCACATGGGCTCAGGACTACTTTGGCAAACCTTTGTCAAGTACCACAATACGTAGTTACATCCACAAATGCCAGTTAAAACTGTACTGTGCCAAAAGGAAGCCCTATGTTAACAGTGTCCAGAAGCGCCGTCGACTTCTCTGGGCTCGGAGGCATCTGGGATGGACCATCACACAGTGGAAACGTGTACTGTGGTCAGATGAATCAGTATTTCAGGTATTTTTTGGGAGGAATGGACGCCGTGTGCTCCAGACCAAAGAAGAAAAGGATCATCCAGACTGTTACCAGTAACAAGTCCAAAAGCCAGGGTCTGTCATGGTATGGGGTTGTGTCAGTGCCCTTGGCAAAGGTAACTTGCACTTCTGTGAAGGCACCATTAATGCTGAAAAGTACATAGAGATTTTGGAGCATAATATGCTGCCTTCAAGAAGACATCTTTTCCAGAGACGTTCATGCATATTTCAACAAGACAATGCAAAACCACATTCTGCACACATTACAAAGTCCTGGCTGCGGAGGAAGAGGGTACGGGTACTTGACTGGCCTGCCTGCAGTCCCGACCTGTCTCCAATAGAGAATGTGTGGCGCATTTTGAAGCGCAAAATGCGACAACGAAGACCCCGTACTGTTGCCCACCTTAAGACTTGTTTGCAGGAAGAATGGGACAAAATTACACCTGAAACACTTCATCACTTGGTGTCTTCAGTCCCTAAACATCTTTTAAGTGTTGTGAAAAGGAATGGCAACATTACAAAGTGGTAAATGCTTTACTGTCCCAACTTTTTTTGAAATGTGTTGCAGGTCTGAATGACAGGAAAGGATGCATATTTACAAATGACATAAAGTTGACCAGACAAAACATGAAATATTTTGTGTTCATATTGTCTGCAATGAAATACAAGTCAAAGTAAATTTAGAAATCACTTTTTTTGCGTTTTCCATACTGTCCCAACTTTTTCTGATTTGGGGTTGTATCTCTCTATTAGTGTTACTCGATCTTAGCGCTGCATTTGATACTATTGATCACAACATTCTTTTGAATAGACTCGAAAATTGTTGGCATTAGTGAAATTGCATTGGCATGGTTTAAATCATACCTATCTGACCGTTATCCGTTTGTAGCAGTAAATTAAGAGATGTCACACCGATCAGTATGGAGTACCGCAAGGGTCAGTGCTAGGACTGTTGCATTTCACCCTGTACATGCTACCACTGGGAGATATCATTAGGAAGCATGACGTTAGTTTTCATTGTTATACTGACGATACTCAGTTCTATATTTCTTCACGCCCTGATGAAACTTACCAATTCACAAGATTAACAGAATGCATAGCTGATATAACAAATTGGATGACTAGTAATTTCCTGCAACTTAATTCAGAAAAAAATGAATTTTTCATTATTGGACAAAAAAACTCCACAAGCAGTAACCTAGAATTCTGTCTAATACTTGATGGCAGCTCTGTCAAGTCATCGTCGTCAGTTAGGAACCTGGGTGTGCTCTTTGATACCAATCTTTCATTTGAAAGCCAAATTTCTAGCATCTGTAAAATTGCATTCTACCATCTTAAAAATATATCTAAGTTACGACTTATGCTTTCAATGCAAAATGCTGAAAAGTTAGTTCATGCGTTCATGACCTCAAGGCTAGATTATTGTAATGCTCTACTGGGTGGTTGCCCTGCTTGCTTAATAAATAAACTGCAGCTGGTCCAAAACACAGCAGCAGTTCTTACTAGAACCTGGAAGTATGACCATTTTAGCCCGGTTCTGTCAACACTGCACTGGCTCCATATTAAACATCGCATACATTTTAAAATCTTGCTTATTACTTACAAAGCACTAAATGGTTTTTGAGTTCTTGAGCGAGCTCTTAAAGGGATCCCATGGTGTCAAGACTTGTATGGCTTAATATAACATAAATTATGTCTCTTACTGCAATATGTAGTAGAAAACCCATGAAAGATCCACGTTATTTAAAAAAAATCCATTATATTTGGACAATGGGCGGCACCATTTTGTTTGCGTTTTAGGTTGATGACGTAGAATGGTTGCACTCGGCAATCAACTGGCTCTACCCGTAGCTACTTTTACCACAACTCGAAAAATGTTTCAGAGTTAAACACAACCAATCAATTGCTTTGTAATTGCATTTAAAACACAAGTGCACACAAACTCTCTCTCTCTCACATACACACCAATAGATCGTCGCGCTCACACACACACACACACACACACACATCCACGAACTGTGCACACACACGCTCAATCAGCTGTAATGTTATACATGAGGTTGACTTGCCTAGTTTGTCACCTGGTTCCGATTCGGCAGGCCAGCACTCTCCCTGGCTGAATCCGAAATCGCCCCCAATACCCTCAAATAGGGCACTATCTGAAGGGACAGCCATTTGTAGTGGTGTCCAAAACCATAGTTGACGTTATTGAGTGCACTCATTCAATCCCACATTGAACCTCAATAATGAGTGTACAGCTGATGTACACACAGCGGCTGTCCGAATTCACTCACTCGTTTTCATTCACTCATCAAGTGAACTGTATTAGTGGACTAACGTAGGGAATAGTGAATGAGGTTTTAGGGGGCGATTTCAGATTCAGCCCCTGTCGTGGAGACTGACGAGGGCAGCCCATAACACATCTCGATTGAGAACAGAGAGCAGTCTGTCAGATGTGTGTGTGTTTGTGGGCGTGGGTGCGCGCACCGATTTGTTGGTGTGTATGTGTGTGTGAGAGTGTGTTTGTGTGCATATGTGTGTTTGAGTGTGTTTTAAATGCAATTACAAAGCAATTGATTTTAACTCTGAAACATTTTTCGAGTTGTGTTGTGGTAAAAATAGCTACGGGTAGAGCCAGTTGATTGCCGAGTGCAACCATTCTACGTCATCAACCTAGAACGCAAACAAAATGGCGCCGCCCATTGTCCAAATATATAATGGATTTTTTAAATTACGTGGATCTTTCATGGGTTTTCAACTACATATTTCAGTAAGAGACATCATTTATGTTATATTAAGCCATACAAGTCTCAACACCATGGGATCCCTTTAACACATACTCCATCATGCGCCCAGACAATGACAAACACATCCCTGAAGTGTCTGCAGAGACAATTAGACTTCCCCCCTGAAATTGCCTCACCGACGCGGCATCCTCAATAAACCCGTCTCCGGCGTAATGACGCCGATCGTTCGAATATTCCTATTTAATAATTATTTAATCGATATGTCATCCTCAATAAACCCGTCTCCGGCGTGATGACTCAGATTTTTCGAATATTGCAATTTAATAATTGTTTAATTGATATGTCATCCTATAAACCAATAAACCCATATTTAGCAGTTTCATGGCTTGCTCAGTTGTGGACACTAAATTTTCAACTAAAATATCCAAATAAATCTAATTACTAAACTACATCAACTATATCAACAAAATTACTGATCTGCCCACATTGTCACTATATGATAATTGAAATGAGCTGATGACATCACCGTTTTCTCCAGAGTGGCTGTACAGCCGAATCAAATTCTGTTGCATTATTTTCCCGTTTAACACTGTGAAGCTGCTTTGAAACAATCTGCATTGTAAAAAACGCTATATAAATTAAGTTGACTTGACTTGTAATGGACAGAGCAGGGCCCGGCCTTAAACTGGGCCCTGGAATGTGCTGTTCACCACAGATCATATAAATATGTGAATGTGAATTGTGTTTGTTAACAGGATACTGTGAGTTCAGAGGAAGCAGCATCAGCGCCATCAAATCCACCTGATGAAGAGTTTGAGGGAATTGGGGACTATGAGGAGTCTTTCCTTGCTGAATGGTGGCAGGAACCCAAAACTAAAGGAGATACAGGAGAACCAGCTGAATAAAACACACCACATCAAATACTCTTATTTGTACTCTTATTTGTTACCCTAGGGAAGTTGATGACTCTCTTGCCCTTTTACTGGAGATGAAATGTAATGCATTAATTGTAACTCTCTCTTTTAACCAGAACCTTGGAGCTTTTGTATTATTATAATGCAATAAGGGCTTATTTACCACATACATCTAAAAACAAAACATGCATATCTTTGTAAGAATTTTTTTAGATAAGCTCATTGAAATTGGATCACCAGTCTAAACTCCACTTAACAAAATCATGCCTGTATTGGGAATATCATTGTATCCTTGGGAATAGTATGTTAACCCTTGGTGTCCTTTTTTCTGTTTGTTACCCTACCATACATTTAATGATGTGTTATATATTAAAATAAATATTTTTGTTGATATGAAATTTGTCTGCATATTTGCTGTGTAGTCTTTTTAATTCTGACTCACATTTAGTCATTTTGATTTCAGCTATATAAGAGAGTTGTTGACATTGCGGCTAGCACTTATTTCCAGGGATTTCAGAACAGCGTAACAGATATTACGTCATTGGGCAGGCGTGGCCTATTTTAGAATCTGCATAGGTCAACGATCATGCGCAGTTTGGGAAAGCCGTTTGCTTCAGATACCTGTCCGCGATCAAGGGTATTTCGTGTCATATCACATTCATACTGTTATAAATACATTAATACAGTTGAAACTTCAGATACCTGTCCGCGATCGCGGGTGTTTTGTGTCATATTACATTCATACTCTTATAAATACATTAATACAGTTAAAACTTCAGATAGGGGAGCGCGGGGCACAACCTAACGCGGGGTTAGTAGTAACGCACATGTTTTAACCCTTTCCACACATGCCAGAATGACGAAACTTAGTGTATTTACTAGTTGCCATATCAACATTATTTAGAGAAATTTAGCGCCAAAATTAAAAAATCTCTGGAAGATATTACTGAACATGTATTTAACCATAGCAAAAGTAAATTTCTTACTTAAGTTTAGTTTTCATCTCTGTTTTTTGTGTTTATTTAAAATAAGACAAATCTGATATTATTTTAATCTTATATCTGTTATTTAACAGTTGAGATCGTTCTTTAATGCTGATCTAACCAGCAGAAGACACGAGCCGCGATTTAAATCCCAGTTGCACAGATGGGGTGCGTTGTTATGGAATTCCAAACCTGCCATTATTAAAAATAAATAAATATACAAATAAATGTAAAAAATAAATAAATAAATAAATATATATAGAAAAGCAAAAAAAAAGAATAGTTATTTATACATTTATTTCCTTATTTATGCATATATTTATTTTTTTCCATATTTATTTATTTATTCTTTTATTTATTTCCAAATTTATTAATTTCTACATTTATTTATTTCTACATTTATTTATTTTTACATTTATTTATTTCTACATTTACGTATTTCTACATTTATGTATTTCTACATTTATTCGTGCGTAGGGTAATGAGGAGGGTGTGGTTTACCTCAGACATAGCAATCGAGCTCAGAGTAGGCGAGGGCGAAGGGTTGAGGCCACAGTGACACCCTGTGGTCGACATACAACAAGTAGGCTATAGCTTACTGACATTCATACTGTCTGTGACTTCAAAAGGTATATGGTCAAAATCTTAAATCTTACTGTATGACATGGATAGGCTACTCTTTATTCCGGACATGGCTGTAGAACCTCGTCTGGTCTGGATTTGTAAAATGTCCTGGGCTAACAAACATGATCAGCAACATCTTCAACATCTTCACTACCTATTTGTAGTGGACACGAGTGGTACCCGGTGGGGTCTTCTGCTGTTGTAGCCCATCTTGCCTCAAAGTTGTGCATTTTTTGGCTTCACAAATGCTTTGCTGCATACCTCGGTTGTAACGAGTGGTTATTTCAGTCAAAGTTGCTCTTCTATCAGCTTGAATCAGTCGGCCCATTCTCCACCGACCTCTAGCATCAACAAGGCATTTTTTCTCCCACAGGACTGTCGCATACTGGATGTTTTTCCCTTTTCACACCATTCTTTGTAAACCCTAGAAATTTTCATGAACGGTTGTGCGTGAAAATCCCAGTAACTGAGCAGATTGTGAAATACTCAGACCGGCCCGTCTGGCACCAACAACCATGCCACGCTCAAAATTGCTTAAATCACCTTTCTTTCCCATTCTGACATTCAGTTTGAAGTTCAGGATATTGTCTTGACCAGGACCACACCCCTAAATGCATTGAAGCAACTGCCATGTGATCGGTTGATTAGATAATTGCATTGATGAGAAATTGAACAGGTGTTCCTAATAATCCTTTAGGTGAGTGTATATAGGCTACAGTCAACACAAGCTTATTGATCAATGCATTTGAAACGAGACCACATTCATTTCACATTCATATTTCCTATTTGACAAACACATTAGAGCTTAGATTGCGCTCCAAAAAATCAAGCCCGTCTCTACCCGAGCCCGTGCATGTTGTGTCTGAGCCCAGCCTGACACACTATGAGGCCGAGCCTCAAAGGGGACCGGTGTGACGCTCAGCTCAATAATCTGCTCTATGCCAGCGCTCCTGAACCCTCACCGGTAAAACAGCTTGCTCAAATCCCGCTCAGACATGACATTCATCTGTACTGTAGCCTACTATACTTGTTGTAGCCATTAAACAATGTATTTTTTAATTCATATTTATGTTAAAATATTAGGCTATAATTTATACATTTATTTTTTAATTTCATCTGATTATGAAAAGTGAAAGATGCGAGCGGGTCAGAAAGAGTTTTGATGGTTATTATATTTTGTTTAACATTAAGTTTTGTTTTCTAGAAAGCCTTTCTGTAAAGTGAATTTCGTTTTGTAAAAATTGTATCTTAATTTTAATCAAGGTTTCGTCAGACAATTGCCTGGATTTAATAAATAAAAAGTAAATGTTACAAAAATCGTGACATGAGGCACGGGAGCAATCACTTTCATTGCACATGAACTGGAGAGAGTCTCAAATAAACCGAAATTCAGCAGGCTACTTGCCTCACAGTCAAAGACATGAGGAATATGTGTATATAGAAAGCTTGAAATGTCCACTTTCAAACGAAACAATTCGAAACAAAAATAAATAGTAGGCAATGTGCAGTGTTCACGCGAGCAGCTCATGACTGGGATCTCAGAGCGTGCAGTGCCGCCACTCCCGCACCACGCGCTGCTCATAGGGGAGTTTTGAATAACTACATTAGGCATATTGCTTGATTTATAGGTTTTAAGTCTTTGTGTTCAGTTCAGTCTAGAATGTTTCAGTCGTTAAGCGAGTCCCCGGCTTAAGACGTGATTAATAATAAGACCACCCTAATGGTGCGTTCACACCGGACGCGAATGACGCGATTCGCACGAGTGATTTACATGTTAAGTCAATGCAGAGACGCGAAATGGCATTCTGCGGCGTGATTCGCGCAAATGATGCGAATTGAGCGGTTTGAAGGCGTGATTCGCGCGAATCGCTCAAGTTGAAAAATATGAACTTTGGCAGATATTCGCACCGCATTAACCAATCACGAGCTTGCTCTAGTAGTGACAACAATGAGAAGAAAATCTGTATATTAATATCTGGTTCAGACAATATGATTATCACTGTGATAACATTAAATGACATGAAACAACCCAGTCTCGTTTTGTTAAATGCAAGTTTATGTATGATCAATAATACAAAAGTATAAGTAAAAGGTATAATAAGCTATACATGAAATAAAGCAAACAATTCAGTCAAACATTCAAAGTCAGTGCTAGTCGGCTACAACTGTAACGTACAGTTATAGCCTAAAAATATAAAAGTAATGAAACTTCACTTTGCCCTCAGCCAAAACGATTTGCCAGGGAACAAATTATGGATCCATGAGACCAAAGATCGCCCGTTACATATACACAAGACGAATTATAGCTCGAGACACCACAGAGATATCAGAGCCAGCGGCAGACGGCAGAAGGACTAGCCGAGGAAAGGCTACTCTCGCCGGGGTAAACAAGTGCGGAGCGCCGCGGATCCACTGGAGCTCACAACTCCGAAAACGCCAGATAAAATGTTCAAATAGACACTCTTTTTTTATAAATAAACCACAGATTTGAGCTTTAAACAACTACATTATCACCTGAAAAAGTCTTAAAACTACGTTTTGTCACACATTAATAGTAGATTTAAACAAAAAAAGATGTGTAAACACAGCCCATGTCAGCCATTTCTCAACGAGACGAGCCGGCTGGCAGAAGCCCCTCCCATGACGCGAATTCGCGTCTATTGTGCAGTGAATGTCTGTGACGGCAAAATTCAAACTCTATCTATTAATTCTGAATAAGAGACAAAACTTCTCCAATTGCCTTTATAAAGATTTTATTACCTTGCAAGGAAAGAGCCACAGTCAACAGACATACAGAATGTCAGCAGAGCGTGTCTGAATTAGACACAACATGGTCCTGCTTATATCCACGTTTCCCCAAACAATTTACGACTCCTCCCGTAATCACATGCTCATGCCATGGATACCATAAATGTTCATATACAAAAAGTTGCCTGTAACCTTCCCCTAGTTAATGTTACCTTTCACCCAGATGCACTGTTTCTGTATGAATGCATGCATTGAAATGACAATGCACAATTACATTTATTGTGAAATTGAATATATGCATCGTAATGAACATTTATTGTAAACTGGAATCTCGTGGTCATGATTTAAATTTTTCCACAACAATCCCCTCTTTTTATCACATCATTGATAAATCAAAGACAAAAAATTTTAATCAGTGTTTTTGTGTATATATGATTGTAACTTCTAAAACTACATGAATATAATAATGAAATTGAAATGTGTAGTAAATTTGTAATAAAATCATTAACCATTAGTAAATACTGAACCATTTAAAAAAACAAAGTAGGTAAATATGTTGATAGTAATAATAAAATAATAAGCAAATTCAAGCCATTTCATCACACTTATACTTTTCATTTCTGACTTTCATATAAATGATCACTCTCTTGAATTTGTGAAGGATGAAGAAAATATGCGTAGGCTTTTTTTCTTGGGTAAAGTCCCTCTTTTGCTGCAAGCATAAAATGTGGTTATAATATTTAGATATCTGGGGCCTTTAGAGGCTCTCCAGATTGAAAAATAAAGAAACATAACCTCCTAACTTGTTTCATTCTTACTTCCCATCAGTTGCTTCACTGAATTCACTCATCCACTCGTCATATTCGTCACAGATGTCTTTTTTGGCCATCTGATATGATACACTTGATTTCACCACTCGTTGAACCATACTGCTAATGCATTGAAAAATACATGGCAAGCACATCAATATCAGAACCACAATTGCAAGAATGGGTAACACAGTAAATCCTATCCAAGATCCCCATCCTTTAAAGTCTGTTAACCACTCAAACCATGAGCTATCAGCTCGTTCAGGTTCTCTTACGGCCTGTTTCATATGCTCAATTATATTTGTTAGGTTGTCGCTATAGTCTGGAATATGAAAGCAGCATGATACCCCTAGCATTTTGCAAACTCCTCCTTTCTCCGCCGTTAGCATGTCTAAGACCAGTCTGTTTTGGATTACTGCATCTCTAATTTGCTTCATTTCTACATTTACCATCGCCAATGCGTGCTCAGTGTTATTAGCTATAGCTAGTACAGACCATGCTAACCCATTCACTTTCTTCATTGTTACTGCATTTCCTATCCCTGGAACAATAGACCACCCCACATTTGCTCCTGGTGTTGTCCATGGATTTGACAACACATAACCATTATAATTGTTTGGTAAAGTTTCCAGTACAGACATAACATCTCTTTTCTGTTTTTTTTTCCCTCGTTTTCATAACCCGGTAAATACACAGATGTCCCCACATTAATCACAGCTGGGTAACAGCACCCCACCCACCTTCCCTTTGGCATGAAATGGTAAGCTCTTTCTCCACAAACCCAAACTGCCGCAGGTGAAGTGTCATTAGTTTTTTCAAACGGGCAAGTGAAACGTGTTTCAATGCCTTCTATTACCGCTGAACAGTTCTCGGTTGTTTCATTGTTCATGTCGATTCTGACCCTGCAGTCAGACCATCCTGCCCTCGTAGTTGGTTTCGATCTTTTCGAACACACACACACTGCTTGGGATCTTACAATGGGCTCTAACTTCCCCACCTGGGAATAATTTCAGTCAACAGGGCTTTTGCCACTGTTGCTGCGTCAGATTTTGCGGTCGGGAAAGCTTCGGTCCATTTGGACCACATGTCCACCATGACCAAGCAATACTTCTTTCCCTCACATGGACTCAACTCAATGTAGTCCATCATAAGATATTGAAATGGCCCCGCAGGTGGTGGATGTGATGCTTGAGGCATTTTCACTCCCCTTGCCACATTGTGTGTACTGCAAATCATGCATCTTTTACAAAAATTTTCAGCAAATGCTGTGAACCCCTTTGTAAACCATGAATTATTAATTTGAGTAGTCATCCCCCCTTTCGCTACGTGATCCATTCCATGGAAACACTTAGCGAAATGCCCAAAAAAATGACGGGGTAAACAAGGTCTGCCATCCTCACTCATCCACACTTCATTCTCCACTTTGCATCCACATCGTTTCCACAGCTGTTTTTCCGCTGTTGTGGCGAACGTCTGCATACTACCTATGGAGGACAAAGCATTTGTGTTTATTTCAGATAACAAAAGACATTCCGGTTCTTTTGTCTGCTGGCCTGCCGCGACCTTCGCAGCCGCGTCTGCTCTCGCGTTTCCTGTTGAAATAGAATCTTTGTTGTTAGCATGCGCTGCGCATTTGCAGATTGCGATCTGTCTGGGCAATAAAATTGCGTCTAGTAATGAAGCCACCAGAGAAGCATTCAAAATTGGCTTCCCATCTGACTTCAAAAATTCCCTGTGTTTCCACAGAGCCCCAAAATCATGCGCCACCCCAAATGCATAACGCGAATCTGTGTAAATCGTTACACTTTCACCCTTCATCAGCTTGCATGCTTCTGTAAGGGCCACGAGTTCTGCTGCTTGAGCAGAATAATGTGATGGCAATGTGCCAGACTTTAAAACGTCGAATTCGTTTGTTGACCGCATACCCTACTCGGTTCTGCCCTGTTTGTGGATCTTTAAAGGCTGAGCCATCCACAAAGAGGACATTGTCACAGTTCTCGAGCGGTGTGTCCAAAAGGTCAGGTCGTGGTGTGCACACCTGTTCAAGCGTTGTCAAACAACAATGATGTTCCTCCCCATCTTCTTCTGTTGGAAGAAGAGTGGCAGGGTTTAACACTGTACAGCGCTTGACAGTGATGTTTGGCATATCTAACAAAATTGTGTGATATCTCAAGATTCAAGATTCAAGATTCAAGAGTTTTATTTGTCACATACACAGTTATATACACAATATACAACTGGCAGTGAAATGTAAACAGGTCCGCTCCATGGACAGTGCAAATAACAGTTACAAGAAATTAAAATAGAAATAGAATAAAATTAGAATAAAAAGTATTAACATAAGTAGAATTATAAATAAATCAAGTAAAAGATAAAAATAGGAAATAAGATAAATAAAAATATAAAAAATATGTGGATATGATAAGTGAGATAAACTGTAGACTTAAAAATAAGTGGTTAACATAAAATATATATATATGTATATATAAAGAAGTATAATGTGCTAGGTTTATTACAGGTTGTTACGCAGTAACAATAGGGACGATTGTCAATAGGTTGACAATTGTCAACCATCGAGCTGTCGACAAATGTGATGTTTTCTGTTCTTGCAGTATCATGGACACAGCGTGAGGAACCATTAATGTTAAATCAGAATACCCCACAAATTCTCTAGAGGCCATCACAGCCTGTTCTGCTGCTGCTACTGCTCTTAGACACAGAGGCAGCCCTGCTGCCACTGGATCCAATTTGCTGGAAAAGTAGCCCACCGGTCTCAGCTTGTCGCCATGTGACTGCAAGAGAACAGAAGTCATAAATCCCTTCTTTTCATCCACCATTTGCACAAATGGTTTATCTGTCGTTGGCAATCCCAAAGTGGGGGCCATAGCTAGTTGCTTTTTGATCTTTTCAAAGGCCTCTTTCGCCTCCTCTGTCCAATCAATCTTATCACAGGACTTCAACTCCCTTCCTGTTGTCAGTGCTCTAAGAGGCTGTTCAAAAAGCGCATAGTTGGGAATGAAAGTTCTGCAATAGGAACACATTCCTAAAAACGACATCATTTGTTTTTTCGTGATCGGTTTTGGTACGTCTACAATTGCTTGTACACGTTTGTCAGACAGTGATTTAGAGTTTGCGGATATCACATGACCCAAAAACGTAACCTTCTGTTTTGCAAACTGCAATTTGTTTTGACTTGCTTTGTGGCCCTCTCTCGCCAAATGCTGCAAGAGGGTCACAGTGTCTTTCACACATGTTGTTTCGTCTTTCGCACAAATCAAAATATCGTCAACATATTGAAGCAAAGCCGACCCTGCTGTTAGTGCTAAAGTTTCCAAACTCCGTCTGAGGGCCTCATTGTAAATCGTTGGTGACTCACAATAGCCCTGACACAACCTCGTAAATGTGTACCCTTTCCCCTTAAAATTGAATGCAAACCAAAATGCACTGTCTTTGTCCACTGGTACACTGAAAAATGCATTAGCCAAATCCACCACAGAAAAGTGTGTGGCATTTTGTGGAATTTGTGACAGAATTGTATAAGGGTTTGGAACTGTAGCTGTTCTCGCTCTAACAGCTGAGTTTACGGCCTGCAAGTCTTGCACAAAACGCCATTCCGTAGGCTGACCTTTGTCTCTGATCTTTTTTACTGGAAAGATGAGAGTGCGCACCGGTGAATTATCACATGGCACTATTATGCCTTCTTTCAGCAGTGATTCAAACACTGGCTCAATGCCAAGAATTGCCTCTTCTTTTAGAGGATATTGTGGTTGGCAAGGTCTAAAATCAGATTTTGGAGTTATCACCACCGGTTCACACCCCTTTATCAGTCCTACATCATATTTGTGCTTTGCCCATAATTCACAAGGCACATCTGCCAGTACTGGGTGAATGTTCAAAGCACACATATTTGTCACACATTCGCTTTTCTCCATGCATTTGTCAATGGGAGTAATTTTTCTCTCTGCTGTAATGACATTCTCACATACAGACTTATACGCTCTCAACTTTTCACTGTATGATACAGTCTCATCGATGTTTTCCCAGTCATCTGTTTCAACACATTCTTTCACAAACACTCCTAGTTCTGCCCACGTTTGTTTCTGCTGTTTAACAACTGATATGTGTGGCACAGAGTCTCCTGCTATTAGATAGAAAGGGAGCTGCTTTTCTGACAGGCAGACTGAAACAGCACACACACTCTCAGTCCAAAACATCAGATCAAATTCCAAAGTCTCCTTTTCTTCTTTAAACCACCCCTCTTCATATTGCTGATCTCGTTCAACTACGACATGTGACGTGCAATGCAAATCATCAGGCATCATGACATCTGTGTCATTTGACAGTGTTAGCTTTTTCCCCAATTCACATACTGTTTTTGCCCATTTTTCATCGGTTATGTGCCAGTTGTACGCCCAATTTGGTTCAATACTCAAAAACATTTCTTCCCTCTCTTGGACGGTAATCCCCGAGGGATCTCCAATCAATGCCAAATTTAGTTTACACATTAAATCACGGCCTAGGAGGGGCACTGGACTTGTCTTTGAAATCACGAAAGCATGTCTCAGCACTTGACCCCCCTCCGTCTCACATTCTAATGGCACAGTGAACCGCTCTGACATTAAATGCCCTGACACAGAAAAAGACTCATATCTTTTATCTGTTAACTGCGGTTGCCGTGGCAAGTCACATGGTCGTAAAACAGATCTTGTTGCTCCTGAATCAACTAAGAATGAAACACTAACTCCCTCCACTAACATGGAATATCTTGGCATGTTTAAAAAAGGTTTACTGCCATACATCATCAAACATTTCTCAAAATCATCTTTGGCAGTATCAGACATACACAAAGAGGTGCAAGCATTTTCTTCATTGCAAAGAGCATTATCAGTATATGTGTATGTGTTTGGATGTGTGTGTGAGTTTGTTATTAGTAAATGTTCACTTCCCTTTTCTGATGCGTGCTCGGCTTGGACCCTCTCTCTCTCTCGCCCTCCGTTCCCACCATCTCAATCGGCCTTTCGTAGCATCGGACAGTCCGCACTCCAATGTCCATCTTGCTTGCACTTTCGACATTTGCTGCACTCACGAACAACGTGATCTTCAGCTCCGCACAGATAGCAGCCTTTCTTGTCTGAGTTCTGTCCTTCTTTGCTCCACTTTGCTCGACCTTTCGCGCGCGCTCCCGCGGATTGCTGTGGTTTTTGCACTGACGCCAGCTGCAGTTCTTTAGGCTTCGGTTTTCCTCTCCCTCGCCTCATCTCGTCTTCTGCGTGCAAAGCATGTTTCACAATGGTACTCACGCGTCCTTGTGTCCATTCCACGTAGCTGCGTCTCACTGCTTGGGCGATTTCAGGTTTCAGTCCAGTCAGCAGACAGGTCGCTAGATGGCTTTCCCAGGTGCTAGGTGTCAGGCCGCGGTCTCGCGGCTCGATCATCCCGCTGTGCTTGTTAAACACTGCATACAATCGTTCATAGTATGTTTGGACACTCTCACCTGGCTCTTGAATGCAGTGACTCACCCTGGACATGTCAACGCGTGCTGGGAATTCTCTCCTCACAGCATCAGTCAACCCAGTCACCGCCGCTCTGTATCCGTCGTTTGCAGCGTGCAGCCAGTCGACATCCATTCGTCTGTGATCTACTGATGATATATCTCCACTTACTTTGTTCCAGTTCATTCCGCCCAACTTTGCCATCATCAGTCTTTTCAGTTCATTCACGGTTGGGCTGAACTCACGACAGAATGTCATCAGCTCGTCAGCGAAGCGATCTCCCGCGTCCCACGGATCTGGCAGGTGGGCCATCGCCTCTTTCATGTCGTTGAGTCCCCACGGGCGGTATACGAGTGTAACACCGGTCTGTCCGACGGCTTCCACCATAGGACAGCAGACACTCACCTCCTCTTCTTTGACTTTCTCTTTGGTCTGGCGCGGTGCTCTGTCCACCTTTCTCTCACGGTCTTTTCTCTTTCGCTGGCGCGGCGCTTCCTCCTCTTCCTCTTCCTCACTGCCTGAGAAAGTATCAGGAATCATTTCAAGTTCATCAAAGTTCTCAGAGTTCTCATACTCATCTTCCAGTTCCTCGTCCAGTTCATCTTCCAGTTCCAGCGCTCTGACCAGACTTAACATTTTGGCCTTTGCGCGTGCTGTGGTTGATCGCAGCTCATACGGACGCTTGGCTTCTCCTTTGAACCCCTTCTTCCAGATCACCGAACTTTTCCCCTTCCTGCCTGTCGGTGAGTTGGCCCGGAAGCGTTCAGCTTTGCGCGTCTTTCTGTGCACCTCTAGCTCTGATGCGCGCTCTCCTTCTTCCTTGAATTCCTCGGCGCGCGCTCCCTCGCCGACTTGTCGAGACGCTGGTGTTGGTCTGTTTGCTGGAGCTGGTTGAATTGTTGGAAACGGTCGGTTTGGTGGAAACGGAGCGCAATCGAGATCGGGGTCCCACTTTAAGCCTTGCAACTCGGCATTCAGAGAAGTGTAGCACGGGGGTTTATGTGGAAGAACAAACAGAGGAGATATATTAGTTTCATCATCACTAGGTGCAGATGCAATTGTCTCATTCTTTTTCTCTACCCCGCTAGATGCAGCTTTTTTCATCATTCTTTTTTCTCTTCTATCTGCCTCATCCACCCAACAACTCACTGTTTGCTCACATTTCTCACATACATGCTTCCTACAACAACCTCTTGGTTTATCTGTTTTCTCTTCAATCGACTCTTTTACCACATTCAATCTGGTAACACTCAATGTGCCCTCTTTTGGAAAATCGTGATACTTGATCAATTTCTCTACATCTTGCATACATTTCTGGCCATACAATTTTCTCATTTGACAAAATACCGGTGTGTCATATTCAGCA
Source organism: Gobio gobio (assembly GCF_949357685.1). NCBI lineage: Eukaryota > Metazoa > Chordata > Actinopteri > Cypriniformes > Gobionidae > Gobio > Gobio gobio. Next base: position 30,752,629 of record NC_137104.1, on the reverse strand, counting down.
AATTTGCTCTGGGACTTCCCCATATTGGCTGTCTGTTTCTGTGGTTTTTCCCCTCTAGCGTACGCTAATGAATCTGTCGGACGTCTCCGTACAGATCTGATCTCTTCATCCAAGACCAGACGGGCGGACACTCCCAGTAGCGTCCTCTCTTATTGGCTCCCAATAGCCCAAAACCGGCTCACAGCACGGTCTCCTCGCCCACGTGATATCTCAAAATTCTCAAAATTTTGTCACGTTGCATTTACCACAGAATCAGACATCCACCCATGGTTTATCCCCCCTTTTATTAAATCTTTAATCTAAAAGATTAAATCTTTAATAAATCTAAACAGATTCAACTTTCAATCTAAACAAATTCAAATTGTCAATAAAATTATCCCCTGAATTTTAAATTTGATTTGTCTCTTACCAGAATGCTATTGCCGTTGTGAGTTCTTTTCTTTCAATTTCCAGTGGTGCTCCTTCTGGGCCCCGGCGTTCGGCCCCTCTCCCTGAACTCTTTTGCGGGGTAGGGTTGGCGCGTGAAGCGTCAGGCTGATCAGGCCACCATCCGTCCTCAGGGCCACAGAAGTCGCATCCAAGGAATCCTAACTTCTGACACCAACTGTGACGGCAAAATTCAAACTCTATCTATTAATTCTGAATAAGAGACAAAACTTCTCCAATTGCCTTTATAAAGATTTTATTACCTTGTAAGGAAAGAGCCACAGTCAACAGACATACAGAATGTCAGCAGAGCGTGTCTGAATTAGACACAACATGGTCCTGCTTATATCCACGTTTCCCCAAACAATTTACGACTCCTCCCGTAATCACATGCTCATGCCATGGATACCATAAATGTTCATATACAAAAAGTTGCCTGTAACCTTCCCCTAGTTAATGTTACCTTTCACCCAGATGCACTGTTTCTGTATGAATGCATGCATTGAAATGACAATGCACAATTACATTTATTGTGAAATTGAATATATGCATCGTAATGAACATTTATTGTAAACTGGAATCTCGTGGTCATGATTTAAATTTTTCCACAACAATGTCACACGTAAATGAAGCGAATTTCAGGCGTGAATGAAGCGAGTAAACTCAAAATGTTCAAGCGTCCAACTTCGCGCCAATCGCGTCTGGTGTGAACGCCACATAAGAAAACCTCATTATATTCAGTGATGCTGTGACTGTCCACACGTGAAGTGACGCGACAACAAAAATGTTCTATTGTAACCGACGACTCATTCTATTTTGGATCTTTGAAAAATGTGTTGTAGTTTGTCAAGTGTTGTGCATGTACAAATAGGAAATATGAATGTGAAGTGAATATGTGTCGTTCCAAATGCATTGATCAATAAGCTTGTTTCGACTGTTAGCATGCAGCGTGATATGTGCAGCTTCCTTTCTGTGTTTTCTGACCGCTATGGAAAATATAAGCGCTTCTATTTTAGAGTCCCTGTCTGTTAAAAATGTTGTTCATGTTTGTTAGCCCAGGACATTTTACAAATCCAGACCAGACGATGTTCTACGGCCATATCCGGAATAAGAGTAGCCTATCCATGTCATACAGTTAGATTTAAGATTTTGACCATATACCTATCGAAATCACAGACAGTATAAACGTCAGTAAGCTATAGCCTACTTGTTGTATGTCGACCACAGAGTGTCACTGTGGCCTCAACCCTTTGCCCTCGCCTACTCTGAGCTCGATTGCTATGTCTGAGGTAAACCACGCCCTCCACATTACCCTTCGCACGAATAAATGTAGGAATAAATAAATGTAGAACTAAATAAATGTAGAAAGGAATAAATGTGGAAATAAATAAAATAATAAATAAATAAATAAATATGGAAAAAAATAAATGTATACATAAATAAGGAAATAAATTTATAAATAATTATTTATTTTTGGTTTTTTTGCTCTTCTATTTATATTTATTTATATTTTTATTTTTTACATTTATTTGTATATTTATTTATGTATTTATTTATTTTTTAATAATGGCAGGTTTGGAATTCCATACTATGTAACACTGCGTTACAATGAGCCCCTATTAGAAATATGCCATTGTATTCTATACTTTTATTAATTCTTTTGAGAAACCATGAGAAAAGGGTGAATAATGACAGAGTTAATGTTCAGAAATTATTAATTATTATTATGTTTTGAACTATGCTGTATAGCTGTATTTAGCGACGTGTTTGTGTTTGTAGTAAAACTCAAAAATGCTTATATTTTTAATGATTAAAAAATGCCATCATTTTATTTTAAATAATATATTATAAATTATTATAATAATTAATAATTATATTTTGTTGAACATTTTTTTTAGTTTGTGTTGTATTGTTTTTTTATTATATCAGGTAACATTTTAAGCTGTTATTTGGTCATGTTACATTGTGCCCCACCACATGTTACAATGTACCCCACCTATGGGGCATGTTGTCACATTTCACTTCCATTCTTTCGGGGTAAATCCAGAAAAAAAGTATACACTGTATTAATGAAACAAAACCACATAATTGTACTAGACATGTGCGCAATTAATGTGGGAAACAATAAATACTCTGAACCCCAAGTGGATTTACACAAACTGAGAAAGTCAAAAAGCGTTAGGTTGTGCCCTGCTCTCCCCTACTTGTCCGCTAGGAGTGTGCCATATCATACCATCCACGATAATACCATAAATGTTTACATGATAAAAAAGTGTCATATCGCGATATCAATAGCGACCCGATGGCGTATGGCGCATTTATATGAGGCGCCACGTAGGATTTAAATCAAACTTCGCTTATCAATACATATATAACACACGTGCATATACACCTATAAATTACTTACATGTATACTATTGGATGTTCAAAATACATATGTGAAATACACGTGCACACTAATATGAAATCCACACCAACATACATATTATGTTAGTAATGAATGCATACACACTCGTGAATAACTTGCATATACATTTAAACTTGACGCACGCATGGACCTATAAATGCTCGCATATACATATAAACTTCCATGCATATACACCTATAAACACTCGCACATACATATACACTCACTGCACGCAGACACACCTATACACACTCGCACATACATATAAACTTCAATGCATATACACCTATAAACACTCGCACATACATATAAACTCGATGCGCACATACACATCCATAAAACACTCGCGCACACTGTAACGGTGGCAGGCCCAAATAAACTTAAATAAACCGTCTAGGTTAACTATGCATAGTTCGGGCGCCAGACAAGCTTAATCTTGTCAAAATAAAATTTCTATTTGTTGCTTTTTCCACCGATTACAAACATAAATCAGAGTCTCACACAAAGAAAATTCATATTCCCAGTTATATATTTTCACCAAACTACCAAGGAAACAAACAAAAATAATTCACAAGTTCATTGTCATGGTTCTTGGGTATATTTTCATAAACAATAAAGGTAAGAAAATCACACAAAACACCAACAAAGGAAATAAAAATAAACAAATAAATTATAGAAAAAAAATTAATTAAGCACCCTTAGTTTCACACAACATTTCCTCAACAGGAGGTACTGGAAACAGAAAGGATGAAAAAGTATATAAAGAGAAAGAGATCACCTTGGTTTCACTTCAAAAATAAATTTAAAAAAAAAAACAATCGTTCTTCAACATAAAAAAAAAAAACAATGATTTACAATGGAAACAAAAATAAATAATTAAATATATAAGAAGACAATACAAGTTGAGGCAAGTATCTCTTTGGACAGTCCCGGCAGATTCAACACCTTTCAACAGGTTCGCTGCTCAAACTGTGCAAATTAAATAATATATAAAGAAAAGCATTCAAACTGTCAGTTCATATCACAAAAAAGAAACTTTTACACGCTAAATCAAACCAAACACCAAAAAATGGGAAACAGTCTTTGGTGTGATGTGATGAATGGGCGTGCGTGAAAGTTCAGGTATGTTTGCGGGTTCGTGTAGTGTGTGTGTGTGTGTGTGTGTGTGTGTGTGTGTGAGGAGCGCTGAGCTCGGGCCGGCAATGGCAGGGAGGAAACAGTTTTTTGTCGGTTGGAGTCTTTTACACTAAGAGAGTTTAAACAGGAGTTCGTTCACCTGAGCAGCTCACTCGTGCTCGTCAGCCACAAAGACTTCGTCACCCTGCAACCAGCAGCCGAGAGTACCTGCCGCACTCCAAAGATCTCCCCGGAAACTCACATCCGCTTCAGCGACCCAGACTGGCTCAAACAGCAGCGATGCGTTCAGTCTCACCAACTAGGCGGATGTCTCAGGTAATCTGTTTTCTCTCTTTCTTCTCTTTTTTTTTCCTCCTCTCGTTACTCCTATGACTCCTCCTTATATACACATTTCCGGTTAATTTATTTCCCTCCTCCATCCGGCCACACAGCAAAAAAAACTCCCCTTTTTTCCTCGTACTGCCACACTCTCCCCCCCTGGAGAAAACAACCCATGGTTGTAAGATAAAAGGTGGAAAGTGGGGATTAAAAACCCAAGAAATCTTCATCCTCACTAGCGGATTCTTGGAAAATTTCAAGGATTCGCTGTCTTTCTTGGATTTCAAACTCCTCTGATGTGGGGTAACATGGTTTCAAATTAGTCACATGCACAGTGCGGACATCTTCCCCGGTGGACTCCAATGCCACTTGATAATTCAACGGACCCTGCTGCTTTATGATCCGGTAAGGACCCTTCCATTTGGGAACAAGTTTTGCACTGAAGTAATGTTGTGCACTGGACTGGGGGAAACTCTTTAGCCACACACGGTCCTTTTCTTTAAAGAACACCTCCCGTCTTTTTTTATTGTAGTTCCTAAGCTGTCTTTTTTGTGCTTTTTTGCAGCACACCTTTGCCTTTGCTTGAAGCTGGACAAGATTATTGACAACATCATAGGAAGGTAGATCGGGAGATAGATTCCTACCGTGCAACAGTTTGTCCATTGGACCTTGCAATTTTCTCCCCAAGTGGAGTTCTGCGGGACTCATGCCAATGGACTCCTGGACAGCTGAATTGACTGCAAATCGTAGCTCAGGTAAGTATTGATCCCACTTCTTATGGTTATCATCTACGTAAGCAGCAATCATATACTTTAGGGTCCTGTTTACTCTCTCGTCATATTAGTTTGTGGGTGGTAGGCAGTATTGAGTTTTGTGAGACACTCCACTTACCACACAACTCCTTAAATACAGCAGAAAGGAACTGGGAACCTCTATCAGATAAGATAAAGTCCGGAACACCCCATCGTGTCAGAATCTCTCTCCTGAAAATCGTCGCAACGGTTTGTGCATTGGCCTTCCTCATAGGAAACAGCTCCACCCAGCGGGTAAAGTAGTCCACAAAGACAAGAAGGTACTCATTCTGTTGGGTACTGCAGGGCATTGGTCCCATAATGTCTACCCCTAACATTTCGTTGGGATGAGAGGTGCTGATTTGTTGTAATTTTCCTGCAGGTTTGAGATTTTCGCTTTTGAGGGTTTGGCACTTCACACACCTTTTGACGTGATTCTTAACGTCCGCCCACATCCCCGGCCAAAAAGCCATGTCATGCAGCCTCTGGTAAGTTTTGTAAATACCAATATGACCACTTAACGGATTTGCATGATTGTGTTGCAGGACTGTCGAAATCAGACTGTTGGGCATGTATATCCGGTAATGACATTGGCCACTCTTCAACTGTGTTGTGTGGTACAGTTTATCTTCTATTACCTTATACTGATCTTTCAGATGATCACCATGTCCTGCCAGTGTTTGGAATATTCTGATGACATCAGGGTCTTTGTGTTGTTCCTCCCATATGGCAGCGGCAGAGATTGGAAGGTCTGATTCCTCAGTTCGGCTGGCATATACGCTACATCCAGGTTGGGTGTGGATCCGGGACAGAGCATCAGGTGCTACATTCAGCCTACCCTTCCTGTATCCAACTACAAAATCAAACTTCTGCAGTCGAAGAACCCATCTGATAAGTCGGCTGGTGGTTTTTGTAGAGCTCATTACCCACTGCAGGGCTGAGTGATCGGTCACAACAGTGAAGAGTTTGGGCTCTAAATAATGCTGCCACCTTTCTAGAGCCCACACAACAGCAAGACATTCCTTCTCTGTCGCTGAGTAATTAGTTTCTGCTTTGTTTAGGGTCCTACTTGCATATGCAATCACCTGCTCTGAGCCCTGGTCCCTGCGCTGCGTCAGCACCGCACCCAGTCCGGTGTCGCTGGCGTCGGTACACACAATAAATGGACGTTCAAGGTCGGGATGTCCGAGGACGGGAGGTGAGGTAAGGCATGCTTTTAGCAGTTCAAAAGACTGTTGACATTGGGGTGACCACTTAAATGCATGACCCTTTTTTTTCAAGGCATTAATGGGCTCTGCGATCTGTGAGAAATTTGCCACAAACCGGTGGTACCACCTGGAGAGTCCAAGGAAGCGTTGAACCTCTTTGATATTACGAGGTACAGGGTATGCACGTATGGCTTCCACCTTACTTGGGTCTGTGGAGATACCATGAATATTCACCACATGCCCAAGAAAAGTCAACTCCTAAAGACAAAACCTACTCTTCTTTAGGTTTACAGTCAACCCAGCTGTCCGCAATCGATGGAGAATTGTCTGGAGATCGAGGAAGTGCTGGTCCATGCATTGTGAGTACACTATAATATCGTCAATATAGACAAAGCAGATGGTACCTCGCAATTCTCTCAAAACTGTCTCCATCAATCTTTGAAAGGTCGCTGGGGCATTTTTTAACCCAAAGGGCATGACTCTAAACTGATATAACCCTGATGGAGTGATGAAGGCTGTCATGGGCTTGCTATCTGGGTCCATTGTTACCTGCCAGTAGCCACTGTTGGTCGATGGTCGAAAAGATGGACGCACCAGAGAGGGATTCAAGAATCTCAGTGATGTTCGGGAGAGGGTATGCATCACTCTCTGTTATAGCATTAACCTTCCGGTAATCAACACAGAATCTCATTTTACCATCTTTTTTGGGAACTAGGACCACAGGTGAAGCCCAGGCCGAGTGAGATGGTTCCACGATACCTGCCTGTAGCATCTCCTCCAGCTGCTCTCTCACAACAGCTTGCTTTGCAGGACTCATGCGATACAGTCGCTGTTTAATGGGCACTGGATGGGTGATATAGAGGTGGTGTTGGAGAACATCCGTCTGTCCTGGACGAAGGGTACACACCTCGGGATTGGACTCTAAGATTTGCCGTAGGTGTTGTTTTCCATCCGGTGGTAAGTGAGCTGGTGCTCACTTACCACCGGATGGAAAACAACACCTACGGCAAATCTTAGAGTCAATTCACAGCCAGGTCAATTAACTCTTGATCATCCAAGTTGTCAAGTGGGCATGATAGCAATGGGGGTGTGGGTGGAGGAATGGAACTAAGCAGGGAGAGGCTTTGCTTGACACTCTTTTGATGTCTCTTTTCCAGGTGTGGCAGTTTCACTGCAGGTATACTGGCCTGACCTGGTTGAAAAGGGCAGTCTTCATTAGGGGCAGACTTGAATGAATATTTCCTGTCTGTCACGTTAATCTGCAGTCCACTACAGAATATGAAGTTCAAACCTAAGATCACTGCATAGGCAAGGGATTTGGAGGTGAGGACAGCCACCCACACTGAGAAAGTCTTATCATGGAGAACAATGGGCAGACTTATCCAGCCTAATGGTACCTCTGCCACACCATTAGCTAAATAAAGAGGTCCAAGGGTGAAGTTTGACTTGCGGGTTAAGCTCTGACCAAAGGTTTTCATGGAGGAGGGTGTAACTTGCGCCTGTATCCAGTATAGCCTTTCCTCTCCAAGTGCCAATACTAATGGGTATTTGCCTACCGCAGCAATAGGAGCACAGAGGATGCCGTTTCCATGGCACTGCACTCTGTGCTAACCCATCTGGACCATAAGAACACGTATGCACGCATGCTGTTTGTTGACTTCAGCTCAGCATTCAACACTGTCATCCCATCCAAGTTAATTGCCAAACTTGGAGACCTGGGCATCAACACTTCAATGTGCAACTGGATTTTGGACTTCCTAACTGACAGACCCCAGAATGTTCGATCAGGATCCACCTGCTCCACATCCATCACTCTTAACACTGGTGTACCACAGGGCTGTGTGCTAAGTCCGTTTCTCTACTCCCTCTTCACCTCCGACTGCAAGCCTGTGTATGGAACTAATTCCATCGTCAAGTTTGCGGACGACACTACGGTGATTGGTCTCATCAGCAACAACGATGAGACTGCCTACAGGGAGGAGATCCAGCACCTGGCCACATGGTGCGCTGATAATAACCTGCTCCTCAACACCACCAAAACGAAGGAGCTCATCGTGGACTTCAGGAAGGAGTCAAGAGGCACACACGACACCATCCACATCAATGGAATGGCTGTTGAGCGTGTCTCCAGTTTCAAGTTCCTGGGGACCCACATCTCGGCGGACATGTCGTGGACGACCAACACCTCCAGCCTGGTCAAGAAGGCTCACCAGCGCCTCTTCTTCCTGAGGACACTGAGGAAGAATCAGCTCTCCTCGGCTATCCTGGTGAACTTCTACCGCTGCGCAATAGAAAGCATCCTGACCAACTGTGTGGCAGTGTGGTATGGGAGCTGCTCTGTTGCGGAGCGCAAGGCACTGCAGCGGGTGGTGAAAACTGCCCAGCGCATCACAGGAACTCCACTGCCTGCCATCGAACACATCCAGAGGAAACGCTGCCTGCATCGAGCTCGCAGCATCCTCAAGGACTCCTCTCACCCAGCCCACAGACTGTTTTCTCTCCTGCCCTCCGGCAGGCGTTTCAGGGTCCACCGGACCAGGACCAGCAGACTAAAGAACAGTTTTTTCCCCAGAGCTGTCTCTTTACTGAACTCAAACCCCCGTTGATCCACTTCCCTCATAAACTGCGAACTCTCCTACCTCACACCTACATTCACTTTGTTATTTGCACTACCGACTGTTTATTACAGTAACAACTGTTTACTTATGCATTCTGCACCACCATACCGTAACTGGATTATGCTCATTTGCACTGCCGACTGTATTTACAGTAACAATGTTTACATTTGCATTTTGCACCGTACTTCTAACTGGAATATGCAACCACTTTCCACTGCACTTTACACTTTCTTTCGGATAGCTCTGTCCATAATTTATTGTACTAACTTAATCCACTGCTATATTCCTCATATTAGCCTAACATATTATTGTATACCTCTAACTGTAAAATTCTGTTCAAGTAATAACCGTCTGTATATTTATTCATAGTACATAGTCACCTGTAAATTCTGTTTATAGTAATAGCCATCTGTATATTATATTCATAGTACATATTCACCTGTAAATTCTGTTTATAGTAATAGCCATCTGTATATTATATTCTAGTACATATTCACCTGTAAATTCTGTTTATAGTAATAGCCATCTGTATATTTATTCACTGTATATATTCATCTGTAAATTCAGTTCTACTTATAGTAATAACCATCTCTCTACTTATACATATTTATATATATTCAGAACATTTTTATGTCCTGCACTTACGCAACCATTGTATATCCTGCACTTGCTGCTATTGCACTTCTGGTTAGACCTAAACTGCATTTCGTTGCCTTGTACTTGTACTTGTGTAATGACAATAAAGTTGAATCTAATCTAATCTAATCTAATCTAATCTAATTGTTGTGGTACCGCAGTTGGATGATTTGGGGTATTGAGACCGGTGGTGGTACTCTCTTCCATGGTCATAGATGGCAGGGTGTAGCTGCTGCAGACACTGCGTTGCTGGAAAGGGTAGTTGGCTGGCGAGGTGGACCACCAGACTTCAAAGGTTGGAAGAAACGCTTGTTATTGTTGGCACGATACTGATCAGATGGCTGGTTAGAAGAAGCAGACATAAAATGTGGGCAGTTTCCAGGCGAGTGGTAACCTTTACACCTCCAGCACTGTACTTGAGGCTTCTCCACGGGTTGGTTAGGGATTGGTCTTTGTGGCATGGTAGGTGGTTTTATGGCCTTACGTCCCTCATATTGGATGTGCTGCACATAATCCTTTTCCAGCTGGTGACCCAGCTTCACTAGATCTTCGACCGTGCTTACTCTGCTGCGTAGCTGACTGGCAAGATAGGGCTTGATATTTTTAAGGATCAATTTTACCATGTCACTCTCTGTTAGGGCAGGCTTCCACCTTTTGCAGAGAGCTCTGTACGAGAATGCAAAATCCCTGATGGATTCCTTCTCTCCTTGGATCCTATTTCTGACCCGATCTGCCAGCTCATCTTCATAATCCTCCGAGAGGAAAGCTGAGAGGAAGGCGGATTCAAACTCACTCCATGTTGTTATAGAGGATCTGGCAACTTCCCACCAGTCACGGGCAGTTCCATACAGGACAGTTCGGAAAGTGGCCAGCAGGTCTGTATCAACCAAGGGATGTAGTGCTAGAAAATCTTGACAACGGGCCAGATATAGCAACGGATCTGGGTCGTCGGATGGCCTTCCAAAGGTGGGAAACGTTAATTTCAGGTGGTCACTTCTTACCCCTGTAGCAGCGGATGGAGGTGCAAGTGCAGGTACAGTCACTGAGGGTGAGGGAGGAAGGGAAGGGAGCAAAGTAGAATCAGGAGGGGATGGTAGTCTCTCCTTAAGCAGATCCACCATCTTCTTTTCTTGAGTCTTGCATTGGTAAGTCATCTCCGTCTCAAACTTCCTTAAGTTGGTACAAAGACTAGCAGTTTGACTGTTACATTGCTGTATTTCTGTTGTCAGCTGATCATGGCTTTTTTGAAAGTGCTGTTGCATGGTTTTTAGGTCTTGTTGAACTTCCAGCTGGAGCTGATCCACCATGAAGCGTACCTCAGATACAACAGTAGATTCTACTTTTTGAAGTTCACCTGATATCATGAGTTTTATGGCTTTAGTTAACTGATCAGCCTCAGACTCATCCTGTTTTCCACTCGTGGCCAATAGGGTGAGAACTTGCTGCTGGTTGTCCCTCACTTTGGTAGAGAGGTTATTAATTTGGTCACTGTGCTGAGAAGAAGCTGCTTTCAGCCCCTGGGTAAGTTCACCGACTGCTTTTGTTTGAGTTTTTACAAAATCCAGAAGTGTATCCCAATTACCTTGAACCCTTGAAGTAAGTTGGTGCATTTCTCTTCCAGGAGTTGGGAGTACACCGGGGGGCAAATCCTGCTGGGTCACAGAGAAAGAAGAAGAAAGGTCAGGTGATGTGCATAGCTGCATGGGGCCTGGCCCCTCTTCCCAGGAAAGGGTTTGTACTGGAGTGCTAAACTGGACATGTGATTCAGGATAGCTGGTTCTAGAAGGCACTTGGGTGTATGGAACATGTGGTGAAGGATGACCAGGAGTAACCTGAGGATGTGGGACAGTTGGCCATATAGGGGTTGCAACATCTGGAGGGGTTTCAATATCCACACAAGTGGACAAAGGGGATGGTGTAGTGGTCATATCTGCAAATACAATGAAGTGTGCACAATGTTATGTCAAATGTAAGGTGTATGTGTGTCAGGAAACAATCAGAACATGCATAAAACAACAATATGACAATGTTTTAACAGTGTTCAATAAACAAGTTCAACCCACATACATAAATTAGACATTTCTTTCTTTAAGTATTTAAACACCCAGTCACACTTCAATTGTCCTCATTAATGGTTACCTCTCCTTAAATACAGGCTTTTCCCCCCACAGTTCAAAGGACACAGGTTACCAAATACACTTTCCTCCAAAAGATAACAAAATTGCCAATCACAGTTTGCAGCGGGTGTTTCACAAAAAAGATTTTCAGTTCAAATTTTCAATCAAAAACAAAAATTCAATGTTTTTAGTTGTTTTTTTCCAAAAAAACTAAATTCAGGTCCCTGTTCGGGCGCCACTTATGTAACGGTGGAAGGCCCAAATAAACTTAAATAAACCGTCTAGGTTAACTATGCATAGTTCGGGCGCCAGACAAGCTTAATCTTGTCAAAATAAAATTTCTATTTGTTGCTTTTTCCACCGATTACAAACATAAATCAGAGTCTCACACAAAGAAAATTCATATTCCCAGTTATATATTTTCACCAAACTACCAAGGAAACAAACAAAAATAATTCACAAGTTCATTGTCATGGTTCTTGGGTATATTTTCATAAACAATAAAGGTAAGAAAATCACACAAAACACCAACAAAGGAAATAAAAATAAACAAATAAATTATAGAAAAAAAATTAATTAAGCACCCTTAGTTTCACACAACATTTCCTCAACAGGAGGTACTGGAAACAGAAAGGATGAAAAAGTATATAAAGAGAAAGAGATCACCTTGGTTTCACTTCAAAAATAAATTTAAAAAAAAAAACAATCGTTCTTCAACATAAAAAAAAAAAACAATGATTTACAATGGAAACAAAAATAAATAATTAAATATATAAGAAGACAATACAAGTTGAGGCAAGTATCTCTTTGGACAGTCCCGGCAGATTCAACACCTTTCAACAGGTTCGCTGCTCAAACTGTGCAAATTAAATAATATATAAAGAAAAGCATTCAAACTGTCAGTTCATATCACAAAAAAGAAACTTTTACACGCTAAAATCAAACCAAACACCAAAAAATGGGAAACAGTCTTTGGTGTGATGTGATGAATGGGCGTGCGTGAAAGTTCAGGTATGTTTGCAGGTTCGTGTAGTGTGTGTGTGTGTGTGTGTGTGTGTGTGTGTGTGTGTGTGTGTGTGTGTGTGTGTGTGTGTGTGTGTGTGTGTGTGTGTGTGTGTGTGTGTGTGTGTGTGTGTGAGGAGCGCTGAGCTCGGGCCGGCAATGGCAGGGAGGAAACAGTTTTTTGTCGGTTGGAGTCTTTTACACTAAGAGAGTTTAAACAGGAGTTCGTTCACCTGAGCAGCTCACTCGCTCGTCAGCCACAAAGACTTCGTCACCCTGCAACCAGCAGCCGAGAGTACCTGCCGCACTCCAAAGATCGCCCCGGAAACTCGCGTCCGCTTCAGCAACCCAGACTGGCTCAAACAGCAGCGATGCGTTCAGTCTCACCAACTAGGCGGATGTCTCAGGTAATCTGTTTTCTCTCTTTCTTCTCTTTTTTTTCCCTCCTCTCGTTCCTCCTATGACTCCTCCTTATATACACATTTCCGGTTAATTTATTTCCCTCCTCCATCCGGCCACACAGCAAAAAAAACTCCCCTTTTTTCCTCGTACTGCCACAACACATACAAAATGAAACGTGAATGCATGCTTTAGTTGTGTATTTATGTATATGCGAGTGTTTTCATATGTAGATGTGCGTGAACTTTTCAGTGCAAACGGAAGGCATTTCAGTGTAAAAGGAAGTCATTTGTAACCTGCCTACCGCATTTGCAACTTTGCAATCATGGAGAGGGATCGTGCTACAACTGAAGCAATTGGCATTTTACGAAATCTGCTTGCTTCGCCCACTATTATTATAAGATCATTTGCTAATTCAGTTGAATCGAATGTGTCGCCTTCTGCTCAACTGCAGTCAGAATCAGAAACGGAATTGCGCACTTTGTTTCGGCCATCGGCGCCTGCTGTACAAAGCATCAATAATAGGCCAACATCATCTGCCGTAGGATATATCGCAGGGCTCTCAAGTCTCACACACGCATTTCAACCTGCTCACACGCCACTCCTTGTATTTCTCACGCAAAGAAATTTCCAGGATAATGCCCACCAAATTGCGCTGCTATTAGAGAGGAATCAAGTGAGTTCCACATAGAGTTCAGAAGTACCTGCCACGCACCAGCCAATCAAATAAAAAATACAGCTACCGAACAGCCAATCAGAAAATAGCATTGCTGTATCCGGGTAAGATTTAGATATTCCAGCAACAACAACGTTTACATTCTGCCACCTACTGGTGGTTTAGTTTAGTGTTTTCTTTCCAACATTTCTTAATTGTATATTCAAAAATATTCTTAATTGTATATTCAAAAATATTTAAAACAATCTCATAACATTTTTCAGTGTAAATGATTTAATTTGATTGGCAACAGCCCTACAGTGTCTTATCATGACTGGGAATATAAAAGATCGCTAAAAGATCAAATTTAAGAATATAAAAATGAAAGCTGAATCATAGGCTATATTTAATAAGATTATGGGAAAATGCACTTCATAAAAGGTAAAAATATCAAAGATATACAGATTTAAATATCTCAAAGCTGAACAATGGTGAGACTATTGCTTCAGAATAAATTATATTTACAACACAGTAAATTCTGAAAAGAAATATTCCAAATTATTATGGATATTCTGCTCACAGCTTTAATTAGGGCCCAAGCCCTGAAAGGGCGCAGAGCCCTATTGTTCTTCCTCAGGTTATTAGGGCCCGAGCACCGATGGTGTGAGGACCCTATTGGATTTCGATAGTTTATTAGGGCCCGAGCACCGATGGTGTGAGGACCCTATTGGATTTCGAAAGTTTATTATTATTATTATTAGGGCTCAAGCCTGAAAGGGCGCAGAGCCCTATTGTTTTTCTTCAGATTATTATTATTAGGGCCCAAGCCCTGAAAGGGCGCAGAGCCCTATTGTTCTTCCTCTGTTTCTTATTATTAGGGCCCAAGCCCAAAGGGCGCAGAGCCCTATTGTTCTTCCTCAGATTATTAGGGCCCGAGCACCGATGGTGTGAGGACCCTATTGGATTTCGAAAGTTTATTATTAGGGCCCAAGCCCTGAAAGGGCGCAGAGCCCTATTGTTCTTCCTCTGTTTCTTATTAGGGCTCAAGCCTGAAAGGGCGCAGAGCCCTATTGTTTTCCTTAGGATTATTATTAGGGCCCAAGCCCTGAAAGGGCGCAGAGCCCTATTGTTCTTCCTCAGATTATTCTTTGTTTTTTTAGGGCCCAAGCCCAAAGGGCGCAGAGCCCTATTGTTCTTCCTCAGATTATTCTTTGTTTTTTTTTTTTTTGTTTTTTTTTTCGACTTCTCGGGTACTTTTGGGGCACTTAACATGCTCGAAAACTCTTGAAACTTCGCATGGGCGTCGGAATGCGCGGCCATCAGAGCCGGGCTGAAGCTGGTACCCGGGCGTGGCAGGGGGGCTCGACAGCGCCCCCTAAAGTGGGGTCTGAAAACTTGGTCCATATATCAAACACACTTGCATGTACATGTATGAAACTCGGTACACATATAGATCTCATCAGGCCGAACAACTTTCGTGCTCTAAGTTATGCGTCAGCCCTACAGGAAGTGAGCTATTATGGGTTGTTCGGAAAACGCATGCTCTGGAATTTAATATACTCCTCCGAGGCCATTGTTTCGATCATTGCCAAACTCGGTCAGCATGAAGAGAACATATCCAGGATGCTAAATTGCGAGCGGATTTTTGATATCTCAAATGGTTTGGCCGTGGCGAAGCAACGAATTTATGGCGAGAAAAGGGAAACAGGAAGTGTGTTATAACTTGTGCAAACATTGACTGGTTTGGATGAAACTTCAGCTGTGTGTTTGTTGTAAGAGGCCGATCACATGGATATGACTTTTGTGAGTCAAAGTTATAGCGCCACCAACTGGCAGCAGGAAGTGTGTCACTTTCAAAAATGCTTTGAATCACCATCTTATTTTGACCCGATTTATTTCAAACTTCATCAGTATAATGTGAAAACATGACAGATAGAGACGTATGAAATGGATTCCTGAAATTTCAAATACTGTTGCCATGGCAACGTGTCAAAGTTTAATAATCTTTTGGCTGTTCTGAGGCTCTTAGCATGCTTGAAATTGCTTGAAACTGCTTGAAACTCAACACACACATCAGAGATGTCAGTCAGTACACATGGACAAAGCCTCAGAAACGGGCGGGGATGAGGGGCTCTCTAGCGCCACCTTTTGACAAAAGTGGGGGGGTTAGTTTTATCTTCAGTCACCAAACTCGGTACATATATTGTTCTCTTCGAGCCGAACAACTTTCTAATTTACAGTCATTAGCTCCGACCAACAGGAAGTCAGATATTTTGGTTTGAAGGTGAATATTTATGTAATTCAGGGTCTGAGTTTTTACGTTCTCCTCGTAGGCGATTTATTCAATCTCCACCAAACTCGGTCAACATGAAACAAAGATACGGAAGATGCTAAAATGCGAACGAATATTGGATATCTCAAACGGTGTTGCCATGGCGAGGGATTAAATAAGGACAAAAAAAGGGGAACAGAAATTGTCTCATATCTTGTAAAATAATATTTTGATTTAAATTAAATTAAGATTGTATGTTTGGTAATTGAACTTAGATTAATTTAAAATGACTGTACTATTTTTCAGATGAATATATATATATTTTATAAATATTTATTTGTATAATGTATTGTGCCCGTGTGTGCTGCCCTTCCCTCAATGAACACAAGATAGCAGCATTGTGTTAGTTTTGAAGCAGGATAAAAAAAAAACTTGTTTCTCTCTCTCTCTCTCTCTCTCTCTCTCTCTCTGTGTGTGTGTGTGTGTGTGTGTGTGTGTGTGTGTGTGTGCTTCTGTGATTTCTGAGGACATACATTTGTAGACATTTCATGTGTCCCCGTACATATATTGTTCTCTTCGAGCCGGACAACTTTCTAATTTAACTAATCTAATTTAACTAATTTAAAACTTTCTAATTTTAAATAAAAACGTCATGTGCTGTGTTTGCCAAGATCACGTATGATGCATATGCAGGGTATATGCAGGAATCCTGAAGTAAATTTTAATACCTTTTTAAGACTTTTTTAAGACCTTCTCAAAATATTTAAAGACCTCATCGGCGATGAGAACTACTGTTGAGCAATAAAATAAAATTAAAGCTGCGAGCAGCGATGACGGGCCCAAGCCGGTGGCACCGCCACCCCGGTGGCATCAGCTTAACTGTGCATGGCAGGCAATATGCATTTAAACAGGATAATTTTTTTTAATCGCTCGAATGTGTCACATTTACCGCAGCAGCTGGTGCCACTATCACCACAAGCCACACCCATGATGTCATTTAAATGTAGATGATTTTTAATGTCATAGGATGAAATAGATCACTTTCAAATATGTAAAATTTATTTATTTACAAATAAATGTAAAATAACTATATCAAAGTAATCTGAATACACCACATTTATGCCTACAAATGTATGAGTTAAACTTTACACCATCAGAATGCTGTTGTATGCTGCAGGCAACGGATATCCAGCCATCCCCCTCCACAGAGAGAGAGAGAGAGAGAGAGAGAGAGAGAGAGAGAGAGAGAGAGAGAGAGAGAGAGAGAGAGAGAGAGAGAGAGAGAGAGAGAGAGAGAGAGAGAGACAAGGTTTTTTTTTATCCTGCTTCAAAACTAACACAATGCTGCCATTTTCTGTTCATTGAGGGGAGGACATACAGAGAGTGGTATATAGATGAATTATTTTAAATAAATAAATATATTGATCTGAAAAATAGTATATTCATTTTAAATTCATCCAGGTTCAAGAGGTAAATTAACATCATCAAGAGAGAAAGTCTCTCACACACACACACACACACACACACACACACACACACACACACACACACACACACACACACACACACACACACACACTGAGAAAGTGAGAGTGAGGGGGGGAGGGGAAGGAAAGGCAGAGGACATTGCATAGACTTAATGGTTTTTATACTGTACAAACTGTACATTCTATCCCCCTACACTACCCCTACTCCTAAACCTACCATCACAGAAAACATTCTGCATTTTTACATTTTGAATAAAACATTATTTAGTATGTTTTTAAAGCTACACAGTGAATTAAAGCATTTTTGAAAGTGACACACTTCCTGCTGCCAGTTGGTGTCCACACACACACACACACACACACACACACACACACACACACACACACACACACACACACACACACACACACGTTGGGTTTTCATGTTTTATGGGGACCTTCCATAGGCGTAATGGTTTTAATACCGTACATACCGTATATTCTATCCCCCTACACTGCCCCTGCCCCTAAACCTACCCATCACACACACACACACACACACACACACACACACACACACACACACACACACGTTGGGTTTTCATGTTTTATGGGGACCTTCCATAGGCGTAATGGTTTTTAATACCGTACATACCGTATATTCTATCCCCCTTCACTGCCCCTGCCCCTAAACCTACCCATCACACACACACACACACACACACACACACACACACACACACACACACACACACACACACACACACACACACACACACACACACACACTGCCCCTAAACCTACCCATCAAGGGAGACATTCTGCATTTTTACATTTTCAAAAAACATCACTTAGTCTGATTTATTAGATGTTTTCCTCATGGGGACCTAAAAATGTCCCCACAAGGATGAGGATTTCGGATATTGCCATCTTTGTGGGGACATTTTGTCCCCATAACGTAGGTGTTACCCATGAAATGATAACATTAATTTGGAAATTGTTTTTTGTTTTTTTACTTTTATTCCTCTTGTGCAGAACTCACACAGTACACCTTTGGTCGTTGTTATTGTAGTTTACTTTAGTTGAGTATTTGTGCACATTTATGTGTGTGCGTGTGTGGTCAAACTGCAAACACAAAACAATTCACAATTATTATCTAGTAATGTTCACATCACCAAATACGTTTCTAAAACATTGTAACATCAGCTTTGTGTACTAAGCATTAAACTTTGTTTAACTAAATGCAACATATTTTACAGGCAATACAAACTGTAAATGTCTAAAACAAAACAAATATATAACATTAGGCGTTTAGGCGCTAATCGCAAATAGCGATCTTCATAGTGATACACAAACCATCACAACACTTAAACAACATAACACTTCTCACCACGCTGGGAATATAATGTAAGATAATAGTTTTAGCTGGAATTGTTAAATGTTCAAATCTTCATTTGAGATCAACATGGCTTTCTCACTCAGTTCTCTAAGTTCAGTTTGTTTTTCCCTGCAC
Source organism: Gobio gobio (assembly GCF_949357685.1). Classification (NCBI taxonomy): domain Eukaryota; kingdom Metazoa; phylum Chordata; class Actinopteri; order Cypriniformes; family Gobionidae; genus Gobio; species Gobio gobio. Next base: position 30,733,664 of record NC_137104.1, on the reverse strand, counting down.
TTCTTCCTGCACGATCACATCACTTGCGCTCACCGGAACAACGTCCTTAAAGGGGCAGCACCCAACATCAGGGATTACCAGTCCACACACACACACACACACACACACACACACACACACACACACACACACACACACACACACACACACACACACACACACACACACACACACACACACACACACACACACACACACACACACACACACACACACACACACACACACACACACACACACACAGACAAATCCCTGAAGAGATGGAATGTTTTTTTTTTATCCTGTTTCAAAACTAACACAATGCTGCCATCTTGTGTTCATTGAGGGGAGGGCACACACAGGCACAATACATTATACAAATAAATATTTATAAAATATATATATATTCATCTGAAAAATAGTATAGTCTTTTAAAATTAATCTAAGTTCAATTGCCAAACATACAATCTTAATTTAATTGAAATCAAAATATGATTTTACAAGATATGAGAGAATTTCTGTTCCCCTTTTTTTTCCTTATTTAATCCCTCGCCATGGCAACACCGTTTGAGATATCCAATATTCGTTCGCATTTTAGCATCTTCAGTATCTTTGTTTCATGTTGACCGAGTTTGGTGGATATTGAATAAATCGCCTACGAGGAGAACGTAAAAACTCAGACCCTGAATTACATAAATATTCATCTTCAAACCAAAATATCTGACTACCTGTTGGTCGGAGCTAATGACTGTAAATTCGAAAGTTGTCCGGCTCGAAGAGAACAATATATGTACCGAGTTTAGTGACTGAAGATAAAACTAACCCCCCCACTTTTGTCAAAAGGTGGCGCTAGAGAGCCCCTCATCCCCGCCCATTTCTGAGGCTTTGCCAATGTGTACTGACTGACATCTCTGATGTGTGTGTTGAGTTTCAAGCAGTTTCAAGCAATTTCAAGCATGCTAAGAGCCTCAAAACAGCCAAAAGATTATTAAACTTTGACACGTTGCCATGGCAACAGTATTTGAAATTTCAGGAATCCATTTCATACGTCTCTATCTGTCATGTTTTCACATTATACTGATGAAGTTTGAAATAAATCTGGTGAAAATAAGATGGTGATTCAAAGCATTTTTGAAAGTGACACACTTCCTGCTGCCAGTTGGTGGCGCTATAACTTTGACTCACAAAAGTCATATCCATGTGATCGGCCTCTTACAACGAACACACAGCTGAAGTTTCATCCAAACCAGTCAATGTTTGCACAAGTTAAAACACACTTCCTGTTTCCCTTTTCTCGCCATAAATTCGTTGCATCGCCACGGCCAGACTTTTCGAGATATCAAAAATCCGCTCGCAATTTAGCATCCTGGATATGTTCACTTAATGCTGACCGAGTTTGGCAATGATCGAAACAATGGCCTCGGAGGAGTATATTAAATTCCAGAGCATGCGTTTTCCGAACAACCCATAATAGCTCACTTCCTGTTGGGCTGACACATAACTATGAGCACGAAAGTTGTTCGGCCCGATGAGATCTATATGTGTACCGAGTTTCATACATGTACGTGCAAGTGTGTTTGATATATGGACCAAGTTTTCAGACCCCACTTAAGGGGGCGCTGTCGAGCCCCCCTGCCACGCCCGGGTACCAGCTTCAGCCCGGCTCTGATGGCCGCGCATTCCGACGCCTGTGCGAAGTTTCAAGAGTTTTCGAGCATGTTAAGTGCCCCAAAAGTACCCGAGAAGTCGAAAAAAAACAAAAAAAAATTAAAGCTGCGAGCAGCGATGACGGGCCCAAGCCGGTGGCACCGCCACGCCGGTGGCATCAGCTTAACTGTGCACGGCAGGCAATATGCATTTAAACAGGAGAATATTTTAGAATCGCTCGAATGTGCCAAATTTACCGCAGCAACTGGTGCCACTATCACCACAAGCCACACCCATGATGTAATTTAAATTTTGATTAATTTTAATATCATAGGATAAAATAGATAAAAGTTATATTTTCCTGCTCAAAATTTTGTAAGTCCAGAAGGCCAGTATTTAATTCAAGGTGTTTGTAGTTCTTTTTTACTTATTCACACTAAAGTAGGGATGAAACGGTATGGAAATTTAACATCACGATTATAGTGACCCAAATTATCACGGTTATCAATATTATCACGGTTTTGTTCAAACAAGATGAAAGTGTTCAAAAAGAACAGATGCACACACTTAAAACATTTCAACAAGTTTTATATTTGAAATTAAACAAACAACAAATAACTAAAGCAGCTCTAAGCACTTTTTTAAGCTAGATTCTGTGGAATTTCTTTACTTAATGGCCGTCGTCAATAGCAACGCATAACGCATAAATAATAATAATTTGTCGTAAATATAATCTCTAATATTATCTCTGTAAATATATTCTCAATAAATATTCTCATCAGTGTTCAGCTATGATGCATTTAAATCAAGCATATTTTGTGTTAGAGCCCAAACAGTATCCTAGAGAAATAATGCATATCCATATTTCCATATGATTTGACAGTTTATTTTATTAAATATCAAAATGTGTGCATCATACCTGACACCTAGATGATCACTTTACAGTCAGTTTTATGACTGTCATTCTCTTTAAATGCTAGTGAAGTTTGGTAACGTTATACACGTTTCAATGTTGTATGTAACTTTGCAGACGGTCCCTAACTTCGCCAGCGTTATGCCAGTCATATCAGATGCGCTGTGGTTCTGCTGTGTTTTTTTAAACCATTTTACCTAAATCACCAAAATAATAAATGTTATATTTACCCATGGCCTTCCCTGTTATACAGAAATGTAATAGTTATCAAACCTTCCTTAACTGCATAAATAATAAATGAAATATAGATGAATCATCATTAAAGCTACAATTTTCTCTGTTCCCGTTGTTCTTTGATGAACATTAATGACAGGCATCATCAGTGCTCCTGTCACTTTAAGAACAGCCGCGGATCTCACGCGCTGTCCCGCGTATCTCATTTCCTCACAACTCTTTAAGTTCATTTAAGACGTTATTTAACTAATTTAAGACTCGAATATGAGAATACTCACAATCCTCTGTGTTATGGTTTGTTCAAGAGCAAAAGAGAACTCGATGTGAGCAGGAAACTGACGCGAGTCTATCTATGCGTCGAGTGTGTGTGTGTGTGTGTGTGTGTGTCAGTGTCCCTTGATTAGCTGACATGAGACGCATCCACACAGATAGGACACTGACACACACACACACACACACACACACACACACACACACACACACACACACACACACACACACACACACACACACACACACACACACACACACACACAGCATACCGCAGCATAGCCATACAGTTTAAGTTCACCCACACTTTATATTAATAAAAAGGTTTACAGTGCAAATACTGTTGTTGCATATACTGTGCATAAAATTTGAAAACATTTGCAAAAAACACCACTGTATCATTAATTTTTTTTTTAAACCTTTAAGTAACCATTTTTTAAACATCTATAAACATTACTTTTACATAGATAGACGGACCAGATATTCCTAACACTTTGGGAATACTTAAGGATAACTAGTTGTTTTGTAAACTGTCTATAAACATTATCTGGATGGTTATTATAAAGTTGCAACCGATGACTATAATACCTTGTTAAATAGTTAATAAACAGTACCAGTAAAACGTGGGCAGTACCAGTAAAACATGTAAACAGTACCAGTCAAACATGTGGGTTGTCCTGATACTGTACTTCAAAATGTAATAGTGTAAAAATTGCCACAGAATAAAGTAATTGTTCAAGATCTATTGGTAACTCATAAAAATAATGTCATATTTGCATAAACTGTCACTACCGTATATATCCCGACACTAGCACGTTAAGATAAGCTATGAAAAAAATCATGTTCCTCTGCCTCTTTCTGGTTAAATAATGTTTATAATAATTGTTAATATAGCAAGCTATATTAACTATTCCAGGTTATTTATGCATAGCATAAATAATAGTTAGTAGAGCATGCTATGCCACTTTCATCAAAACCTATTACAAAGCTATAGCAATCTCATGTCATTCCGTCTGTTCGAAAAAAAAGTTGCACTAACTGTTCGTTACAAGCAGCATTTGCCGTCAGGCAGGTAACGATAGCTAACATAAACATATTTTTGCTAGCCTACCTGCTGCAAACTTACACTTTTTTTGTACAAGACAAGTAGAGCTATTTTATCCAGTGTAATTTATCACATACCACTATCTTGTTTTTTCTTATCCTCCTCTTCCTTTCTGTTTTTTCTTTTCTGGCTTCCTGAAGCATAAAATTCCGCTTAAAATCCGAAGATTTTGTATTTTGCCGCAGCAGAGATCGCGTGGTTGGCTGGCTGCTGTCAGCGACTTCTGAGAGGGGCCCCTTAAGGGGGATCCCGATAACAGTGTCATTGCACTTTACTGCATTGACTATCAATGGGGCGCTCACACAGTTTGTCGTTTCATTTTATTCTTAACCTGTCGCTGTCTTGGGGCCCCAGGCCAGCTCGGGGCCCCAAGCAATTGCTTGGTTTGCCTGCCTTGTCGCGACGGGCCTGCACACACACACACACACACACACACACACACACACACACACACACACACACACACACACACACACACACACACACACACACACACACACACACACACACACACACACACACACACACACACACACACACAGAAAGAGAGTTTAAAAAATAACACAACACTGCCACCCTTTAGTGAGGGGAGGGCAGACAGAGAATAAATATTCAGAAGAAATATATTAAATAAAATAAATATATTGATCTGAAAAATAGTATGATTATTTTAAAGCTATTTGGTTACATTTTAATAAAACATTGTTTTAGTATGTTTTTAAACACACACACATACACGTTGTAATACCAGTGTAATACCCATGTCATTATACAAATTTGTGTCCTCATAAATCACATAAACGAGAGAGAGAAACAAGTTTTTTTTTTATCCTGCTTCAAAACTAATACAATGCTGCCATCTTGTGTTCATTGAGGGGAGAGCAGCACAGACAGATACAGAATTGATTATTTAAAAAAATATTTAAAATAAATATATATATTCATCTGAAAAATAGTATAGTCATTTTAAATTAATCTAAGTTCAATTACCAAACATACAATCTTAATTTAATTTAAATCAAAATATTATTTTACAAGATATGAGACAATTTCTGTTCCCCTTTTTTTGTCCTTATTTAATCCCTCGCCATGGCAACACCGTTTGAGATATCCAATATTCGTTCGCATTTTAGCATCTTCCGTATCTTTGTTTCATGTTGACCGAGTTTGGTGGAGATTGAATAAATCGCCTACGAGGAGAACGTAAAAACTCAGACCCTGAATTACATAAATATTCACCTTAAAACCAAAATATCTGACTTCCTGTTGGTCGGAGCTAATGACTGTAAATTAGAAAGTTGTCCGGCTCGAAGAGAACAATATATGTACCGAGTTTGGTGACTGAAGATAAAACTAACCCCCCCACTTTTGTCAAAAGGTGGCGCTAGAGAGGCCCTCATCCCCGCCCATTTCTGATGCTTTGCCAATGTGTACTGACTGACATCTCTGATGTGTGTGTTGAGTTTCAAGCAGTTTCAAGCAATTTCAAGCATGCTAAGAGCCTCAAAACAGCCAAAAGATTATTAAACTTTGACACGTTGCCATGGCAACAGTATTTGAAATTTCAGGAATCCATTTCATACGTCTCTATCTGTCATGTTTTCACATTATACTGATGAAGTTTGAAGTAAATGGGGTGAAAATAAGATGGTGATTCAAAGCATTTTTGAAAGTGACACACTTCCTGCTGCCAGTTGGTGGCGCTATAACTTTGACTCACAAAAGTCATATCCATGTGATCGGCCTCTTACAACGAACACACAGCTGAAGTTTCATCCAAATCAGTCAATGTTTGCTGACGTTATAACACACTTCCTGTTTCCCTTTTCTCGCCATAAATTCGTTGCTTCGCCACGGCCAAACCATTTGAGATATCAAAAATCCGCTCGCAATTTAGCATCCTGGATATGTTCACTTCATGCTGACCGAGTTTGGCAATGATCGAAACAATGGCCTCGGAGGAGTATATTAAATTCCAGAGCATGGGTTTTCCGAACAACCCATTATAGCTCACTTCCTGTTGGGCTGACGCATAACTATGAGCACGAAAGTTGTTTGGCCCGATGAGGTCTATATGTGTACCGAGTTTCATACATGTACGTGCAAGTGTGTTTGATACATGGACCAAGTTTCTAAGTGTGTTCTAGGGGGCGCTGTCGAGTCCCCCTGCCACGCCCGGGTACCAGCTTCAGCCCGGCTCTGATGGCCGCGCATTCCGACGCCTGTGCGAAGTTTCAAGAGTTTTCGAGCATGTTAAGTGCCCCAAAAGTACCCGAGAAGTCGAAAAAAAAAATAAAAAAAAAAAAAAAAAAAAAAACAAAGAATAATCTGAGGAAGAACAATAGGGCTCTGCGCCCTTTCAGGGCTTGGGCCCTAAAAACAAAAAAAAACAAAGACGAGCAGCGATGACGGGCCCAAGCCGGTGGCACCGCCACGCCGGTGGCATCAGCATAACTGTGCACGGCAGGCAATATGCATTTAAACAGGATAATTTTTTTAAATCGCTCGAATATGTCACATTTACCGCAGCAGCTGGTGCCACTATCACCACAAGCCACACCCATGATGTCATTTAAATGTAGATGATTTTTAATGTCATGGGATGAAATAGATCTCTTTCAAATATGTGAAAAGTTATCTTTTCCTGCTCAAAATGTTATAAGTCCAGAAGGCCAGTATTTAATTCAAGGTATTTGTATAGTTCTTTTTTTACTTATTCACAAGTGATAGTTATTTGTGATAGTCTATGATATGAAAGGGGTAAATTATCATCATCAAGAGAGAAAGGCACACACACAAACTCACAGGGTGAGAGAGAGACCCCACACACACACACACACACACACCCAGGGTGAGCCTGAGAGTGAGGGGGGAGGGGAAGGACTGAGAGAGAGGCAATCTGCACATTGAACAAGATTCACAAGATTTTAACAACAAAAAGAAATAAAATCTAAAATCTAAATGGTGGGAGAAAGTTTCTTTACTTCAATCTCTGAAAACATTATTTTGAATATATTTGAAATCACAGATGTTGGGTGATGAGAATTGTAACTCAAATATAATTTAGAAAACTAGTCCTGTCTGAATAGTGATATGTCAGTGAGATCAGCTCGGGCGCGCACACCGTCTATGGGTGATGTCACGTATTTTGCGAAATGCGCAGTTAGGTGATGTGTCGCCCTCCACACGTTGCGAAACAGACTCCGAAATGGGGAAATGTAAATTTGCGGACTCCTGGTTGGAGTAGGATGAGTTTAAACAATGACCGCAGGGTTTTTCTATGGTTTTTCCTGCATAGCGGCCGCCTCCGTCACATTTCGTGCCACCTCCGTCTGTCGACAAAACTCAAGACAGGCAGTCACTTGCTCAGATTAGGCATGTCGTGGTAATTAAATAATCATCAGAAATATATATTGTCACATGATCTTTCAGCAATCTTTATTAATATTTTATGATTTGCTAGTACAAAGTCATCTAAAGCCATTCCATAGCTGAATGTCTTTCCTCCGCTGTAGCTGTCCATCATTCTCCGTTCAGCATTCAAACTGCGCGTCGTGTTTGGTTACAGTCAGTCAGCTGCTCGGTAAAGCTCACTCCAAGATGATATATTCCCGTTATAATACTTGATATGCAGATAAAATAATTTATCTTCCTGGAGTTTATCTAGCGGTTTCTGAACGATGTTGTGCTCCCTACCCGGGTGACAACACAAGGCATCACACGCACAATAACCGGAATTTAAAACTGTGAAGAAACCGACCGATATAAATAGTAGACTAGGATTTGTGCGCTCAACGCTCATCGTTTCTTTATGCCGTGAACTTTTTAATGTGCACTCGCGGTGCACTGCGCCCTCTGACTCCATGTTGCTTTAAGCGCATCATTCTGCACCCGGGATGCGCATAAGCGCATTGTGCCACGCTTTCATATATTTTCATAGTTTTGTGCACTTAAAGATGATTAAAAAAAATCTTGTTCTCACGTATCTATCATATATTTGTTGCCCCTTTACAGAGCTGCACATTACGTTTACAATAAACTATAAATCTTGAAATGTTATATTATTTGTGTAGGCCCATATAATTATTTACATTCATATATAAATTAAATATAAATTGTTTTTTTTTATAAATGTATTTAATAAGAACACAAAGTAATTTGTACCTTTTCATTAACATTTTTAGATTTTATAAAATTAGTCCAGAGATGTTTTTTCAAGAATTACTTTTTGTAATTGCAAATTTTTTTAACTATCCACTCACCTAATTTAATATATATTTTTGTTATAGCTTATGATTATATATTTTTATTTTATTGCTCAACAGTAGTTCTCATCGCCGATGAGGTCTTTAAATATTTTGAGAAGGTCTTAAAAAAGTATAGTATAGTCATTCCGTTTCATGTTGACCGAGTTTGGTGGTACTTTAGTTGAGTATTTGTGCACATTTATGTGTGTGCGTGTGTGGTCAAACTGCAAACACAAAACAATTCACAATTATTATCTAGTAATGTTCACATCACCAAATACGTTTCTAAAACATTGTAACATCAGCTTTGTGTACTAAGCATTACACTTTGTTTAACTAAATGCAACATATTTTACAGGCAATACAAACTGTAAATGTCTAAAACAAAACAAATATATAACATATAGGCGTTTAGGCGCTAATCGCAAATAGCGATCTTCATAGTGATACACAAACCATCACAACACTTAAACAACATAACACTACTCACCACGCTGGGAATATAATGTAAGATAATAGTTTTAGCTGGAATTATTAAATGTTCAAATCTTCATTTGAGATCAACATGGCTTTCTCACTCAGTTCTCTAAGTTCAGTTTGTTTTTCCCTGCACTTCTTCCTGCACGATCACATCACTTGCGCTCACCGGAACAACGTCCTTAAAGGGGCAGCACCCAACATCAGGGATTACCAGTCCACACACACACACACACACACACACACACACACACACACACACACACACACACACACACACACACACACACACACACACACACACACACACACACCACACACACACACACACACACACACACACAAATCCCTGAAGAGATGGAATGTTTTTTTTTTATCCTGTTTCAAAACTAACACAATGCTGCCATCTTGTGTTCATTGAGGGGAGGGCACACACAGGCACAATACATTATACAAATAAATATTTATAAAATATATATATATATATTCATCTGAAAAATAGTATAGTCATTTAAAATTAATCTAAGTTCAATTGCCAAACATACAATCTTAATTTAATTGAAATCAAAATATGATTTTACAAGATATGAGACAATTTCTGTTCCTCTTTTTTGTCCTTATTTAATCCCTCGCCATGGCAACACCGTTTGAGATATCCAAAATCCGTTCACATTTTAGCATCTTCCGTATCTTTGTTTCATGTTGACCGAGTTTGGTGGAGATTGAATAAATCGCCTACGAGGAGAACGTAAAAACTCAGACCCCGATTTAACCAAAAATTCACCTTAAAACCAAAATATGTGACTTCCTGTTGGTCGGAGCTAATGACTGTAAATTAGAAAGTTGTCCGGCTCGAAGAGAACAATATATGTACCGAGTTTGGTGACTGAAGATAAAACTAACCCCCCACTTTTGTCAAAAGGTGGCGCTAGAGAGGCCCTCATCCCCGCCCATTTCTGATGCTTTGCCAATATGTACTGACTGACATCTCTGATGTGTGTGTTGAGTTTCAAGCAGTTTCAAGCAATTTCAAGCATGCTAAGAGCCTCAAAACAGCCAAAAGATTATTAAACTTTGACACGTTGCCATGGCAACAGTATTTGAAATTTCAGGAATCCATTTCATACGTCTCTATCTGTCATGTTTTCACATTATACTGATGAAGTTTGAAGTAAATGGGGTGAAAATAAGATGGTGATTCAAAGCATTTTTGAAAGTGACACACTTCCTGCTGCCAGTTGGTGGCGCTATAACTTTGACTCACAAAAGTCATATCCATGTGATCGGCTTCTTACAACAAACACACAGCTGAAGTTTCATCCAAATCAGTCAATGTTTGCTGACGTTATAACACACTTCCTGTTTCCCTTTTCTCGCCATAAATTCGTTGCTTCGCCACGGCCAAACCGTTTGAGATATCAAAAATCCGCTCGCAATTTAGCATCCTTGATATGTTCTCTTCATGCTGACCGAGTTTGGCGATGATCGAAACAATGGCCTTGGAGGAGTATATTAAATTCCAGAGCATGGGTTTTCCGAACAACCGATTATAGCTCACTTCCTGTTGGGCTGACGCATAACTATGAGCACGAAAGTTGTTTGGCCCGATGAGGTCTATATGTGTACCGAGTTTCATACATGTACGTGCAAGTGTGTTTGATATATGGACCAAGTTTTCAGACCCCACTTAAGGGGGCGCTGTCGAGCCCCCCTGCCACGCCCGGGTACCAGCTTCAGCCCGGCTCTGATGGCCGCGCATTCCGATGCCTGTGCGAAGTTTCAAGAGTTTTCGAGCATGTTAAGTGCCCCAAAAGTACCCGAGAAGTCGAAAAAAAAAAAAAAATTAAAGCTGCGAGCAGCGATGACGGGCTCAAGCCGGTGGCACCACCACGCCGGTGGCATCAGCTTAACTGTGCATGGCAGGCAATATGCATTTAAACAGGAGAATATTTAAAAAATCACTCGAATATGCCACATTTACTGCAGCAGCTGGTGCAATTATGACCATAAGCCACACCCATGATGTAATTTAAATATAGATGAATTGTAATGTCATAGGATCACATATAGGACCACATCTATGAGATAAATTACATTTAAATTAATTTCATGTCAGATGATGTCAAAGGTCAAATCATAATGAGTTCAGAATACCATATATTACATGTAGTAATTTACATGATTTATACTTTATTTGTGGGAACACTTGTATATATAATGTGTAGTTAGTTTAAATGTAATTAAACTATTACATTCTATGTAGTTGGTACAAAATAACAAGGACACAGTAGGGAATTGAACCCCATCCCAGTAAACCAGGAGTACCATTACCAACGCCAGTGCTTGTAGTGGAAAAAATAAAGTGCCGGTACTCACCAGAGGGGGCGGGGCTTTGTTGTGGGCGTGGTTATGGGGGGATTGTTTATTCAATAATTCAAGAAGGTCCGTATTTTAAAGCTCTTTCTAACTTGTTCTCAGCCTTAGATCTAACATATAGTTCTTGTAATTGTTTAACTATATCATTTGTTACAATAAGGGTTTATTTACAAAGGAAGACCATTGACGGCACCTCATTAGGCTACCATGCAGGCCAATGTTCACTTCTGTCTTTCTCTTTTCTAATCAAATAGCAACACAGTTAGAAACTATAGCTGGGTCATTCCTGGTATGCGGTAACATTATGGCTTCATAAATGTTTGAAAAAAAAGTACATGATTTTCATGTTTTTAGCATTCTACCAAAATGGTGACATGTTTAACTAGTCGGAATACATATTGGTCAAGCTCAGGGACTAAAAAAATAATAATTATGGGTAGATTCATTGTTCAGACACGGGCCGTGAAGATGTTCCACCCTTTTAGGGACATATACATAGTTATCACAAAATGTTAATGTTAAACAATAACAAGTTTTTCTTGGATAGTATATGTCCCTTATGCCATCATGGTATTTTTTTAAATTCTTGAAACAATAACAAAACTATTATTGATGAATAGAATGTCTTGATTATTAAGAACAGGTACTTTTTGTACCCATTTTTGCCAACAGGATGGTAAATAATAAAAAAATGTGTTCAAAAACATATATTGTATATGCTGTTAATGATCCTCACCTCCCAAAATAAAACATAAGTATGCAAAACATTTAACGTTGCAGTCAAATTATTATTTAAAAATGACTCGCCTAACAGGGTGGAAGACCAGAACAGTGGAGGAGTTTTCCCTCATTGTCCTGCATGATTTGCCATCAGTAATGTGTGGCACTGCACCTATAACATGGTTTTATAATATTTATATATGCATATATGTGTTTATAGAATTTGCAATATACACTAAATACGATTTATTCTATTAGAATGTCCACCCTGTTAGGTTTATAGATCTAACAGGGCGGAATCAACAGGGTGGAAAATTTTAAGATAAGTTAGCCGTAGCTCTTTCACTTAAACTTAGCTCTATCAGACCATTCTTTCCTCTGAAGTGAAAACTTTACGGCCTCCTCCAGTGGCTTGAGCTTTCTCATTTCAGCCATTATCTGATGTGTCTGCTGAAATAGAGAAAAACACCAATAATTATGAGCATTGCATTTAATTTGACATTCTTCAGCAAGATTGTTTTCATAATAAAAATTAATACTTACAGTTCTATTGGTACAGAGTATATTTTATTACATTCAGGAGGAATAAAAGCATATCTTGATCGCTTTGTTTCTTAATAATAATATAATAATAATAATAATAACTTTAAACCAAGCTAACGTTAAACTGCAGTAATATTTAACAGTAGCATGTCAGGATACTGTATCCCCTTCACAGACTGTAGTCATGACAATGCATTGTTACGATGGCTAGACTGATTTATGTGCTCAAAATAAGTTATTTACAATTATATTGGAATCTAAAACAAATTAAATCTTACAAGCATCTCTGATTCTCTCCTGACAGTCTGGGATCAGAATGACTATGCTAGCGCCGTTAGCATCAGGCGCTAGCTGCTTTCTGACTGCAAAACGAGCAGAAAAGAGCTTATAAAACACGCACAAACAAGCCAAACTTAGCCACAAGCGATTAAACTGCAGATTAACTTACCTTTCTTTTAATAGTTGCTGCAAACAGGTCCAAATCACAGATGTTTTCTCAGGTGCTGTTTCTATCCTGAATAAACGCACTTGTACACAGTGGTCTAACAAAATCTGACATTACGATAAACGGGAGCGAATATTCATGAGGGGCGCAGTACCACACACACACACACACACACACACACACACACACACACACACACACACACACACACACACACACGTTCACATTTTAGCATCTTCCGTATCTTTGTTTCATGTTGACCGAGTTTGGTGGAGATTGAATAAATCGCCTACGAGGAGAACGTAAAAACTCAGACCCTGAATTACACAAAAATTCACCTTCGAACCAAAATATCTGACTTCCTGTTGGTCGGAGCTAATGACTGTAAATTAGAAAGTTGTCCGGCTCGAAGAGAACAATATATGTATGGGGACACATGAAATGTCTACAAATGTATGTCCTCAGAAACACACACACACACACACACACACACACACACACACACACACACACACACACACACACATACACACACACACACACACACACACACACACACACACACACACACACACACACACACACACACACACACACACACACACACACACACACACACACAGAGAGAGAGAGAGAGAGAGAGAGAGAGAGAGAGAGAGAGAGAGAGAGAGAGAGAGAGAGAGAGAGAGAGAGAGAGAGAGAGAGAGAGAGAGAAACAAGGTTTTTTTATCTTGCTTCAAAACTAACACAATGCTGCCATCTTGTGTTCATTGAGGGAAGGGCAGCACACACATGCAGGCACATTAGACTATTCAAATAAATATTTATAAAAAATATATATATTCTTCTGAAAAATATTATAGTAATTTTAAATTAATCTAAATTCAATTACCAAACATACAATCTTAATTTAATTGAAATCAAAATATGATTTTACAAGATATTAGACAATTTCTGTTCCCCTTTTTTGTCCTTATTTAATCCCTCGCCATGGCAACACCGTTTGAGATATCCAATATTCGTTCGCATTTTAGCATCTTCCGTATCTTTGTTTCATGTTGACCGAGTTTGGTGGAGATTGAATAAATCGCCTACGAGGAGAACGTAAAAACTCAGACCCCGATTTAACCAAAAAGTCACCTTCAAACCAAAATATCTGACTTCCTGTTGGTCGGAGCTAATGACTGTAAATTAGAAAGTTGTCCGGCTCGATGAGGTCAATATATATACTGAGTTTGGTGATTGTAGATGAAACGAAGCCCTTCACTTTTGTCAAAAGGTGGCGCTAGAGAGCCCCTCATCCCCGCCCGTTTCTGAGGCTTTGCCCATGTGTACTGACTGACATCTCTGATGTGTGTGTTGAGTTTCAAGCAGTTTCAAGCAATTTCAAGCATGCTAAGAGCCTCAAAACAGCCAAAAGATTATTAAACTTTGACACGTTGCCATGGCAACAGTATTTGAAATTTTAGGAATCCATTTCATACGTCTCTATCTGTCATGTTTTCACATTATACTGATGAAGTTTGAAGTAAATCAGGTGAAAATAAGATGGTGATTCAAAGCATTTTTGAAAGTGACACACTTCCTGCTGCCAGTTGGTGGCGCTATAACTTTGACTCACAAAAGTCATATCCATGTGATCGGCCTCTTACAACGAACACACAGCTGAAGTTTCATCCAAATCAGTCAATATTTGCACAAGTTAAAACACACTTCCTGTTTCCCTTTTCTCGCCATAAATTCGTTGCTTCGCCACAGCCAAACCGTTTGACATATAAAAAATCAGCTCGCAATTTAGCATCCTGGATATGTTCACTTCATGCTGACCGAGTTTGGCAATGATCGAAACAATGGCCTCGGAGGAGTATATTAAATTCCAGAGCATGGGTTTTCCGAACAACCCATAATAGCTCACTTCCTGTTGGGCTGACGCATAACTATGAGCACGAAAGTTGTTCGGCCCGATAAGGTCTATATGTGTACCGAGTTTCATACATGTACGTGCAAGTGTGTTTGATACATGGACCAAGTTTCTAAACGCGTTCTAGGGGGCGCTGTCGAGTCCCCCTGCCACGCCCAGGTACCAGCTTCAGCCCGGCTCTGATGGCCGCGCATTCCGACGTGTGTGCAAAGTTTCAAGAGTTTTCGAGCATGTTAAGTGCCCCAAAAGTACCCGAGAAGTCGAAAAAAATAATAAAAAAAAAATAAATAAAAAGAATTAAAGCTGCGAGCAGCGATGACGGGCCCAAGCCGGTGGCACCGCCACGCCGGTGGCATCAGCTTAACTGTGCATGGCAGGCAATATGCATTTAAACAGGATAATTTTTTTAAATCGCTCGAATATGTCACATTTACCGCAGCAGCTGGTGCCACTATCACCACAAGCCACACCCATGATGTCATTTAAATGTAGATGATTTTTAATGTCATGGGATGAAATAGATCTCTTTCAAATATGTGAAAAGTTATCTTTTCCTGCTCAAAATGTTATAAGTCCAGAAGGCCAGTATTTAATTCAAGGTATTTGTATAGTTCTTTTTTTACTTATTCAAAAGTGATAGTTATTTGTGATAGTCTATGATATGAAAGGGGTAAATTATCATCATCAAGAGAGAAAGGCACACACACAAACTCACAGGGTGAGAGAGAGACCCCACACACACACACACCCAGGGTGAGCCTGAGAGTGAGGGGGGAGGGGAAGGACTGAGAGAGAGGCAATCTGCACATTGAACAAGATTCACAAGATTTTAACAACAAAAATAAATAAAATCTAAATGGTGGGAGAAAGTTTTTTTTACTTCACTCTCCGAAAACATTATTTTGAATATATTTGAAATCACAGATGTTGGGTGATGAGAATTGTAACTCAAATATAATTTACAAAAACTAGTCCTGTCTGAATAGTGATATGTCAGTGAGATCAGCTCGGGCGCGCACACCGTCTATGGGTGATGTCACGTATTTTGCGAAATGCGCAGTTAGGTGATGTGTCGCCCTCCACACGTTGCGAAACAGACTCCGAAATGGGGAAATGTAAATTTGCGGACTCCTGGTTGGAGTAGGATGAGTTTAAACAATGACCGCAGGGTTTTTCTATGGTTTTTCCTGCATAGCGGCCGCCTCCGTCACATTTCGTGCCACCTCCGTCTGTCGACAAAACTCAAGACAGGCAGTCACTTGCTCAGATTAGGCATGTCGTGGTAATTAAATAATCATCAGAAATATATATTGTCACATGATCTTTCAGCAATCATTATTAGTATTTTATGATTTGCTAGTACAAAGTCATCTAAAGCCATTCCATAGCTGAATGTCTTTCCTCCGCTGTAGCTGTCCATCATTCTCCGTTCAGCATTCAAACTGCGCGTCGTGTTTGGTTACAGTCAGTCAGCTGCTCGGTAAAGCTCACTCCAAGATGATATATTCCCGTTATAATACTTGATATGCAGATAAAATAATTTATCTTCCTGGAGTTTATCTAGCGGTTTCTGAACGATGTTGTGCTCCCTACCCGGGTGACAACACAAGGCATCACACGCACAATAACCGGAATTTAAAACTGTGAAGAAACCGACCGATATACATAGTAGACTAGGATTTGTGCGCTCAACGCTCATCGTCTCTTTATGCCGTGAACTTTTTAATGTGCACTCGCGGTGCACTGCGCCCTCTGACTCCATGTTGCTTTAAGCGCATCATTCTGCACCCGGGATGCGCATAAGCACATTGTGCCGCGCTTTCATATATTTTCATAGTTTTGTGCACTTAAAGATGATTAAAAAAAATCTTGTTCTCACGTATCTATCATATATTTGTTGCCCCTTTACAGAGCTGCACATTACGTTTACAATAAACTATAAATCTTGAAATGTTATATTATTTGTGTAGGCCCATATAATTATTTACATTCATATATAAATTAAATATAAATTGTTTTTTTTATAAATGTATTTAATAAGAACACAAAGTAATTTGTACCTTTTCATTAACATTTTTAGATTTTATAAAATTAGTCCAGAGATGTTTTTTCAAGAATTACTTTTTGTAATTGCAAATTTTTTTAACTATCCACTCACCTAATTTAATATATATTTTTGTTATAGCTTATGATTATATATTTTTATTTTATTGCTCAACAGTAGTTCTCATCGCCGATGAGGTCTTTAAATATTTTGAGAAGGTCTTAAAAAAGTCTTAAAAAGGTATTAAAATTTACTTCAGGATTCCTGCATATACCCTGCATATGCATCATACGTGATCTTGGCAAACACAGCACATGACGTTTTTATTTAAAATTAGAAAGTTTTAAATTAGTTAAATTAGATTAGTTAAATTAGAAAGTTGTCCGGCTCGAAGAGAACAATATATGTACGGGGACACATGAAATGTCTACAAATGTATGTCCTCAGAAATCACAGAAGCACGCACACACACACACACACACACACACACACACACACACACACACACACACACACACACACACACACACACACACACACACACACACACACACACACACACACACACACACACACACACACAGAGAGAGAGAGAGAGAGAGAGAGAGAGAGAGAGAGAGAGAGAGAGAGAAACAAGGTTTTTTTTTATCCTGCTTCAAAACTAAGACACTGCTGCCATCGTGTGTTCATTGAGGGAAGGGCAGCACACATTCCCCTTTTTTGTCCTTATTTAATCCCTCGGCATGGCAACACCGTTTGAGATATCCAAAATCCGTTCGCATTTTAGCATCTTCCGTATCTTTGTTTCATGTTGACCGAGTTTGGTGGAGATTGAATAAATCGCCTACGAGGAGAACGTAAAAACTCAGAGCCTGAATTATACCAATATTCACGTTCAAACCAAAATATCTGACTTCCTGTTGGTCGGAGCTAATGACTGAAAATTAGAAAGTTGTCCGGCTCGATGAGGTCAATATATATACTGAGTTTGGTGATTGTAGATGAAACGAAGCCCTTCACTTTTGTCAAAAGGTGGCGCTATAGAGCCCCTCATCCCCACCCGTTTCTGAGGCTTTGTCCATGTGTACTGACTGACATCTCTGATGTGTGTGTTGAGTTTCAAGCAGTTTCAAGCAATTTCAAGCATGCTAAGAGCCTCAGAACAACACTGCTACCTTTTAGTGAGGGGAGGGCAGACAGAGAATAAATATTCAGAAGAAATATATTAAATAAAATAAATATATTGATCTGAAAAATAGTATGATTATTTTAAAGCTATTTGGTTACATTTTAATAAAACATTGTTTTAGTATGTTTTTAAACACACACACATACACGTTGTAATACCAGTGTAATACCCATGTCATTATACAAATTTGTGTCCTCATAAATCACAAACAAGAGAGAGAGAGAGAGAGAGAAACAAGTTTTTTTTTTATCCTGCTTCAAAACTAATACAATGCTGCCATCTTGTGTTCATTGAGGGGAGAGCAGCAGACACAGAGAATTTCTGTTCCCCTTTTTTGTCCTTATTTAATTCCTTGCCATGGAAACACCGTTTGAGATATCCAATATCCGTTCACATTTTAGCATCTTCAGTATCTTTGTTTCATGTTGACCGAGTTTGGTGGAGATTGAATAAATCGCCTACGAGGAGAACGTAAAAACTCAGACCCCGATTTAACCAAAAGTTCACCTTCAAACCAAAATATCTGACTTCCTGTTGGTCGGAGCTAATGACTGTAAATTAGAAAGTTGTCCGGCTCGATGAGGTCAATATATATACTGAGTTTGGTGATTGTAGATGAAACGAAGCCCTTCACTTTTGTCAAAAGGTGGCGCTAGAGAGCCCCTCATCCCCGCCCGTTTCTGAGGCTTTGCCCATGTGTACTGACTAACATCTCTGATGTGTGTGTTGAGTTTCAAGCAGTTTCAAGCAATTTCAAGCATGCTAAGAGCCTCAGAACAGCCAAAAGATTATTAAACTTTGACACGTTGCCATGGCAACAGTATTTGAAATTTCAGGAATCCATTTCATACGTCTCTATCTGTCATGTTTTCACATTATACTGATGAAGTTTGAAATAAATCTGGTGAAAATAAGATGGTGATTCAAAGCATTTTTGAAAGTGACACACTTCCTGCTGCCAGTTGGTGGCGCTATAACTTTGACTCACAAAAGTCATATCCATGTGATCGGCCTCTTACAACGAACACACAGCTGAAGTTTCATCCAAACCAGTCAATGTTTGCACAAGTTAAAACACACTTCCTGTTTCCCTTTTCTCGCCATAAATTCGTTGCATCGCCACGGCCAGACTTTTCGAGATATCAAAAATCCGCTCGCAATTTAGCATCCTGGATATGTTCTCTTCATGCTGACCGAGTTTGGCAATGATCGAAACAATGGCCTCGGAGGAGTATATTAAATTCCAGAGCATGCGTTTTCCGAACAACCCATAATAGCTCACTTCCTGTAGGGCTGACGCATAACTTAGAGCACGAAAGTTGTTCGGCCCGATGAGGTCTATATGTGTACCAAGTTTCAAACATGTACGTGCAAGTGTGTTTGATATATGGACCAAGTTTTCAGACCCCACTTTAGGGGGCGCTGTCGAGCCCCCCTGCCACGCCCGGGTACCAGCTTCAGCCCGGCTCTGATGGCCGCGCATTCCGACGCCTGTGCGAAGTTTCAAGAGTTTTCGAGCATGTTAAGTGCCCCAAAAGTACCCGAGAAGTAAAAACAAAAACAAAAAAAAAACAAAAAAACAAAGAATTAAAGCTGCGAGCAGCGATGACGGGCTCAAGCCGGTGGCACCGCCATGCCGGTGGCATCAGCTTAACTGTGCACGGCAGGCAATAGGCATTTAAAATGGGAAAACATAAAAGGACTATGTCAAAGTAACCTGAATTCACCACATTAACTGCAGCAGTTCGTGACACTATGACCACAACAGTCACATCTATGAGAATAATTAAATTTAATCAATTCAAAACCATTCAAATGCTGATGTTGTATCATTCTAACACTTTTTGACCTATTTTAGCTACTGTTTGTTCAGCAATCTTATGCACCAAAAAGCGTGCTCTCATTTCAATATGGGTGGCAAAAATAAAAAAAAAAGGAGGCAAATCACAGAAACTGCAACAATGATTTTAATATCAGTGTAAGGTAAGATGGTGTCTAAATTTTATGTTAGTTTATTTATTATAAACATTATTATCAAATGTCTTGTAGTACATTTGTCCTGTCTGAATGGTGATATAGTGTCATAGTTTAATTTCAAATGTGAAGTGGTTTTTGATGCAATAAGATTTTAAATATATTGTGAGATAAATGAATTTACCTCACATATTACCCGTAGTAATTTACATGATTTATACTTTATTTGTGGGAACACTTGTATATATAATTTGTAGTTAGTTTAAATGTAATGAAACTATTACATTCTATGTAGTTGGTACAAAATAACAAGGACACAGTAGGGAATTGAACCCCATCCCAGTAAACCAGGAGTACCATTACCAATGTCTTTTGCTTTTTGAAACTACATAGATGGTAAAGCAAAACCTGCATTTGCAACAACATAAGAGTGGAAACACTGTATTATGTAGGTTAGGAGATAAATTATGATTTAAATGTCATAAAATTGAAAGGCACAGTTAAGGGTCAACAGTAAAGTTTAATTAACAGTTACATAAACTGTGTGTTTTCTATGCATGCAGAAAGGCATTATAAATGATTAGCCTAAAGAATTCAGAAACACTAAAGTAACTCAATTTTGTGGTTGAACGTAATACTTTCATCTTATGATATACATGATAAATTAAATAGTACCATATTAATTTGAAATGTATTTAGTAATTTCTTGTATTTGTTTCATAATTGTTTTTGTATGTTAAACAGCAGTTGTTAGCTGTCTTTGATCTTTGTATTGACTGTATTACAATTTAATCTTAAGCATAAGAGATTATTTGTTAATGGTGTAAAATTAGTCATTTAATAGATATAAATATCAGATCTAATGTGCCCCCTCCCCACCCCACCCCACCCCACATTAGCTAATGTGGTACTGTTTTTTAAAATAACTGTTAATGGAGATTAATATGAAAAAAATTCTAAATGTAAATGTTGTTGCAATGCAGGAAAAAAAAAAAAAAATTTGAAATTAAATTTGATTATGGAAGGTTATAGGTTTGAAATTATATTTGATTATGAAAGTTTGTAAAGGTTAATTACAGTTATAGTGTAAGGATGTAAATTCTGTTTGATTCCTTAGTAAAACAAATCGGTTTAACATGTTATACAATTTTTACCTAGCAGTGAAGAATTAGTGCAATAAAGCTATTGTGACAGGGATGTGAATCCTCTGTCCAATGACTTTGTAGTCAAGGCTTGTTAAGAAGTAAAAGTTTAATTTCTATCACGCAGTAAAGACGCACTGCAATACAGCTATATTTAGCTTAACAGAGATAAAGTAGCAACATGGATGGGAATTCTCTCTCCATCTCCTTCGCCAAACAAGGCTGAACAGTAAATCCTACAATTGGTCAAATTCGAAACATTACACTGAGCAGAACAGTGACTCGTTTGGCAGAACACCCATATACGCAAACCCATTGGACTAAGGCTGTCAAAGCCCCACTGTAGTCGTTAATGCGGATGCAGCGGCCAAGGTTCCGTATGACATAACTACAACACAACCATATACGCAAACCCATTGGACTAAGGCTGTCAAAGCCCCACTGTAGTCGTTAATGCGGATGCAGCGGCCAAGGTTCCGTATGACATAACTACAACACAACCATATACGCAAACCCATTGGACTAAGGCTGTCAAAGCCCCACTGTAGTCGTTTATGCGGATGCAGCGGCCAAGGTTCCGTATGACATAACTTCAACACAACCATACATGTAAACCCATTGAACTAAGGCTTTTGTAGCCCCACTGTAGTCGTTAATGCGGATGCAGTGGTCATGGTTTCGTATGGGATAAAATTGCAAAACACAACAATACACATATACCATGAAAAGTCAATTTATGCAAAACAAGTACAAAGGATTATGATAATTTGATAACTATGTTAGACACCCGACTGAAGGCAGAAATCACGATGAGAGATGTAGATGTGTCCCAGTAGTGTGCTTTTTAGTTGTTGCTGTGGTGATCAGTTGCATGTATCTTTTAGAGCTAAATAGTTCCAGAACAGTTTTTCCCTGTGCATAGGGCAGTTAGAGATAAGCTCTGTCCTTATGATTCTTGTGTCTTTCACTGGGTAAGCAAATCTGTACATAACCAATGAACTATGTATATTTAGAATACCCTGAGCAGACCAGTGTCATTGTGTAAATGTGTGTAAAAGTAATATTGCATCCATTAGCTATAGTTGTCTAACACATTTAAACTTGTAAGCCTTGAAATGAACACAAAACTCCCTCATGTGTACTAAAGTAAACTGGCACAACATTTGTGTGCACTGAAAACTCTTCAATGTTCTTCACATACACATGGTCAATTAAGGTTCCTTTTTCAGTTGTTGGCTGTTTAACAAGTTGAATAAAACCCCTAACTGACATGAAAGAGCACATTGATTCTGATTTCAATGCATCATTATTAAAGTCCCCTATAAGTACTATTTTATTGCATATTGAAGACATTAAATCAATCAATGTATCTACATTTTCTTGGAAAATGGACAAAGGATATGTTGGGGGTCTATAAACAACTGCAAGCAATATGCCAATTTCAGTGAAGTGTGTCAGCATACATTCCAAATTAAGATTTGGGAATGTAATAGTAGTGTTTTCCACACCACATACTGTGTATAAGCCAACACCACCATGTTGTTGAGCTTTTAGATCACTGAAAAGAGGACAATTGCTGGTGTATGCTGCAGATCGAGAAAGACCCACAAAATTATAATTGTCTAAGTGCACATCGTCTGTCTGATGGCAAGCAGGCAACCATGTTTCAGTTAAACCTATACACGTGGGTTGTAAATGTTGAACGCAAACCATCAAATCCTGTTTATGACATCGCAAACTCTGTACATTTAACAAAAAGACTGAAAAAGATTGATTTTGTTGTGTAAAATTGATATCATCGCGTGTCATAAAACATGACATTTCATTAATCGCCTCAAAGACTTTCTCATTACAATAAATGTTTTTTTCATTAAAGTCTTTAATTGTCAAACCAGACAAAGTTCTTACTCGACTTAATGCTACATATGCTTGGCCAGCAGTAAAAACTCGTTTTAAACTAACAACCGCACTATCAACAGTTAAACCCTGTACTTTATGAACAGTGCACGCCCATGCTAATTTTAAAGGAAACTGGCGACGAAGTCCACCTTTTGTAGTAACAGTTTCTTCCTCTACATATATTGGTGTAGACTGAGACAATCTTGCTGGCTCAGACAAACGCTGCTTACGTCTTTTCAAGCCCACAATACTATCATCAAAACTGACGTACACAGTTTCAGGTAATTTATTTTTATCTGAACGTGCAATGTGTGTAACTGTACACCATTAACTAGTTAACTACACCATTAACTAGTCCATCATCGACGTCGAGATTTTTAATTAACATGACACGTGCATTTATGCCTATGAGCAACTTTGCTGGCAAGCACGTATTGTAAACTTTTACATGGTGACCAGCAAGCAATGCCAATTTTCCAGTCTGTTTACTGCGGGCAAAATCTTCAGCCTCTATAGTTTCTACCTCTGCGCAGATTTGTATTAATTGCTCTAGGTTATGTTCATGAACTTCATCATTTGTAGAAAAAATATGTAAAGAGTCATTATTTAGATCGTTCTCACACCTTGATAGTATTTTAAAATCTTCTTTTCTTAGCGGCGATGTTCTGCTTTTCTTTCTTAATCGATTTAATAATTCAGCAAATGTGCTGTCCTGTTGCCTAACAACCTGTGTTAACTCTACAACACTAAAATAATTCATCCATAAATCTACTCCTGGTACATCTACAAAGAGGGGTTTACCCTTCACGGGAGCTAATTGGAAGAAATCGCCAACTGCTATGACAGCAATATTACCAAAAACAGAAAAATCTCCGGTTTGCTTAATTTGTCGCAATCTTCCATGAATGTATGCCAGCAGTTTATGGTCCACCATTGATATTTCATCTATAATTAATATCTGAAGGCCACGGAATTTTGTACGTAAAGAATTTAGTTTCTCTTCTCCTAAAGGTGTGTATGGCAGCTTCACATTTGTACCAATAGAAAAAGTTGAATGGATTGTGGTTGCTTTTAAACTGTACGCGGCTATGCCTGTTGGAGCTGTTAAAAGAATACAAATGTCATCTGGGTGCAAAGCTGTTGGAGACAATAATCGTGTTGCTTCATATTGTATTGCTTTAATTAAATGGCTTTTTCCTGTGCCTGCTCCACCAGTAATAAAAGCATGAAATGCTTTTGGATTTTCACCTCTAATTTTATCCAAACACCACTGTCTAATTTTATTGAAAATTGCCATCTGGGTCTTGTTTAAAGAGCGAATTAAGCTCAATCCATCTACACGACTCAGAGAACTAGGTTTCTTTTCTACCTGAGGTATTTGCTGATTGTTACATAAATCTGGAATACTTTCAATTCCCTCTATTTCCTGATCTGTCTCACGTCTAAGCTGCTCACACTCGAAACGTTCCAATTGTTGTTCAGGACAAAGTGCACACCATGCATTTTCTAACATGTCTTCATTATTAACAGTATTTTGTACAGTGTCCAATACATCTGCATCCTTTTCAAAAAGTCCTCTATTTGTATTTACGACATGTTGTACTAAATGTACAGATCCATTGTTAAAAGAAACCTCACCTTCTCTATAAAAATGCTCATAATTATTATAGCCCTCTGGTTTTAGTTGACTATCTGCACGATATGGTAGGAACAGTTGTAATAAACTTTGATAAAATTTTTCAGGACTCTTTGTCACTGAGAATCGTGCGAAACGTATAATAGCAGGTCGAGTGCGTGTTCTTTTCACAATAAAACCTAAGTTGTTTTGCAACATAATTTTATTAGAACATGACTGACTACTGTATACAATCCGATACTCGGAAGCAAATGTGGCTAAACACATATCATTAAAAACATGCTGGTTTGGTCTATTCTTATATCGATCAACAAAACTTGTCATCCACATCTCTTCACTTTTTAGATTCTGAGACTCCAACTTGTTTTGTATAACGCTCAGTGGCAAACTCATACGAACAGTATCTTCACCTGTAGGAATAAACTGAACATTCCTTGAACACTCTTTTAAGTGCATATTGGTTAATCGATAAACTGCTTCCTGTGCGCTAACTTCACGATTGTGTAAATACACACTCCCTAGCTTCCTTAAAGCTTGCCTTGCATCAACATTACCTTGAGTTGTTGATTCACGTTGGGCATTAGCTAACAACAAACCCATTTCCCTTTCGGATTTTGAAATGTAGGAAATTATATAAACTATGCAGGCATAAGCATCCGTTACATATTGAATGTCCATATTAGCATTCCAGCACTGAAGGCCTAACTTATTATATTGGTTAACCCACACTTCATTTAATTGTCGTTTCAAGACAATATGTGTAGAATTATTTATGCGCTTGTATGCCATTTCAAACAAATCCTGATTTATTCCAACACTATGAAACAAACTTTCAACAGAATTTATCTTCTCTTCTAAAAGAGCTGTCTTAACTGCTGTCATTATGTTACGAGCATATTCTATACTTGCATTATCATTTAAACTTCCACTTTTACTTTTATCTTGATGACTATTAGTACAAACGTCTTTATCAGGCTTGTCTTCCTGAGACACATCTTCTACTTTTCTCCGGCATATAAACGTTCGCATTGACGGTGGTTTAGGAAAGTTAAAACGACAAACAGTGTTTTTCTTTTTGCATGTTTTTGAGTGACGTTTACTGTGATGTTGTACAGATGTGACAATGCTGTGGAGCTCTTCATCTTCACTGGGCACTTCACAAGTAACATATCTGTCTATAAAGTCAACAACTTCCTCATCAGAATCTTTATCAATTTGTGGAGCATTTTTGATCCAAAACAAACAATGAACATGGGGAGAACCGCGTTGTTGAAACTCAACCCTGTAAAAATAATCTACAATTTCTCCAATGGGTTGGACAGGTGACATAAGCACCTCTTTCAGAAAACAATGCCACCTGAAATCAAACGTGCGAGCTGCAGTAACAGGATTACGACGCAAAAGCTCACATTTGTCAGCCCATTCAAGCTGATCGAAAGTTTCTTGTCTACCTTCATTTTTTAAAATACTTGACATCAAATTTGTCCATCTCATGTCAGCAGATGAAAAAGAGCAAAACCAAGTGGGAATGCCCAACTGTCTGACCATTGCAAATAAATCTTTTTGCACACCTTGCCAAAACGACGGAGTGCCGCGGATGGGCTTCAAAAACCTATACCCTTCATCAAAATTAAGAACTTGTCTTAAGGACTCTGTGTCTTTAAACATGTCTCTGGGTATGAATTTGCTAGTCCCATGCCCTTTCCTTAGAGCTATAGATACACTAGACACCACCTGTTGAACTTCTGACAAATACTGTGCATAAAAAATGTATTCAACATTTTGCGCAAATCTTCCATCTGCATGCAAAATTCTAGTATTAAAGTAGCGCGACAACGTTAATCGCTGTGGCCTTTTGTCACGATAAGATGAACAACCATCTGGAAATAAAACAGGAAAACATTTTGCCTCGTTTGTTTCATCTGCAAGCATTTTCACTGGATTATTCCCTTCAGCAGGAGCAACATTCACAATTCCATCAAAGTAATGATCAAGAACTTCTTGCCCAATATCTACAGGCTGTAAACATGTGTCCATGAACACACAGTGCTGTTGCCTATCATGTAACTCCTCATCAACATTTACATTTTCCACTTCCTTCTCCCCAATGTTATCTTTATCATTATCATCCTCAGTTTCTTGCCTAGTAAACTCATTAAACCAATCGTCATTAAAAACTATATCGGAATAAAATTTGTTGCATTGTTTTAAGTAACACAATGCATGTTTAATTTTATTTGCATCAACATACTGATACTTATAATGACCTTTATATGTCAATTTGCGCTTTAACTTCACACATACGAAAGACCCTTCAGCTTCTGTTCTAGGTAAAACATTTGTTGTTTGTTTAACATTAGCTGGCACACAAGTAATAGGGCCATGGACGCCATTTTGTGAGCCTTTTGGTAAAGCCAAAAGTTTCATAAATGGAATATGCAATGAAATTAAATGTTGCTCTAAGTTATTAAGGCAACTCAACTCTTCTGCTATTGGTTGCAATTCCAGATTGTTAACAGCACTTTCTGCCGGCATTTCACCTTTTTTCAACTTAGAATGACAAGTAAAGCAAATCCAAAGCTGACCTTTACATGAATTCGCCAAATCACAGGAAATATCACATTGCTCACCACACTTGTGCAAAAAACGTTCTGTAATACATCTGTTGGCTACCAACGACATTGCAGAATTGGTATTGTAATTTTCTTTTCTACACCATAATACCTGCTGTTTAAACAACAATCTATGACAAACACAACAAACAAACTCTAACCCTGAATTAACTCTATCTTCAAACTGTTTTCTGACAAAATCAGAATGCTGCTGATTTTGTTGCAATTGTTTCCATCTCATCTTGTTAATTCTTTTTACATTAGCTTTATGCAATGCATTGTTGTGGTACTTTATCTTACTTTCTTCCTTGACTGTATTTCTATGCTTTTCATTAGTATGGTATTTCACTTTGCTGTATTTCTTCACTTCATTCTTATGTTGCACATCATCACGATATTTAACTCTGCTGTATTTCTTCACTTCATTCTTATGTTGCACATCATCATGATATTTAACTCGGCTGTATTTCTTCACTTCATTCTTATGTTGCACATCATCACGATATTTAACTCTGCTGTATTTCTTCACTTTATTCTTATGTTCGTCATCATCACGATATTTAACTCTGCTGTATTTCTTCACTTTATTCTTATGTTCTTCATCATCACGATATTTAACTCTGCTGTATTTCTTCACTTTATTCTTATGTTCGTCATCATCACGATATTTAACTCTGCTGTATTTCTTCACTTTATTCTTATGTTCGTCATCATCACGATATTTAACTCTGCTGTATTTCTTCACTTCATTCTTATGTTTCTCATTATCACGGTATTTCACCCTGCTGTACTCCTTTATTTTACACTTATGCTCCTGGTTTTCAAAATATTTCATCTTACTTGCTTGTTTTAATGATTCGTTATATAAAACATTTGTATAATATCTTGTCTTATTGACAGTTTTCATATGTTGCTGAAACTCTGCATTGCTATGATACAACTTCACAATATGTTGCTTGACATTGTTACTCATTTTACTTTTAACTCTTTTTAAAGAATAATACTTTTCCAAATAATTCCTCCTGTTAACAGATAAATCACCATTTGTATCTTGATTAACAGAATCTGGCTCCTTGTGTGTTATATTAACTTTGTTTTGTGGCTTTATACTTTGTCTTGTGCACATTTTCACATTATCCTCTTTTTCATTGTGACACAACTTATAACAAATATGGTTATCTGGTTGTCTTACACAAACCACAACTTCATAGTGATTCTCATTACAGTGTTTTAAATATATTCCTTTATTGCACATCCTTTTATGCATACAACTGTATTTTAACCATTTCTCATTATGATATGTATAAATGTCAACCCCTAAAAAATTTGCTGTTGATTGAATTTCCACTTCTGTGGCCCATGATCCAACAAACTTCATTTTTGAGCTTGACAAATAATCCTCCATAGATTTATATTGACACCTTAATATATTCCTGTATTCCTCATTATGCAATTCCATGTGTTTTACAATTGCAAGTCTAACTGCTCTGTGAGCCTTTTGTGTGCCACAAACTGCTTGTGCCACTGATCTGAAGAAACAATTTCCATCACCTACAATACTAACTGTTTTACAAGGACAGCCCATTGGTCCAATGTCTGTTGGTAAAAGTACATGTTCACCATGAAGCTCTACGTTAAGTTTATTACTTAGTTTTTGCTTAACTTCTTGACACAGCGGATTGAAATTAAACATTCTGTTAGTTCCATTTCCCAAACAAAGTACATCTGAATTTTCAAGACTTCTAGAAATGTCTTTACTTATCTCAGTGTTGTTCTTCAAATGTAGTCTCTCTTTTTTCATAACCACACATTCTTTATTTTCATCCAAACTCTCAGTGTTGTTCTTGAAATGTAGTTTCTGTTTTTTCATAACCACACATTCTTTATTTTCATCCAAACTCTGTTTCGAACACTCAAATATTCTTTTCTTACCAACCATATCCTGTTTTTGTGATTCAGAGGCAGTTGCTTTTTTGCTTGTAACTTGATGTACACACACACCACTTATTTCAAAAGCCTTTAGCTTTCCTCCAATACAAGCAGACAAATTTTGAATGTGCTTCAAAACACCGCTCAGTGTATTGTAATATACAACCACACTGAACCCATCAGCATCTACCATACCAGTACTACTACGGGCATGAGAATCAACAATAGCAAAGTGCTCATTTTGTTTAATAACAGCACAGGTACTACCATTTAAGGTTAAAAAGCATGCATCATATTTTTCAAACATTGATTGCAAACCATCAACTAATGTCACACATGCACCAGACATGATAAATTCTCCATCAACCACATCTACAAATCCAGAAACAAAATCCCCGTATTCAAATGTAAAGGCATTTGAATTAAAATTGTATTGCTGAGGAAGATCAGGAACGCACAACAACTTTTCCTTTGTTGGATCAGTGATTGAACCACTTTGACGCAAACTGGCATACAAGCTGTCCCCAACAGTTATAGCACTATCTAAATCTTTTGTTTCCCATGAGAACACACTATGTACACTGTGCATTGCCATTGCAGCCAAACTAATGGCAACACACTGTTTTCCTGGCCACTTCAACTTTCTGTCACCCTGATGAAATGATCCATGGATGTTACTAACACTGTTTCTTTCCTTTGATGGGCTTTGTTCAGTATCTTTGGCTGTACACACAACCATTTCTCCAACAATATCACTTTCAAAATATGGCATATCTGATGGGATAATGTCTACAACAACACCACAGACACTAAAATGATCTGCACTCAGGCTTGTCATTAAATTATCAATGTGGAAAACCAGGTCTTGCCAGTTTGTATTAAAAACAACAACTGATGTACCAATGTCTGATCCCAAACCACATGCGTTACGGACATTATTGTCTATGACGACATAGAATTCGTTATGTCTCACAATAGTGCACATGTCTCCATTTATGTTCATCAAACAATATTCATGACTGAACAGCATCTCTTGTAATTTCTCATACAACTCATTCTTTGACCCACTCAATGCTTGTTCTATTTTTACATTGCATGTTTTATTGAAAACTCTATTTTGGCCACCAAACCCATGAGGAAAGTGACAATCTCCATTACCCTTGGCTATCATGTCGTTAACCAATTTACTTCCTTCAGTACGAATGTCCTGAAGATCTGATTTCTGCCAAGTACACACATTATGGATCTTATGTTTGACTATTGAAGCTACACTTGAAGCTACACCTACAAGGTCATCATTCAACTCTTCAGATTGCAATCTAACCTCATTGCCTGCTACAATGCCAGTCACATCTGGGCACACGCAAACAGGGGAATTAGAGGCATCAGTCTTACTTTTGTTGATCAATGGCTGACGACGCATTCGAAATCTCTTCAGCTTAGGCATCTAAGGAAAAACAATGTCATATTCAAAGTATAGAATTTATAATAATATGTACTATTACACATACATTAACATTGTAATAATACAACATGCAGTTACAATATTTATACATTCAATTATAAACATTTTTATAGGCATGAAAATTGCAAACTTTTGCTGTTTAACCACTTCAGCTCTGCACCCCCTGAGTGGCCCACTCGTGGGTGCAATATTTCATCATCATAATCATTTGAAAAATCTATAAGCTGTACAGAACAAAACTAAACATATATGGTATCGTTTGAAAGATTGGAGCCTCAGCTTTCTTGATAACCCAATCACTTTTTCATTTATGTTAAATAGAAAAATATAATACAGGCTTCTTTTCGATTTACCAGGCAATGCAGATGAGGAGGAGTTTTTAGTTAGTTTGCACAGATTCATCTCAATAACTTTTTTTTGATAGGAGATATCAAGAAAATTATTTTTTTCCCTGTTTTATGACACCTAGTGGAACCAACAGAAACTTTTTAAAGGGAAAAAGACCAAACAGATTTAAAAAATGTTAGATTTTCAAATAAATTAATTAAAAATAAATCAAAATATGACTTTTTATATGTTTATCATAAAATTGTGAATAAATACAATATAATATACAATATTCCACCACTGGGTTAAAATTTAGAGTGTTTTCTGTAAAATGAGACCATTTTTATAAAATTACTCCAATGTATGTGGGTAGGGCGCTCTTTTAAATTCAGATATGCCTAATTCTCTAAAAGAAATCTAAATATGCTGAGGCACATAGAACAAACTAACTGATTGTAACCCAGAAGTAACTTAATGTTTAAACTGTTGAAAATGAGAGAAAATGGCTTTTGGATTACACTGTATTATATTATCTTAATTGTAAACATATTTATTTGAACTTAGTCAATATATTTAATGATCACAAAGCAGTTATATTATTTGATTCCATGATAGACATGAAGTACACAGAAATAAGTGTTTTAAAGAAATTACAAGAAAACTTTAAATTGCTTAATTGCTTAAAACTCCCCATTAAGACTATATTATTACAAAAGGTTTTTTTTTTTTTTTATACATGCGGTTCAATTGAACACCCTGAAAAATCTCACTTTACTCATAAAGATGAAGCAGCACAACCTTTTTCAACATAAAAAGATGAGCAAATTACCATATTAAAAAGATTTCTGAAAGACAGTGTGACAGTGAAGGCTGGGGTAAGAATGCTGAAATTTCAGGTTTGGTATTACAGAAATACATTTTAAAATATAGAAATGTAGATTATAGAAAAAAATTAAGTCTAATAAGATTGTATAATATTATGTATTTACTGTCTTTATTTTTTGTAAAATAAATAGCTTGGTGAGAGTTATTAATTTAAATTATTGTTTGTAATAGTAAAGATACCTATTTATTACAATTTAAAAGAAAAGAAAACGCCTGTAATAAACATTCAGAAATTATAAACATATAGGCATGTGCCGTATCAAATTTTCATGTTGCGATTAATTGCTGAAGCTTTTATCACGGTATACGGTATTATCACGATATTGAAATAAGTTGCAAAAAAAGTGATGTCATACTATAAACAGGTTTAATAACTTTCTTGTAACAAAAGAACCAAACATTTAAATACAATAAAGCAATACACAAAAATGTATAAAGTAAACAAATACGCCTTCGTTCCGTCATGTGCTCAGCTCATGCACGGTCTATTTACATCAGTGGTCCTCAACTCCAGTCCTGGGGACCCACTGCTCTGCAGATTTTGTGTCTCTCTTATCTGACACACTCAGTTCAGTTCATGGAGCTCTCTCCTAACGAGCTGATGATCAGAATCAGGTGCCTTAAATAAGGTAGACATACAAAATGTGCAGAGCAGTGGGTCCCCAGGACTGAAGTTGAGAACCACTGATTTACATCATTGCGCGTTCCTCTTGGTCTATTAACATCATTGCGCGTTCCTCTTTGACGTGTTGTTCATTTTAAACGGTTGATGGGTAAAGTATTCTTAAAATTCATTCAAAAAATCTGAATAATTCGTAATAAAAAATTATTCACGGTATTTTGAAGTGCCCACGATAACAATATTGTGCATGTTCATTATTGCGGTATATCGTATTACCGTTTACTGGCACATGTCTATAAACATATATCATTTACATAAGTCAATTCAAATGGAATTGCCCAAGTAATATTTACTTAGTGTTTTGTCATCTAATGGACTAATGCAAAAAATGAAAGTAAAACGTACTCCATGAAGCCAGGCAATCTATGCACATGCTTTCTGGGGTCCTAATGGCGCGCAGAGGAAAGCAACGGAACATTTTCTCGAAGTCTGATGTGATTTTTACACGGTAAGTTATGAAATATTTGTTTATTGGTCAATTTAGTTACGTTTGCAGAAAAGTACAGAGCTATTAGGCTGTCTGCAGTCATGGTGGTTAAAGAGTTAACGCGTTACTGTTAATATATAACTTCGAGTTGAGTTTGCTAAAGAACCGAATCATC
This sequence comes from Gobio gobio, assembly GCF_949357685.1. Taxonomy (NCBI): domain Eukaryota; kingdom Metazoa; phylum Chordata; class Actinopteri; order Cypriniformes; family Gobionidae; genus Gobio; species Gobio gobio. Next base: position 30,700,401 of record NC_137104.1, on the reverse strand, counting down.
CGTTATTATCAAAAAGCATCTGTGTCGAAAACAATTGTCCTACGTTTTACATGTAATACAAAGAAGTTTAATGTACAGTGAACTTTAAGATGAACTGTGCCTGACGCGAGCGTCGTGTTTATTCATCTTTGTGATTAAATAATTGTGCCCTCACGTGCTATCCGAATTATAAACATAAGTTTCCTAATTTAAAAATGGACATGTACAGTCGTGGAAGTTTTACAAACCCGGGATGATCGACTACCCAAGCCCCGAGATGGGTATATTAACGTTTGGCCATTAACTTTAAAAGTGATGGAGAAAACCGCCAATCCCCCATTAATTCACATCAACTAAGCTACACTGCTTTGTTGATGCATATTAATCGAGTTAAACCGAGATTATACTCCCTATTGAATAGCTAGTGATACATTTTGTAGGGTATGTGTTCAGGCAGCCTTATATGAGCTGTACATTTATTGTTGATATTTACTTGAATGATTTTGTTGACTGGTCAAATTTCAAATCAATAAGATAAGTATATTTATTCAAATTTGGTATATAAAAAAAGTATATTTCTGACATTACATATGTCCCACAGGTTGCACTCACCATTCAAGCTCATGTCAGGTAAATATATTTATATACACACACACACACACACACACACACACACACACACACACACACACACACACACACACACACACACACACACACACACACACACACACACACACACACACACACACACAGCATGCAGAATTATTAGGCACGTTGGATTTTCTGATCATATTTTTTCTCCTATCGAAGATTAGAAGTCATTAATCACTGTCCTGCTGTCAAAGATTTCATGGAGAGATGGCCAGCTCTTTTTTGTGAATCTGAGGTAAACCTTAGTTCTTCTTTTGTTGGCTTGATGGTAATATGTAGGTACTTATAACTTTTGGAACTTATATTTCATTCATTAAAAACAATTAAATATTTTAATTTCATTAGTATAGTATAATGTGTGTTAGTGAGTGTGTGTGTCCGTGTGTTGTTGGCAAACAAAAAGTTTATTTGACTACTAAATCTTAAATGTGTTACATTTTATTTTATTTGTCTTAGATCAAGAATGAGTTTAGAAGGATAACCACAATTCCCCTGGAGCCAACCTTTCTGCAAAAATTGGACCTCTACACTTCAAACCTCCTGGATTTGTTTAAAATGAAGGGTGCAGGCATAAAAATTAGAAGTGTGCTAGATCCACACTTTACTGCAAGGTAAATGTATATTACACATCTGATATCCTGCTGCTTCCTGACTTTATAGATATGCAGTTGTATGTAGATGGAAGTGTACACTGTTAATGCTCACTGCAATTTACTTTTGTTTTAACAGCAAATTTAAGATAACCAAAATGCTGTGATTCGTTGCCTGCTAATCATCCGAGGAGCTCATTTAAGTCTTCCCGGTATATTAGATACATTAAAATTTAGTTTGACTTTGGATATGTAGAGTACTGCAAAAGGGACATTAGTATTTTCATCCCCAAATTAATTTTTTACTTTTTATATCCTTGTGTTGTAGTTTGACAAAAAAAGGGCTATAACGTACTAAAAAGTGGTTCGTGGCCTGTAATCATAGGGGAACCCATTTTGGTGCTATATAGCACCATATCTTTAAAGGTGCTCTACAGCACTTTTGTCAAATGGTGCTGTGTAAAAGCCATAAGAGGTGCTATATCACATTTTATTTCAAAAATGGGGCTAAACAGCACCTACAGTGGTTCAGGCAGCCTTATCAATCATAGGGGAACTACTTTAAGTGTTGTATAGCACAAAATCTTGGTGCTTCAGTGGTTCTTCAGCGGTTCTTCACTGGTTCTTTGGGATGACTGATGTGTTATATAGCACCGCTACCATACAGAACCTGTTTAAGCCCCTGTATGGTTCTTCAGCGTTTTTTCGGGGTGGTTAAGGTGCTATATAGCACCACTGCCGTACAAAGAACCTGTTAAGCACTTTTAAAGATTCTTAACGAGCCAAAGAACCATTGTTGGTGCTGTTTAGCACCATTTTTTTAAAGAAATAAAATGCAATATGACACCTCTTATGGGTTCTTCACAGTACGATTTGATAAAGGTGCTTTAGAGCACCTTTAAATATATGGTGCTATATAGCACCAAAAGTAGTTCCCCTATGATTACAAGGCAAGAACCACTTGTAGTGCTATAGCACCATTTTTTTTAGAGTATATGAAATATCAGTTTAAATTCCTAAACATTAATTTTGCCATTGTTTGTAATAATCTAGGGAGATTTTTGTATGCACAGGGAGTCTGACAACAGTTGGTGCTCCACAGAAGGTCTGGTCTCACCATCATTTACTCTGTCTATTATAACATGAAGAAAGAGATAAAATTGAGACAGCCTAAATACATGCGAAGCTACCTGAAAAACTATATCAAGCAGGCCAAAAACTGCTTTAAGTGCAAAGGGTGATCACACCAAATATTGATTTAGTCCATAGAAGGTAAATTAAAATCAATTATGAAAGCATTTTAAAGGTGTCCCCACTTTACAGAATTTTTACACAAGTGCCTAAAACTTTTTACTTTACAGTAGCTTTGCAGGTAGTATTTAAGTGTCTTGCAGACAGTTCTTCTTGATTTAGTCTGTCTTAATTGTTTCCCTCTTTCTTCATGTAATAACAGATTTAATGATGGTGAGACCAAATCTCTGTGTGGGACTCTTGTCACATAAAATTAAAGAGAACATACAACTTACTGTACATGATTGTAACCACTTTGCACTTATTTGTGTATTTGACAGGATGACAGCAGAGACATGATTAAAGATAGCTTCACCAATCATGTGATGAAGATCATTGTACTGGGCAGCACTGCAGGAGAGGAAGATGCTAACATAGCTGACGTCATTGAGCTGACGTCATTGAGGGGACTGAGGTGCTGTTGTAAGAATCTCACAAATGCAAGCCTTCTGCTCATGGGCTTAATTTACTCCCTGAAATTAAGCTAACTTGCTCATTTGTTCAGCAAGTGAGATTGTTCTAAAAAGGTTTGTTTTTTCAAGAGTGTAATTCGAATAAAACTCAAGGAAAATGTCTGCCAGTGTTTTTTTGTTGTTGAAAACATCAGTAGTAACATCAACAATTATATTAAGTAATGTTTAAATAATATTTGAAGTAAAGGTTACTCAGGATGACTAAAAAAGATAACTAGGATTCTTATGTAAAAGACATACAATAAATAATATTATATTTATAAGCATTCCCCAGCAAACATTGGTCCGACGGCAACGTTGTGTCCCTGGCCAAAAATAGTCGCGTAGGACGGCATAAATCGGTAAAGGTATGTAACACAGAACATTTCTTAAAAATGCACTCAGAATCAGATACATTTGTACATGTCTACAGTTCTCTCCGGTTGCATGTATAATAGTTACTTTGACTTTTAGCTACATGTAGTTCAATATATACCCTGTTGAGAATCTGTTGTGAGAGGACGTCCTTTACACGTGCATTTATAGTTCATCATGACCCTCTATGAAATCATTGTGAAATATACAGAAGCTGCTTACACCTTGCATAGTTAATACTGCAATAATTAATTTAAGTGCCCCAAGTAGTTTTTAAGAGGTTGTGAATAGACGTCCACTGACGTCCCGTACGTCTAGTCGCATAAAAAAAACCTTTATGAAATACAAGATTTAGCTTATATTTGATTTATTTTGTCTAAATAAATTATAATCACAAAGTGCCCTGTGTGGTTAAGTGATTGTGAATGTGAACCCACTGCATTTGAGTCATTATTTCAACCCGTTTTATGTATTTGTTGTTATTATTTTTATAATATATAGCTATGCATATAGGCTATATACATATGTAAAACAGTAATATATCCTATCACCATTAAGTCTGACTTGAACTGTGCTGCCAAGATGTAGTAACAAAAGATATTAATAAATCTAGCGATATTTCAAAATCCCGCGATATTATAGATTATCTCGCGAGATAGCATTCATGCGTTCCCCTGTTCCTTTCTACAACCACGAGGAGAAGAGGAATTGAGGAGAGAGTTGTTTCGATATATTATTAAAAATCTACTGTTGGGTGAGTACATTTTGTAGTATTTTATTAATTTACTTGAGTTTCACTTGTTTAACATGAAGGAACCGAAAGAAATGCCGACATTGTCAACAGATAATTACTTTGAGTTTTGGCTAGAATTAGCTAGTAGGCTAAACGTTACTTTCAACTTATACACAGTACGTTTAATGATACAGTACAAGTTATTACTGTAACCTATTAATGTAGCCTTTTGAGAGTTTCTTTCAGAAAGTAATGCTTCCCTCCCCCACTAATCTAACACCCATTTAGAGCAGAACATCTTTTATAGAGTAAAATAAAATGTACTGCATGTTGATTACCTTTTTCTAATGTTTAACTCATGATTCATTTATCTTGTTCCATGTTTTTTTATTTTTTTATTTGAGCTGTAGGATTATTTTTTCAATACATTTTGAAAATAAGTGCATGTCATTTACCTCAAATTTTTCCTGTTATTTTAAAAAAATAAATGTATTCTCTTCCCTCAGATGCTGTGAATAGGTGGACTCTGAGATTGATGCAGCAATGGCAGAACACCTGAATCACTCTCCAGGAAGAGCTGTTGGTGATGGTTACAAAAAATTACAAACAAAATAACCACTTTAATGTGTTTAAGGGATAGTTCACCCAAAAATGAAAATTGTCGTCATTTACTCACCCTCATGTTTCAAACCTGTATACCTTTCTATGTTCTGCTGAACATAAAGATGTTTAATCCTCTTCATTTGGGAATTACACTCAGGGTCTTTGGGGTCTCCACAGACCCCAGGCAACAAAATTGTAATTTTACTCTGTTTATTAATGTTTTTACTCAACATCTGTGCAGTTTTTGGAATATTTATAATAATTGTTAAATTTATATAATAAATTAAAACACAAAATCAGTTTATGTAAAATTCACTTTATAAAAGACATAAATTTCTAACTTTCATTCGTGGGGATAACATAGATAATTTGACATGTTTAGTGTAAGATTTTTGCCCATCCTTTGGAAAATACAGTTTTATAATAATAATAATAATAATAAAAAAAAGACTTTTACCAGTAAATGGCTGCAGAGCTCCACTATTTGCTATGTGCTATTTGACTGACTGAAAGATATCTTTCACAAGTATTTTTCAATTGGATTCATATCTAAATGTTATGAAATCACAATTATAACAATTAAAATGAATAAATGTTGTCAAAGTTTAGTATTTTTTTTGTACTGAAAAAAAGTTTTTTTTCAATGTTACATTATGATTAGAATCAAACCAGAGTCTTTAGAGTTTATCATTTTATTTCAAACATCTGATTTTCTTATAATTCTACAAATTTAATGTACACTTCAGTTACTAACTGTAACAGAACTGAGCATGATCATTTTGCATTGTGGATGTTTTACGCATTGTTGGAAGTGTGCCACTTCAGTTCTGTGTTGTTTTTGAGGATGAATTTTGTCCATTTTCCAAGCGGCCTAAGTGTGACTTTTTTTGTTACACAAACATAAAAACAGATATCAATCCAATTCATTTTTTTTATTAGTAGATTTAGAGAGTGTTGACAACTGTACAGTCTCATGTCATTTGGACAAAGGGAACTTTTTTTTTTATTTGAGCAAACGTCCCTTAGGGTCAGAAAAGACCCTAGAAGAATGTTTGTAACCAAGCAGTTCTCACCTCCCATTAACTACCATAATCATTTTTCCCTACAATGGTAGTTAATGGGAGGCGAGACCTGCTTGGTAACAAAAAATGTTTTAAACATCTTTGTGTTCAGCAGAACATAGAAATGTGGAATTCATAGGTTTGAAACGTGAGGGTGAGTAAATAAATTTTCATTTTTGGGTGAACTATCCCTTTATATAATGATAATTCAGTATTTTGTAATTGTAATTGTTATTTTAGTTTGGTTAATGGATGTTAAACATTAATGAAAGATGAAAATCTGTGGCTGTTCAAAAACAATAAAATGTTTTGCTAAATCAGAACATGCTTCTTTTTGCTTATGTCCACAAATGTGTTCTTGTTTGTGATGTACACATGATTGAAACGTTTCATGGACGTTCAGGTCTGACTGGACCGATTTTGAACCTTTTTAGAACCTGTCAAAATGAGTAAACCAAGACATAATTGTTTGCATTTCACGATGTTACACAATGGGTGTGTGATTATTGTATATGCAGGCTTATATACACACTTAAATTATGCAGCAACACATTTAAACATGCAGAAGACGACGTATTTAGAAGTCCAGGGACGCACAGAAAAGACGTGGTATTCACGGCCAGATGACGTCGAAGACGTCTGTTCAACTTCATTTTGGAACTATTTTTCAACCATGACGGGACGTGTCGGAAGGACGTCTTTTCAACGGTCATTAAACGTCTTAATGTTTGCTGGGTACAATTTACAAACGAAGAGTCATTCAAATGTACTGGGAATTCCCAAGTAAACTTAACTTAATCATTTCTAATTAAAACTACTAATAATTATGTATAGATTTTACTAGCCTTTTCTGAGTGAAAATTGTTTCCAAGCTTTTTTCAAGTAAATCCTACTCCACATTTTTTATAGTTGCTGCGTCCCAATTCACATACTATCCGTACTAAATAGTATTCGAAAAAAGAATAAGTATGTCCCAAATCGTAGTATATTGAAAAGAGTATTCCAAAGATTCCCGGATGGTCTACTATTTCTGGTCATAATTCGAAGTGCAGATCCATGCGCACTCTAACGGCTGATATTGCCCACAACCCATTGCGAGAACTACAAACGCGGATAAAAAGTGTTAAAAAACTACAAACATGACGGTTACGCGAGTCTGACGGCTAAGTAGAGAGGATTAGATAAAGGGGCTTGAGTGAGCAATTATCAGTATTCAACCTGACGAAAAGATATTTATTCAATGTTAGCCACATTATATTTCACCTGCAGCAGCATTGCATCAACAACGTTGATGTTGAAAAGAGCTGATGAATAAAATACTCATATCGGTTGATTTCGTTGACATGAACTCCGTTAAATGTGCATATAGCACGGGAATTGAAGATCGGATATATATTCATTTCGCGGAGAGGTGTAGCCTAAGGTAAGACAACCGACATGTTTTTTATTTTTAATTATTTGTTTAGATTGTGTAGCCCGTTTTGTTTGCGCGCGCCGTTGCGATCTGCCTGCCTCATCTTGTCAAAAATGCCTTTTTACTGTGATGGTGGTGATAATAGGCTAAACGTTTAAACGATGCTTTAAGTGTTTTTTATGGATTTAATAAGCAAGACAAGTCAAGTGTTGATTTGAGAGGCTAAAGTGTTGGGTTAACTCACTGTCGGCCGCTGGCCGCTTGGTCGTCACTTTAAAAAGCAAAAACTTTAGTTTAACAAACATTAAATGCTTTAAACATTTTTCTAAATTAACTTAATAAAGAAACAAAACGAAATATATCTACTTTGACATTAAAAACAAAACTGAACTATTTTAATGGTGTAACTAATGTGTAATAGGGAGGATAAAAAAAAAACACGGGCTCCAGTGGGACTCTGATAATGAAGTGGTAAAAAAAATTGCAAAAATGAAAAATATTAATGAATTCGCGTGGCGCTTTCGTCGGCATGAGTAAGATAGGCTATAAGACCCGCAATATGTCTCTCATCTGACATTTTTATTTATTTACATTAGTAAGCTGCAGGACATAGTCTTTCAAAACATGACCTGAGCGAAAGAGAAAAAAAAATGTACCCAGCACTTCTGAAAATGCACTTCTGAATGCGTCTCTGTCCCCAGCACATTTCAAACCAAACTGACGCCCATGGGCCTATGGGATCCTAACAAAATACTGCCTGAACAACAGTACACTGTAAAAAATTATGCAGGAGGCGTTTTGAATGTGTTCATAGATTATATTTAACTTTTTCTTGCTGTTAAAAGGTAAACATACGATTTAAAGGACGTCTCCGGTGAAAAATGAACCTAGGGGTAATTAACACATGGTGACCGAGTAGATCGTTCTCTGGGATGCGTTTTCATGAAAATCGAATGTAAAGAGTTTTATCTCTAAAAACAGATTAGCTTATAACGCTAGTATATGGGGCGCAGAATAAGTCAAATGAATACCACTAACAAGGCTCAAAATAGCCTCACACTACCACGGTAGCATAATGAGGGTCCCTACGTGCAAACCGAAGCATTGAGAACTGTGTAAGTGTACAAACAATTTAATAAGAAGATACTTTATAAAGACAGTACATTACGCGTAACGTTATACAGCCAGGAGCCATCTTGGAAAACAGTCTCGACAAGTCAAGCCACGAACGCTGAACTGGTCGGTCGATAGGAATTAAGTTCAGCTAAGCACAGCGTTTGTGGCTCGACTTGTTAGTTTACTTATTCTGTGCCCCATATATAAACTAATCTGTTTTTAGAGATAAAACTCTTTACATTCGATTTTCTTTAAAACGCATCCCAGAGAACGATCTACTCGGTAACCATGTGTTAATTACCCCTAGGTTCATTTTTCACCGGAGTTGTCCTTTAAATCATATGTTTCCCTTTAACAGCAAGAAAAAGTAAAGTTAAATAAAAGTTAAATATAATCTATGAACACATTCAAAACGCCCTGCATAATTTTTTACAGTGTACTGTTGTTTCACCATTTTTCACCGGAGTAATCCTTTAAAGACAACAGCTTACGTTGTCTGTATAATTATGTTGAATGAGAAAAATACCATGGCACATACCTTGTTGAAACACCTTTGCAATCCTAGAATTCGCAGAGATGTTTGATGAACAGAAGAATCAAGAATCCAGTTCCGCTTTTCAAGCAGTAGTATAATTTGTGCTATTTGACGGTAATGCAGCTTGAATGCAGCTTAACCGTTGGTCAGAGCATAACTCACTGGCCTTGGAAAGCGGCTGGAAGACATAGTACGAGGCGGGGGGCGGGGCGGGGCTAGGGTAGGGGTGGGCGTGCAACAGAGACCTGTAGTGACGGTTAAACTTAATTAACTTAGTTAAACTCTGTGAACTTTACCCACCCAGCAAAAACACGTTGAAAAGACAACATTGCCAGACGTTTATACAACGTTCAAATTTGGTTGAAAAGTGAAAGGTGAAAAGTCCTCTTTTTTAGGTAATTGAAAAGACGTCTATACAAGGACGTCCCACTTACGTCTAAATTTGGTTGTAAAGTGAAAGTTTAAAAGACGTCTTTTTCAGGCCTAATTTCAACCGTGAATGCATGATTATTTTTAATATTCATAATTACTGTTACATTAAGACAATTCACAAAAGAGTACCGTTTATTGACACATCAGAAACACTTTCCTGATCACATATTAAGCCTGCATTTGATCAAACATACTGTAAAAACCGTAATAGTGTGAAATATTACTATAAAAAAATAACTTTTATATGAATACATTGTAAAATGTAATTTATTCCTGTGATCAAAGCTGAACTCTTCAGAGTCGCATGACCCTTCAGAAATCATTCTTGAGTTGATGCTCAAGAATCATTTATAATTATTATCAATGTTGAAAACAGTTGTGCTGCTGCATATTTTTGTGGAACAGATTTTTTTTTTAACAATTTAAGTCTTTACTGTGACTTTTGATAAAAATAATCAATTTTTTCTGTATAAAGATTTTTTTTCAAATATTAAAAATGTTTATAAAACAGAACAATGGCCAATTATAAAAACATTAAAATTCAATAAAGCGGTGTTCACCCAAAATGAATTGTCATTAATTACTTACCCTCGTGTAGCTCCAAACCCATAAGACTTTTGTGAAAAAAACAAATGAAGATATTTTTAGCAGATGCCTTGTTGTTGTTTTTTCGCACACAGCGCATTCATGTCGCTTCATAAAATCGAGGTTAAACCACTGGAGTTATGTGGATTACTTTAATGATGTCTTTACTACCTTTCTGGGGTAAACTGTGAAATGGGGGGACATAAATCTCTCAGATTTCATTAAAAGGATCTTCATTTGTGTTTCAAAGATGAACAAAAGTCTTACAGGTTTGGAACAACATAAAGGTGAGTGATGAAACATTTTGGTTAAATGTTATTAGGTAAATCAGACAACATCAATAATCTTCTTGTTCTTCTGCTCCTTCCACCATCCCAATCCCGAACCTTCCACTTTGAATGCTTTAGCCTGGCTTTTTTTCTCCAGCATCTAAAGTGAGAAAGAAAACAATAATAGAAATGTAAATTTAAAAAAAATAAACCCAAAAATCAATGGTTGTCCAAAATGTAAAGTATACACCATCACTGTTAGGGCATTTCCACCTCGGGCACAAAAGACTGGGAACTGACTAATAACATGAGAACAATTTACTAAAATTGTCAACAGTTTTGTTACTTCCTATACATTGCAAATGTTGCACAATTAAAATGACTGCAAGTACTACAAAAAAGTAAACTGCTGAAATGTTAAAAGGACAGTACACTGGAAATACGGTCATCTTGTACTCACCCTCATGTCATCACCAAAAATGGTATGATTTAAAAATGTATGGGTTTTCTGTCAATACAATGAAAGTCAACGGGACACAACATTGTTTTCATCGTATGGGCAAAACAGTTCTTCAAATCTCAAATGGCTTTGTCTGTATTCCCCAAAAGAAAGTCATATATAGCAACATGAGGGTGAGTAAATTACAGAATCTTGTCAGAATGTCTTTGTTAACAGAATAACAATGATTTTAACTTCATGCATGAATATGTAGCTTTAACTTAACAGTAAAAGTGTAAAGGTGTAAAAGTTCTCGGCAAAAGAAAGCGAACTGTACCGCTTTCCACCCATGGTTTGGCATGTTCAGCACCGCGGTTCATCTCAAATCTGATGGCGCATTCACATCTCTAATATGGAAATAACAACACATAAAACAGACAGAGTTAGGCTAATGTATGTTTTCATAAAGGGACTTTGGTATTACTTACCAGTCATATGGTTCATAATGTCTAGAGATGTTCTTCGACAGGAGTATGCTCCATCTCTAGTGCACATTATCTACGCACATTAGTCAAAAATATTTAGTAGCCTATAAAATGCCAGGTTTATTAGAAATAAACTATAGCAGAGGTGAAATGCAGAATAGAAAAAGAGTAATATACATGCAAAAAATTATCCTAAAATAACAGAATTTAAATTTTTAGGTTTACTTATTTAGTAATACTAATACAGTGTAAACAATAAAAGCCTTTTTAAAAGAAAAAAAAAGTGTATGTATATATATATATATATATATATATATATATATATATATATATATATATATATATATATATATATATATATTAATTTTGCAAAAGAAAATTACAAATGCATGGTGATATATATTTAGGTTAAAATTAGCTTACTTCCAAACAAAACTATCAAAATATCTCATCTACACATAAGATGTTATTTTAAAAGCCCCAACTTCCATAAACAAGAGCTCAAGTCTATAGTTAACCTACCTATAGTTAATGTTAGCATAACAGTTGCAACAGTAAATGCTAAAGGACTTTTTCCGAAGACACTAAACCATTTCTATAAAGTAATATTCAACGCAAGCGTGTAATTTACATGAAAGAAAGTGTCAGTAATATTTGTATGTACTATTTGTGTAATTTTAGGCACTAAACTTACCTGAAATTATGAAAACAACAATGAGAGACGGAATTTTGCAGCTTGTCTCTTGTCAGTTGAGTTGAGTTGAATTATTTGATAATCAGATCTAATGTCCTGAAACTTGATAAAGTAAGTGGATAGCAGGCCTGTGAACCATCAAACTGTAAATTGAATGAGAATAAAGCAGTAAAATGTAAAACTATTTTGAAGTCAGATTATATAGGCTATACATAAGGCATGGATTCATTTTTTTCTCACACTGTATATGTACAATTACAGATGTAACATGAAGCTTATGTTCTATGTATTTTCTTACATATATTTTTTTTAAAAAGCATTTCAATATATTTAACAGTGCACTTCATATATAGCTACATGTGAATATATTACATATGGGTGCAATTAAAATTAATTTATTAATAGGCTATATAAGTGCTCCGGTTTATTATGGTCTAATGGTGTTTAAAATACTGTGATATTTTATGGATGCCACGATGCATTAGGCGTATTACTGAATGTAGTGATTGTTAAATGTTCAGAAATAGATGTAGGCTACTAATACACAGCACAAGCGTTTTCAAAGAGATATGGCCCACTAGGGGCGATTCTTGCTGGATTTCTGCCATGCCAAATCATACAGTAGGCTATGTGTTTATGGTTTGCGAACGTACTACACAAATCATTTATCTGCTGGTTGTGCGATAAAAAGCACGTAGCTTGAAACCATTTCTACAACAATCTATTTCTTCACTTGCTTTATTAGACAGACTAATTATGTTTATGGCTATATTAGAACTAGCCTATAGCCTATTATGTGGTCCGAAACAGACGTGCGTCTTGTGCTAAATTTGGACCAAATCTGACGGACTAAACAGAGCCCAGTTTTCAACGTCTTTTTTGGGCTAAATTTGGACCAAATCTGACAGACCAAACAGAGACAATTTTTAAATTTTCATTTACGTTGAAAAACTGGACACATAAGATGCAAATGTCAGAAGACAGAAGGTCAGAAATTATTTTGAACACTTAAGTTTTAGTTTAAAGTGATACTTTTCGTGTCACGTTAAGTTGTTTTGTTGAAAGCCTTTCTTTAGGAAATATGAGTGAATTTCGTTTTGTATAAAATGTATCTTATTTTTTATAAATGTTTTATCAACTAAATTGGCCGGATTTAATAAATAATAAGCAGAAATAAACATTATTTTTTTAAATTAAGCCTCGTGAACAACGGCTTAAATGAACCACTACTAGAAAGAAGAAAAAACAACAACAAACAACTTTAGTCAGGAACAACTCTATCTATTTATTTCAGATAGGCCTATATTTGATCCGCATGTCAGGAAGGGCATTTTGGGTTGAGCGCATGGCGCAGTTTTGTTGGGCTAATCCACAAATTCGCAGCTCATACATGCCCCTGCCAGACAGCCTTAATGGCCATTCTTTTGTTTCTATAGAGATACATTTTTCAGAGTTTTGTTTGGGTAAGTGTCCACTTAATCACAGCTCCTAAGCCGCTGCCGGTGTCATTCAGCCTTAATGGCCATTCTTTTGTTTCTATAGAGACACATTTGCATCCAACATTACAGGCTCATTTTATCAATGCTTTTATACAAAAGAACATGGGTGGTTAACATGACATGGGTTTTTTTTGGTCCAATGTGTCAACGTTAAGTAAATTATAAAAAAATATTTGGTGATATTGTTCAGAAAGTGCTGTTATATATGACAGGGTTCTTGCAGGTTTCAGAAAGTCAAATTTAAGACCTTTTTAAGACATTTTAAGACCATAAAGATTGAAATTTAAGACCTATACGACGCATTACCAAAATTATTTAAATCAAAGAAATAATAAAAAAAGCAATGACATTAGTAACCCTCCACAGCCAACAACATGCCAAATGCCCAAAACATTATGCCCAAAATGAAAATAGGCTAAAACAAACTTGCCCTCAAATAGAATAGATTACAGAACAGCATATTAATAGCCTAATAGAGATTGAACAGGGGATGCACAAGGGAGATAGGATAAACTTTTTTTTTTTTTTTTACAAATGAAAAGTGTATGCATATAATATTTTATATATTAATGTTTATATTTTAACTAGACTAATAATAATGATTATATTCAATAAATACAAATATTTAACAAAATTAGAAATAATACTATTACAATAACATTTTAATTATTAAAAAATTAAAAATAGAGTATTTAAGAATAAATATAACAATATAATAATAATACTAATAAAATAACATTTATATTTTACAGAAAACTTATTTTACAAAAAAAACCTGCTGGGTTACCTGTTAATATGCAGACAGCCTATGACTAAAAATCATTAGAAAGGTCTAAAGATTTATTGTAAAAAATAAAATAAAAAAAATAAAGAAATTCTGTGCTTTTTATCTGTGATATAAATTTCTTAAAGTCTATGTATTTAATATGAAATATGAGCCTCTTATGCATCCACTGTGGGGGAAAAACTGTACATTGGAGAAAAACATATGGGTTGTCATATACATTTATTTAGAGAGAAGTATTTTTTTTCATATTTGTTACCCAAACTTTCATTCATACTGGAAGCCAGAGGGCGCCCTCGAACAGAAACTCCACATTTCCCTCAGAGAAGTAATCCTTAGCCCTAATGTGAAGCTAGCGATGTAGGATAAACTGAAGATAGAAACGCTTTGACTGATGAAACGAAGACAATAAACACGACTGTATCAAGCTATGGTGTATTTGAGTTCTTCAAGCCTTCACTATTTTCATAATAATAAGGTATGCAGTGCTGATTGAGTGCAGACTTTATCACTGTTTAGAATAATATAAAACAATGCTTGTCTGCCTCATTCTATCCAGAAAAATACAACGTTATTAAATGTAGACGTATTTTGCGGGCAGGTAATTGCATTTATCACGGGATTTGTAGTTTTATCACCGAGTACGTGTACCAACACCCCCAGAAAGAACTACAACACACCGAACGAACGCTCTGAGGGCGGCGCAGCAAAGACTCTAGAGCTCCGCTGTCGCGATTCGATACTTTTTTGCTACAGTGTAACGTTAATAACTTTCTGCAGCCAGCATTTCTGGAAATGAACGAGGATAACACTTTTTTTAAGATCTAACTAAATTAAATTTAAGACCTCGGGTGAAAATCTGGCCGTTTTTAAGACGTTTTAAGGCCTTAAATTTAAAAAAAAATTATTTTAGACATTTTAATACTTTTTAAGACCCAGCGGGAACCCTGATATGAACATACAGAGCATTTATGGGATTAATCTTTCATTTCTTCACAATTTTCAGCCAAACCAGAAAAAGCTCATGGCGTGACTGTCCCAAGCACATTTCACAAATTTTGATTTTGAAAAAAAACAAGAAAATGAATGAATTTTATGTTTATTCAATCATATATTGATTACAGATGTCTACTTGTGAGGCTGCTTGACTAAAAGTTTAGGCATAATATTTTGAAGCCACCCTTAACTAAAACATTTTGTCCCAAAAATGGATATCATATACTGTGACGCCATATTCCTTTTTTTAAACTGGCAATTGTTAGCATAAAAGCACATTGCTTAATGTAGTACATGAACATGAAATACATGAAGTACATCAACCTCATAAGGTGTGGTAGGGTTTTCTTGTAACATCATATGATTATTTTGTCACACTATATGATATGAACTGAATTTAAATACATAAATAATGCTCTTAGATACATGTTTTATAGCTAATAGTTAAGTTTATTGAAAATTTCGTCCTTTTAACATATTTTGATACTATATTATTAACACATTTAATATCTATACACCAACTCAAAACCCTACTTCCCTAATATCCCATTTTCAAGCTGAATCCATGTTAAACTACAGAATTTTGTCACTCAAATGTTTCCTTATATTGATTTGGTTTGTTGAAAAGCACATTATACTTGAAAAACTCGGCTCAAAGAAAGCTCTACCGATAAACATACACACTTGCACTAGCAGGCACACACACACTCTTGCAGACTCACTCAATCACTCTTGAATGTAAAAGTAAATGCAATAAATTATGAATCTGATTATTTTTTGCAGTGCATATTTCTGAAATGATTGTGTTCATGATTGAATTTGTCTATTTACAGATATCAAGAGAAAAAAAACTGAAAGGGGAGGTACAAGGGATAATGACCTTAATAAACATACAATTCTTTGCAACCACACATATATATGGAAATATAACAGTTGGTAGAATATAACCCATGACTTACATTTGAGATTTGTTGTAAAAAAAAAAAAAAAATGTTCAGCCAAATATGTCAACGACCCACTGTATATTAAACACCAATTTGTTGTTGTCCAAATTAGTTGTTATAAACCAACAATAATAAAATAAATAATTTTGAATGAAAAGTATAGCTCTATGTTTAATACAAATGTTAAGGGATTTATATTGTTTAATCAAATTAGTAAAAGTAATGTAGTCTATCTAAGAGATTGTCTTATAGGCTACATGTTGTCATATCCATTTGCTTTTGATGTAAAGATTTTGGTGTGGGTTTTATGATACGATATGGCATATGGGATATGATGCTATAGCCTACACACGATTAAGTCTTCATACTTGTATAGTGTTCAACCTTATGATCTGCTCAAAAGTCAAAACAATCTGTTCGAAAATCACTTTTCACTTTTAATTATTTGGCAGAACGAACATTTACATTATCAGTCTATTTGACCCAGTTTAATTTGTTAGTTGTTAGAAATATGTGATTTAAAAACTGTCAAACTTTAATTGTTAAGACCCAGTTTAATTTGTTAATTGTTAGAAATATGTGATTTAAAAACTGTCAAACTTTAATTGTTAAGACTCAGTTTAATTTGTTAATTGTTAGAAATATGTGATTTAAAAACTGTCAAACTTTAATTGTTAAGACCCAGTTTAATTTGTTAATTGTTAGAAATATGTGATTTAAAAACTGTCAAACTTTAAGGTTTTAATTAACTTTTTCAAAATATCTGGTCTAGCTTTCTCAAGCCATCTTCAAACTTTGTTTAATTTATCATTTGACGGCCACAGCTGTGACGTAATGCCTTTACCTATTGGCCACTGGCCGCGTTTTATTTCAATTTGCATATTACTCCAATGTATAACAAGGATTTTACTGTCCTCCTACGTGTTTGACACAAGGAATTCAAGAAGCAACATTCTTTTTTGCCTCATTGCATTCATACTGAACAAGGTAAGCTTTTACTTTCTTGATTCATTTCTTCAACTATGACATTTTTATAGTCTTCCATAGTTTTATATATCGCAGTCGTCCGACTGCTACAAATAGAACTATCAAAATTTACATTTCCTCTCTATATTTTTGATACCATTCTTAGTTTCTCTGCTTTCTTAATTATTCCTCTGGCTATTCTATGTGAATAATGCCGTATTTCGTTTTAGCATTCACAACACTTTGCAACTCGATTGATATTAAACGTTTACCTAAACTGTAAAAAATGTCCCTGTAAAAAAACGGTAATCTACTGGTAGCTGTGGTTGCCAGCATGATACCGTAAAAATACGAAGCACTACAGTTTTTTAAATTAACAGCTAAATTTCGTTTTTTCAGCTACAGTAGACAACTGTAATTTAACTGTTCCCAGTTTTTAAACGAAGTCCCACTCAAAGTCCATGAGTCTCTTTAAAAGGTCTGACACTTTGGTGTTGGTTTATGTTATGGTTTTCTTTTGCACCGTTTTCCCAGTTTTTTTTGGATGTAACTTTTTCTCGTGCAGCCCTGGTCCCCTTTTCAGGATTTATTCCAACAAAACGTCTTTAAAATAAGAGAGAAATATTTTCAGTGAACAATGATTTAATATGGAATGATTTTGATTATCAAAATTTGGTAACACTTTACAATAAAATGTCATTTGTTAAAGGAACACACCGACTTTTGTGGATTTTATCTAATTCACCATATCCCCTAGAGTTAGATAAGTCCATACACACCATTCTCATCTCTGTGCGTGCCATAACGCTGTCTTACGCACCCACCGCTAGCCTAGCTTAGCACAAAGACTGGACCGGCTCCAGCTAGCCTACTGCTCAATAAGTGACAAAATAACACCAACATTTTCCTATTTACATGTTGTGATGTGTATAGTTACATCGTATTCTAGACCGAAATGGCTAGGAACTATACTCTCATCCACTTCATAAAATTTAAGGTTGAACTACTGCAGTAACGTTGACAATTTTTAAATCATGTTTTCAACTACCTTTCTGGATGTCAAAAGGTGCAATGACGTTGCTGTCTATGTGTGGATCAGATACCTTCGGATTTCATCAAAAATATCTTAATTTGTGTTCCAAAGATGAAAAAAGGTCTTACGGGTGTAGAACGACATTGCTGACAGAATTAATGACAGAAATGTCACTTTCGGATGGGGAACACTGTGAAAGAAATAGTTCACCCAAAAATTTAATTTATTATCCCATAATTTACTCAACCTTTATTACCTGGGGATAATAAAGGCCTTCTGAGGTCAAGCGATGTGGTGTTGTAAGAAAAATATAAAAGTTATTTAAACCTTTATAAACTATAATGACTGGCTTCCGGCAAAAGCCTTATGCTCGTTTACGAGAGAGATGAGTTCCGGCGGAAGGGTGAACTCTGACCCAAAGTAGGTTGTACAGAGGATAGAACAAAACAAAATGGCAGTCATAAATTAGAAGAATGTCATACACCTAGGTTAGCTTGAGGACGAGTAAATCATGAGATGATAAATTTAATTGTTGGGTGAACTATTCCTTTGAGTCACCAAACTAATACTAACATATTAATTAGAAATAAATAATATAAGTGCAAATTTACCTTTGAATGAATTCCAGTGTGGATGCTGCTTCCTCCTGGTACTGCAAATTAAAGATATAATACAAAGAGAACAATGCAGCAAGTCCAGTGAGAAAAGTTGGCTGCACACCCTCACAGATTGCTCGGCCTTCCAGGCTGATCATCCACCGTTTCATCCATTGCCCTGGATTTTCACTTACACCATAAAGGAATGGATAGAACAATGTTTATTCTATGATCTCTAGAAAGTGTAGAAAAGACAGTGAGAAAATTCTTTCATAACCTGACAACGGCACACAAAGTCATGTCTTTGAATGCTAAGTGACATTGCTGACCCCTAGACAAAATGTTATATTGATTTGTAACAACCTGACTGCGAGTACAGGATGACAACATCGAACCTTGTTCTTGTCTTTTTTAATTAAAGGGATAGTTTAACCAAAAATTCTGTTATTAATTCCTCACCCTCGTATCGTTCCACACCCGGAAGACCTTTGTTCGTCTTCAGAACACAAATTAAGATATTTTTTATGAACTCCGAGAGCTCTCAGTTAAAAATATTTTTTCTGAAGATCAACACAGTTCTTGCAGGTTTGGAACGACATGAGGGTGAGGAATTAATTACAGAATTAAAATATTAAAATATTTGGGTGAACTAACACTTTAACGGCAAGCCATCTTTCAAGATGGGAAAAAAGGTCAAACACAAAGTGTATACTGTATAGTGATAAAAAAAACTATGAGGTTTCTATAGGTGAACTAAATTCTCAAACTAAGAATAAGACTTGGCTTAGTTGAATAAATATTTTAAATTCAAACCTGGGCTGCGTTTCTCAAAAGCATCATACGCCTAAGTTGATCGTAGAGACCAACTGGTGGCAATGATTATCTAGATAAGATAAATCTAGGCTTATGATGCTTTTGAGAAACGTAGCCCAGCACAGTGCAATACAACATGATTCAAAGACAGTGGATTCTAGAATAAGGCTATAAGAAGGCTTTCCTGTAGCTCCTGTTGTTCAAACAGTAGAGCGTGGCGCTGGCCACGCCAAGGTCATGGGTTTGATTCACAGGGGAAAGCAAGAACTGATCAAATGTAAAATGTGTACCTTGAATGCAATGTAAGATAAAAAGCTTCTGCCAAATGCATAAATGTAAATGTAAGGCACATAAATGTGGAACTTCTAATAGTAAAACTTGTGTGAGCCTTGTTTTAGTAAAACAAATTGCAGATATGTCTAATATGATATACTTACCAAGCAGGATCAAACGAGGAGTCACAGGCAGTTTATCTGTCTTCTTGAGGTCAGCAGGAGTGGCAGACATCTATTGTCAAAGAGAACAATTTATGACATTTTTGGAGTCTGAAGTTCAAGTTTGCTTGCATTTATAGGGAAACAGACATCATTTATTCATTAAAATATCTTCATCTGTGCCCCTTAAATTCTTATGAGTTTTAGAAAGCATAAGGGAGAGTAAATTTGAGTGAATTTCATTTTTGGCTGAACCATTCCTATACAGGTGTAATTTTAAGAACTAACAACTACAATGAAAGACAAACACAAAGACAAACTTACATTTTCTCGTAGAATGAGTCCTTCCTGCTTTTGTGCGAAGTGAGCCATTAGGAGTTGAACCACTAGATAAAAAAAGATGTTTTGTAAAGAACAGATAAGTTAGCTTAAGTTAACTAGCTAACGTACCGATCCCATCTATTCTCGTTACGTCTTCATAAAATGGCTGTTGCAGATGCGGTCCAAGATTGGCATGCCGCGAATAGTTCTGTGATCAAACCAGTAGCGGTTTGCAAAATCATATACAGTAATTATACTACAACAAGAATTG
This sequence comes from Gobio gobio, assembly GCF_949357685.1. Taxonomy (NCBI): domain Eukaryota; kingdom Metazoa; phylum Chordata; class Actinopteri; order Cypriniformes; family Gobionidae; genus Gobio; species Gobio gobio. Next base: position 30,680,038 of record NC_137104.1, on the reverse strand, counting down.
TAAATTTCGTACCTCACTTACCATTAACAGACAAAAAGATTAGCACATGAAAAACTTCGCTTGTGTGTGTGTGTGTGTGTGTGTGTGTGTGTTTGTGCAAATGAGCTCACGACTCGCGAGCAATTTGATTGCTATCGTATACCCGTTCACTAACTTAACCGGCTTCTAGCCTATTTACAATTACAAAGGCTTCATCTTTATAATATTATTTTTAGAAGTACTTGAAGGTTAAAATCGGACGTAGTGGCAAACACTAGCAGATAGGCTAACGTAAGTTACAGGACTCTGGCGCACGTTAAAAGTTACCACACAACAAAAAACAATCGATTTTGTTCACTCCTACCGAGTCCCAGTCATATTTTCATGGATAACATTTAGTAAAATATCCATTTTGGATGACAATGAGGGATTCTTACCTGTATCTGATGCTTGCATGTACAATCGATTCTTCGGTCGCTCAATCACCCCTTTACCTATAATAGTCGCCTGATTTAAATAACAGTAGTGTCATGTGATGTTAAGTTGTAATATTTTAAACTAATAAGTAATTTAAAAAGAGGCAAATACAATCATAAATAGTTGCAAACTTACCTCGTGTAGATAATCCAAAATTCCGCCTTTTTCATGTTTGAAAAAAATATGGTATTCTGTTAAATAACAGTGCAATACTGTTGTTGGTCAACCACGCAACCCGAAGTGAACAAGTCTTCCCATAATGCAATGTAAATAACAGCAACTTGCTGTTATTACTTGAAAACATAATTTTACTGTTATATTTCCATGTAAATTTACAGGAATTTTTTACAGTGTACCTCGGACATGTAAACATCACATATACATATATATATATATATATATATATATATATATATATATATATATATATATATATATATATATATATATATATATATATAGAGAGAGAGAGAGAGAGAGAGAGAGAGAGAGAGAGAGAGAGAGAGAGAAACAAGGTTTTTTTTTTATCCTGCTTCAAAACTAAGACAATGCTGCCATCGTGTGTTCATTGAGGGAAGGGCAGCACACATTCCCCTTTTTTGTCCTTATTTAATCCCTCGGCATGGCAACACCGTTTGAGATATCCAAAATCCATTCGCATTTTAGCATCTTCCGTATCTTTGTTTCATGTTGACCGAGTTTGGTGGAGATTGAATAAATCGCCTACGAGGAGAACGTAAAAACTCAGAGCCTGAATTATACCAATATTCACGTTCAAACCAAAATATCTGACTTCCTGTTGGTCGGAGCTAATGACTGTAAATTAGAAAGTTGTCCGGCTCGATGAGGTCAATATATATACTGAGTTTGGTGATTGTAGATGAAACGAAGCCCTTCACTTTTGTCAAAAGGTGGCGCTATAGAGCCCCTCATCCCCACCCGTTTCTGAGGCTTTGCCCATGTGTACTGACTAACATCTCTGATGTGTGTGTTAAGTTTCATGCAATTTCAAGCATGCTAAGAGTCTCAAAAACAGCCAAAGACATTATTAAACTTTGACACGTTGCCATGGCAACAGTATTGGAAATTTCAGAAATCCATTCATATGTCTATATCTGCCATGTTTTCACATTATACTGATGAAGTTTGAAGTCAATCGGGTCAAAATAAGACAGTGATTTAAAGCATTTTTAAAAAAAAGTGACACACTTCCTGCTGCCAGTTGGTGGCGCTATAACTTTGACTCACAAACGTCATATCCTTGCGATCGGCTTCCTACAACAAACACACAGCTGAAGTTTCATCCAAATCACTCAATGTTTGCACAAGTTATAACACACTTCCTGTTTCCCTTTTCTCGCCATAAATTCATTGCTTCGCCACGGCCAAACCGATTGAGATATCAAAAATCCGCTCGCAATTTAGCATCCTGAATATCTTGTCTTAATGCTGACCGAGTTTGGTGCCGATCGAAACAATTGCCTCGGAGGAGTATATTAAATTCCAGAGCATGTGTTTTCCGAACAACCCAAAATAGCTCACTTCCTGTTGGGCGAAGTTTATGACTATGAGTGCGGAAGTTGTTCGCCCCGATGAGATCTATATGTGTACCGAGTTTCATACATATACGTGCAAGTGTGTTTGATATATAGACCAAATTTTAATAGGGGGCGCTGTTGAGCCCCCCTGCCACGCCCGGGTATCAGCTTCAGCCCGGCCCTGATGGCCGCAGATTCTGATGTATCTGCAAAGTTTCAAGAGTTTTTGAGCATGGTAAGGGCCCCAAAAGTGCCCATTTAGTCGATAAAAAAAATAATAATAATAATAAAGCTGCGAGCAGCGATGACGGGCCCAAGCCGGTGGCACCGCCACGCCGGTGGCATCAGCATAACTGTGCACGGCAGGCAATATGCATTTAAACAGGATAATTTTTTTAAATCGCTCGAATATGTCACATTTACTGCAGCAGCTGGTGGCACTATCACCACAAGCCACACCCATGATGTAATTTAAATGTAGATGATTTTTAATGTCATGGGATGAAATAGATCTCTTTCAAATATGTGAAAAGTTATCTTTTCCTGCTCAAAATGTTATAAGTCCAGAAGGCCAGTATTTAATTCAAGGTATTTGTATAGTTCTTTTTTTACTTATTCACAAGTGATAGTTATTTGTGATAGTCTATGATATGAAAGGGGTAAATTATCATCATCAAGAGAGAAAGGCACACACACAAACTCACAGGGTGAGAGAGAGACCCCACACACACACACACCCAGGGTGAGCCTGAGAGTGAGGGGGGAGGGGAAGGACTGAGAGAGAGGCAATCTGCACATTGAACAAGATTCACAAGATTTTAACAACAAAAAGAAATAAAATCTAAATGGTGGGAGAAAGTTTTTTTTTACTTCAATCTCTGAAAACATTATTTTGAATATATTTGAAATCACAGATGTTGGGTGATGAGAATTGTAACTGTAAATATAATTTACAAAAACTAGTCCTGTCTGAATAGTGATATGTCAGTGAGATCAGCTCGGGCGCGCACACCGTATATGGGTGATGTCACGTATTTTGCGAAATGCGCAGTTAGGTGATGTGTCGCCCTCCACACGTTGCGAAACAGACTCCGAAATGGGGAAATGTAAATTTGCGGACTCCTGGTTGGAGTAGGATGAGTTTAAACAATGACCGCAGGGTTTTTCTATGGTTTTTCCTGCATAGCGGCCGCCTCCGTCACATTTCGTGCCACCTCCGTCTGTCGACAAAACTCAAGACAGGCAGTCACTTGCTCAGATTAGGCATGTCGTGGTAATTAAATAATCATCAGAAATATATATTGTCACATGATCTTTCAGCAATCATTATTAGTATTTTATGATTTGCTAGTACAAAGTCATCTAAAGCCATTCCATAGCTGAATGTCTTTCCTCCGCTGTAGCTGTCCATCATTCTCCGTTCAGCATTCAAACTGCGCGTCATGTTTGGTTACAGTCAGTCAGCTGCTCGGTAAAGCTCACTCCAAGATGATATATTCCCGTTGTAATACTTGATATGCAGATAAAATAATTTATCTTCCTGGAGTTTATCTAGCGGTTTCTGAACGATGTTGTGCTCCCTACCCGGGTGACAACACAAGGCATCACACGCACAATAACCGGAATTTAAAACTGTGAAGAAACCGACCGATATACATAGTAGACTAGGATTTGTGCGCTCAACGCTCATCGTCTCTTTATGCCGTGAACTTTTTAATGTGCACTCGCGGTGCACTGCGCCCTCTGACTCCATGTTGCTTTAAGCGCATCATTCTGCACCCGGGATGCGCATAAGCGCATTGTGCCACGCCTTCATATATTTTCATAGTTTTGTGCACTTAAAGATGATTAAAAAAAATCTTGTTCTCACGTATCTATCATATATTTGTTGCCCCTTTACAGAGCTGCACATTACGTTTACAATAAACTATAAATCTTGAAATGTTATATTATTTGTGTAGGCCCATATAATTATTTACATTCATATATAAATTAAATATAAATTGTTTTTTTTATAAATGTATTTAATAAGAACACAAAGTAATTTGTACCTTTTCATTAACATTTTTAGATTTTATAAAATTAGTCCAGATATGTTTTTTCAAGAATTACTTTTTGTAATTGCAAATTTTTTTAACTATCCACTCACCTAATTTAATATATATTTTTGTTATAGCTTATGATTATATATTTTTATTTTATTGCTCAACAGTAGTTCTCATCGCCGATGAGGTCTTTACATATTTTGAGAAGGTCTTAAAAAAGTATAGTATAGTCATTCCGTTTCATGTTGACCGAGTTTGGTGGTACTTTAGTTGAGTATTTGTGCACATTTATGTGTGTGCGTGTGTGGTCAAACTGCAAACACAAAACAATTCACAATTATTATCTAGTAATGTTCACATCACCAAATACGTTTCTAAAACATTGTAACATCAGCTTTGTGTACTAAGCATTAAAATTTGTTTAACTAAATGCAACATATTTTACAGGCAATACAAACTGTAAATGTCTAAAACAAAACAAATATATAACATTAGGCGTTTAGGCGCTAATCGCAAATAGCGATCTTCATAGTGATACACAAACCATCACAACACTTAAACAACATAACACTACTCACCACGCTGGGAATATAATGTAAGATAATAGTTTTAGCTGGAATTATTAAATGTTCAAATCTTCATTTGAGATCAACATGGCTTTCTCACTCAGTTCTCTAAGTTCAGTTTGTTTTTCCCTGCACTTCTTCCTGCACGATCACATCACTTGCGCTCACCGGAACAACGTCCTTAAAGGGGCAGCACCCAACATCAGGGATTACCAGTCCACACACACACACACACACACACACACACACACACACACACACACACACACACACACACACACACACACACACACACACACACACACACACACACACACACACACACACACACACACACACACACACACACAGACAAATCCCTGAAGAGATGGAATGTTTTTTTTTTTATCCTGTTTCAAAACTAACACAATGCTGCCATCTTGTGTTCATTGAGGGGAGGGCACACACAGGTGCAATACATTATACAAATAAATATTTATAAAATATATATATATATTCATCTGAAAAATAGTATAGTCATTTAAAATTAATCTAAGTTCAATTGCCAAACATACAATCTTAATTTAATTGAAATCAAAATATGATTTTACAAGATATGAGACAATTTCTGTTCCCCTTTTTTGTCCTTATTTAATCCCTCGCCATGGCAACACCGTTTGAGATATCCAAAATCCGTTCACATTTTAGCATCTTCCGTATCTTTGTTTCATGTTGACCGAGTTTGGTGGAGATTGAATAAATCGCCTACGAGGAGAACGTAAAAACTCAGACCCCGATTTAACCAAAAATTCACCTTAAAACCAAAATATCTGACTTCCTGTTGGTCGGAGCTAATGACTGTAAATTAGAAAGTTGTCCGGCTCGAAGAGAACAATATATGTACCGAGTTTGGTGACTGAAGATAAAACTAACCCCCCCACTTTTGTCAAAAGGTGGCGCTAGAGAGCCCCTCATCCCCGCCCATTTCTGATGCTTTACCAATGTGTACTGACTGACATCTCTGATGTGTGTGTTGAGTTTCAAGCAGTTTCAAGCAATTTCAAGCATGCTAAGAGCCTCAAAACAGCCAAAAGATTATTAAACTTTGACACGTTGCCATGGCAACAGTATTTGAAATTTCAGGAATCCATTTCATACGTCTCTATCTGTCATGTTTTCACATTATACTGATGAAGTTTGAAGTAAATGGGGTGAAAATAAGATGGTGATTCAAAGCATTTTTGAAAGTGACACACTTCCTGCTGCCAGTTGGTGGCGCTATAACTTTGACTCACAAAAGTCATATCCATGCGATCGGCTTCTTACAACGAACACACAGCTGAAGTTTCATCCAAATCAGTCAATGTTTGCACAAGTTATTACACACTTCCTGTTTCCCTTTTCTCGCCATAAATTCGTTGCTTCGCCACGGCCAAACCATTTGAGATATCAAAAATCCGTTCGCAATTTAGCATCCTGGATATGTTCTCTTCATGCTGACCGAGTTTGGCAATGATCGAAACAATGGCCTCGGAGGAGTATATTAAATTCCAGAGCATGCGTTTTCCGAACAACCCATAATAGCTCACTTCCTGTTGGGCTGACGCATAACTATGAGCACGAAAGTTGTTTGGCCCGATGAGGTCTATATGTGTACCGAGTTTCATACATGTACGTGCAAGTGTGTTTGATATATAGACCAAGTTTTCAGACCCCACTTTAGGTGGCGCTGTCGAGCCCCCCTGCCACGCCCGGGTACCAGCTTCAGCCCGGCTCTGATGGCCGCGCATTCCGACGTGTGTGCAAAGTTTCAAGAGTTTTCGAGCATGTTAAGTGCCCCAAAAGTACCCGAGAAGTCGAAAAAAAAAACAAAAAAAAAAACAAAGAATAATCCTTAGGGGAACAATAGGGCTCTGCGCCCTTTGGGCTTGGGCCCTAATTAAAGCTGCGAGCAGCGATGACGGGCCCAAGCCGGTGGCACCGCCACGCCGGTGGCATCAGCATAACTGTGCACGGCAGGCAATATGCATTTAAACAGGATAATTTTTTTAAATCGCTCGAATATGTCACATTAACCGCAGCAGCTGGTGCCACTATCACCACAAGCCACACCCATGATGTCATTTAAATGTAGATGATTTTTAATGTCATGGGATGAAATAGATCTCTTTCAAATATGTGAAAAGTTATCTTTTCCTGCTCAAAATGTTATAAGTCCAGAAGGCCAGTATTTAATTCAAGGTATTTGTATAGTTCTTTTTTTACTTATTCACAAGTGATAGTTATTTGTGATAGTCTATGATATGAAAGGGGTAAATTATCATCATCAAGAGAGAAAGGCACACACACAAACTCACAGGGTGAGAGAGAGACCCCACACACACACACACACACACACCCAGGGTGAGCCTGAGAGTGAGGGGGGAGGGGAAGGACTGAGAGAGAGGCAATCTGCACATTGAACAAGATTCACAAGATTTTAACAACAAAAAGAAATAAAATCTAAATGGTGGGAGAGTTTTTTTTTACTTCAATCTCTGAAAACATTATTTTGAATATATTTGAAATCACAGATGTTGGGTGATGAGAATTGTAACTCAAATATAATTTAGAAAACTAGTCCTGTCTGAATAGTGATATGTCAGTGAGATCAGCTCGGGCGCGCACACCGTCTATGGGTGATGTCACGTATTTTGCGAAATGCGCAGTTAGGTGATGTGTCGCCCTCCACACGTTGCGAAACAGACTCCGAAATGGGGAAATGTAAATTTGCGGACTCCTGGTTGGAGTAGGATGAGTTTAAACAATGACCGCAGGGTTTTTCTATGGTTTTTCCTGCATAGCGGCCGCCTCCGTCACATTTCGTGCCACCTCCGTCTGTCGACAAAACTCAAGACAGGCAGTCACTTGCTCAGATTAGGCATGTCGTGGTAATTAAATAATCCTCAGAAATATATATTGTCACATGATCTTTCAGCAATCATTATTAGTATTTTATGATTTGCTAGTACAAAGTCATCTAAAGCCATTCCATAGCTGAATGTCTTTCCTCCGCTGTAGCTGTCCATCATTCTCCGTTCAGCATTCAAACTGCGCGTCGTGTTTGGTTACAGTCAGTCAGCTGCTCGGTAAAGCTCACTCCAAGATGATATATTCCCGTTATAATACTTGATAAGCAGATAAAATAATTTATCTTCCTGGAGTTTATCTAGCGGTTTCTGAACGATGTTGTGCTCCCTACCCGGGTGACAACACAAGGCATCACACGCACAATAACCGGAATTTAAAACTGTGAAGAAACCGACCGATATACATAGTAGACTAGGATTTGTGCGCTCAACGCTCATCGTCTCTTTATGCCGTGAACTTTTTAATGTGCACTCGCGCTGCACTGCACCCTCTGACTCCATGTTGCTTTAAGCGCATCATTCTGCACCCGGGATGCGCATAAGCGCATTGTGCCGCGCTTTCATATATTTTCATAGTTTTGTGCACTTAAAGATGATTAAAAAAAATCTTGTTCTCACGTATCTATCATATATTTGTTGCCCCTTTACAGAGCTGCACATTACGTTTACAATAAACTATAAATCTTGAAATGTTATATTATTTGTGTAGGCCCATATAATTATTTACATTCATATATAAATTAAATATAAATAGTTTTTTTTATGAATGTATTTAATAAGAACACAAAGTAATTTGTACCTTTTCATTAACATTTTTAGATTTTATAAAATTAGTCCAGAGATGTTTTTTCAAGAATTACTTTTTGTAATTGCAAATTTTTTTAACTATCCACTCACCTAATTTAATATATATTTTTGTTATAGCTTATGATTATATATTTTTATTTTATTGCTCAACAGTAGTTCTCATCGCCGATGAGGTCTTTAAATATTTTGAGAAGGTCTTAAAAAAGTCTTAAAAAGGTATTAAAATTTACTTCAGGATTCCTGCATATACCCTGCATATGCATCATATGTGATCTTGGCAAACACAGCACATGACATTTTTATTTAAAATTAGAAAGTTTTAAATTAGTTAAATTAGATTAGTTAAATTAGAAAGTTGTCCGGCTCGAAGAGAACAATATATGTACGGGGACACATGAAATGTCTACAAATGTATGTCCTCAGAAATCACAGAAGCACACACACACACACACACACACACACACACACACACACACACACACACACACACACACACACACACACACACACACACACACACACACACACACACACACACACACACACACACACACACCACACACAGAGAGAGAGAGAGAGAGAGAGAGAGAGAGAGAGAGAGAGAGAGAGAGAGAAACAAGGTTTTTTTTTATCCTGCTTCAAAACTACGACAATGCTGCCATCGTGTGTTCATTGAGGGAAGGGCAGCACACATTCCCCTTTTTTGTCCTTATTTAATCCCTCGGCATGGCAACACCGTTTGAGATATCCAAAATCCGTTCGCATTTTAGCATCTTCCGTATCTTTGTTTCATGTTGACCGAGTTTGGTGGAGATTGAATAAATCGCCTACGAGGAGAACGTAAAAACTCAGAGCCTGAATTACACCAATATTCACGTTCAAACCAAAATATCTGACTTCCTGTTGGTCGGAGCTAATGACTGTAAATTAGAAAGTTGTCCGGCTCGATGAGGTCAATATATATACTGAGTTTGGTGATTGTAGATGAAACGAAGCCCTTCACTTTTGTCAAAAGGTGGCGCTATAGAGCCCCTCATCCCCACCCGTTTCTGAGGCTTTGCCCATGTGTACTGACTAACATCTCTGATGTGTGTGTTAAGTTTCATGCAATTTCAAGCATGCTAAGAGTCTCAAAAACAGCCAAAGACATTATTAAGCTTTGACACGTTGCCATGGCAACAGTATTGGAAATTTCAGAAATCCATTCATATGTCTATATCTGCCATGTTTTCACATTATACTGATGAAGTTTGAAGTCAATCGGGTCAAAATAAGACTGTGATTTAAAGCATTTTTTAAAAAAAGTGACACACTTCCTGCTGCCAGTTGGTGGCGCTATAACTTTGACTCACAAACGTCATATCCTTGCGATCGGCTTCCTACAACAAACACACAGCTGAAGTTTCATCCAAATCAGTCAATGTTTGCACAAGTTATAACACACTTCCTGTTTCCCTTTTCTCGCCATAAATTCGTTGCTTCGCCACGGCCAAACCGATTGAGATATCAAAAATCCGCTTGCAATTTAGCATCCTGAATATCTTGTCTTAATGCTGACTGAGTTTGGCAATGATCGAAACAATTGCCTCGGAGGAGTATATTAAATTCCAGAGCATGCGTTTTCCGAACAACCCAAAATAGCTCACTTCCTGTTGGGCGAAGTTTATGACTATGAGTGCGGAAGTTGTTTGCCCCGATGAGATCTATATGTGTACCGAGTTTCATACATATACGTGCAAGTGTGTTTGATATATAGACCAAATTTTAATAGGGGGCGCTGTCGAGCCCCCCTGCCACGCCCGGGTATCAGCTTCAGCCCGGCCCTGATGGCCGCAGATTCTGACGTATCTGCAAAGTTTCAAGAGTTTTTGAGCATGGTAAGGGCCCCAAAAGTGCCCGAGAAGTCGATAAAATAATAATAATAATTAAAGCTGCGAGCAGCGATGACGGGCCCAAGCCGGTGGCACCGCCACGCCGGTGGCATCAGCTTAACTGTGCACGGCAGGCAATATGCATTTAAACAGGAGAATATTTTAGAATCGCTCGAATATGCCACATTTACCGCAGCAACTGGTGCCACTATCACCACAAGCCACACCCATGATGTAATTTAAATCTAGATTAATTTTAATGTCATAGGATAAAATAAATAAAAGTTATATTTTCCTGCTCAAAATTTTGTAAGTCCAGAAGGCCAGTATTTAATTCAAGGTGTTTGTAGTTCTTTTTTACTTATTCACACTAAAGTGATAGTTTTTTGTGATAGTCTATGATACGAAAGGGGTAAATTATCATTCAGAGAGAGAAAGGCACACACACAAACTCACAGGGTGAGAGAGACACCCCCCCCCCCACACACACACACACACACACCACACACACGTGCGCGCACACACTCAAACACACACACACCCAGGGTGAGCCTGAGAGTGAGGGGGGAGGGGAAGGACTGAGAGAGAGGCACTCTGCACATTGAACAAGGTTCACAAGATTTTAACAACAAAAAGAAATAAAATCTAAATGGAGGGAGAAAGTTTTTTTTATTTCACTCTCTGAAAAAAATATGTTGAATATATTTGAAATCAATATGTGTGGTCCAATATAAAAAATAAATAGAGAAAGTCACACACACACACACACACACACACACACGCACGCACACACACACACACACACACACACACACACACACACACACACACACACACACACACACACACACACACACACACACACACACACACACACACATACTCACAGGGTGAGAGAGAGACCCCCCCCCCCCTCCACACACACACACACACACACACACAGAGAGAGAGTGATAGAGAGGGGGAAGGGGAAAGACAGGCAGAGGGCATTCCATAGACTTAATGGTTTTTATACTGTACAAACTGTAAATTCTATCCCCCTACACTACCCCTAAGCCTACATATCACACACACACACACACACACACACACACACACTACCCCTAAACCTACCATCACAGAAAACATTCTGCATTTTTACATTTTTATTAAAACATTGTTTAGTATGCTTTTAAAGCTATTTTGATTTACGGGGACACATGAAATGTCTTCATAAACCATGATTATGTTGTAATAAACACCCCTCCAACACACCCATTTCTGAGGCTTTGCCCATTTCCACTGACTGACATCTCTGATGTGTGTGTTGAGTTTCAAGCAATTTCAAGCATGCTAAGAGCCTCAAAAACAGCCAAAAGATGATTAAACTTTGACACACTGCCATGGCAACAGTATGTAAAATATCAGGAATCCATTCGTATGTCTACATCTGCCATGTTTTGTCATTATACTGATGAAGTTTGAAGTAAATCGGTTGAAAACAAGACAGTTATTTAGCATTTTTGAAAGTGACACACTTCCTGCTGCCAGTTGGTGGACACACAAACACACACACACACACACACACACACACACACACACACACACACACACACACACGTTTGTTTTTGTGAAATGTGAGGACATTCCATAGGCGTAATGGTTTTTATACCGTACAAACCGTATTTTCTATCCCCTTACACTGCCCCTAAACCTACCCATCACACACACACACACACACACACACACACACACTGCCCCTGCCCCTAAACCTAGCCCATCACAGGAGACTGCGCAGTTCACTTTCTGTGAAAAAAAAACTTGTTCTGTATGATTTATAAGCATTTTGAAAAGTGAGGACATGGGGAACGTCCTCATATTTCACCCTCTTTTTGTAACACCTATGTCATACCCATGTCATTATACACATTTGTGTCCTGATATTTCACAAAAACATGCCCACACACACACACACACACACACACACACACACACACACACACACACACACACACACACACACACACACACACACACACACACACACACACACAGACACACACACACACACAAACCCCTTAAAGCTATTTCATTTATGGGACACAGGAAATATTCTCATAAACCATGTTTTCAGTGTAATTTGTAGTATATTTTTAAAGCTACTTGGTTACATTTTAATAATACATTATTTAGTATGTTTTTAAAGATATTTTTATTATGTGGACACATGAAATGTCCTCATTAACCACTACGTTGTAATAACAGTGTAATACCCATGTCATTATACAAATTTGTGTCCCTAATAAATCACATAAACAAGCACACACACACACACACACACACACATACACACACCCACACACACACACACACACACACACACACACACACACACACACACACGGAGAGAGAGAGTTTCAAAAATAACAACACTGCTACCTTTTAGTGAGGGGAGGGCAGACAGAGAATAAATATTCAGAAGAAATATATTAAATAAAATAAATATATTGATCTGAAAAATAGTATGATTATTTTAAAGCTATTTGGTTACATTTGAATAAAACATTGTTTTAGTATGTTTTTAAACACACACACATACACGTTGTAATACCAGTGTAATACCCATGTCATTATACAAATTTGTGTCCTCAAAAATCACAAACAAGAGAGAGAGAGAGAGAGAGAGAGAGAGAGAGAAACAAGTTTTTTTTTATCCTGCTTCAAAACTAATACAATGCTGCCATCTTGTGTTCATTGAGGGGAGAGCAGCAGACACAGAGAATTTCTGTTCCCCTTTTTTGTCCTTATTTAATCCCTTGCCATGGAAACACCGTTTGAGATATCCAATATCCGTTCACATTTTAGCATCTTCAGTATCTTTGTTTCATGTTGACCGAGTTTGGTGGAGATTGAATAAATCGCCTACGAGGAGAACGTAAAAACTCAGACCCTGAATTACATAAATATTCACCTTAAAACCAAAATATCTGACTTCCTGTTGGTCGGAGCTAATGACTGTAAATTAGAAAGTTGTCCGGCTCGAAGAGAACAATATATGTACCGAGTTTGGTAACTGAAGATAAAACTAACCCCCCCACTTTTGTCAAAAGGTGGCGCTAGAGAGGCCCTCATCCCCGCCCATTTCTGATGCTTTGCCAATGTGTACTGACTGACATCTCTGATGTGTGTGTTGAGTTTCAAGCAGTTTCAAGCAATTTCAAGCATGCTAAGAGCCTCAAAACAGCCAAAAGATTATTAAACTTTGACACGTTGCCATGGCAACAGTATTTGAAATTTCAGGAATCCATTTCATATGTCTCTATCTGTCATGTTTTCACATTATACTGATGAAGTTTGAAGTCAATCGTGTGAAAATAAGATGGTGATTCAAAGCATTTTTGAAAGTGACACACTTCCTGCTGCCAGTTGGTGGCGCTATAACTTTGACTCACAAAAGTCATATCCATGTGATCGGCTTCTTACAACGAACACACAGCTGAAGTTTCATCCAAATCAGTCAATGTTTGCTGACGTTATAACACACTTCCTGTTTCCCTTTTCTCGCCATAAATTCGTTGCTTCGCCACGGCCAAACCATTTGAGATATCAAAAATCCGCTCGCAATTTAGCATCCTGGATATGTTCACTTGATGCTGACCGAGTTTGGCAATGATCGAAACAATGGCCTCGGAGGAGTATATTAAATTCCAGAGCATGGGTTTTCCGAACAACCGATTATAGCTCACTTCCTGTTGGGCTGACGCATAACTATGAGCACGAAAGTTGTTTGGCCCGATGAGGTCTATATGTGTACCGAGTTTCATACATGTACGTGCAAGTGTGTTTGATATATGGACCAAGTTTTCAGACCCCACTTTAGGGGGCGCTGTCGAGCCCCCCTGCCACGCCCGGGTACCAGCTTCAGTCCGGCTCTGATGGCCGCGCATTCCGACGCCTGTGCGAAGTTTCAAGAGTTTTCGAGCATGTTAAGTGCCCCAAAAGTACCCGAGAAGTCGAAAAAAAAAAAAAAAAAAAAAAAAAAAAAAAAAAAAAAACAAAGAATAATCTGAGGAAGAACAATAGGGCTCTGCGCCCTTTCAGGGCTTGGGCCCTAACAAGCAGCAATACCGGGGCCAAGCGCAAAGAAGAAGACAAGACATGCCAAAATGGCTGGCAGTGTCAGATCAACTGGAGCAATGAGCAATTAATCACGTTTTAAGATGATTTTAAGCAAAAGGCTGAAAATGCATTGTAGTCTGAGAGTGTCAGACCAACTGCAACAATTAACAATTATACAGTTTAAGAAGATTAGGCAAAATGGCTGAAATATCATATATTGAGTCACTGATAATGTAAGTTAATGGTTTATCACTTTTGACCAATAGGTGGCACAGATACGAAATTGATGTGGTGTGGTCAGAATAAGGGAACAATGACACATGCAAAGTTTGATGCCAATATGTCAAAGCATTGCAGAGATACAGCCTCAAGAGTAATTTTGGCATAATGGCTCAACTTCGTCGCTGCGGTTTACAAAAACGGTTTCATCTATTGATGCAAAATCCCTAACTTTTTGTTGACACAGTCTGAAGATGATACGATTCGATTTTGGTGGAAATTGGACAAACGGTCTAGGATGAGTTTGAAAAAGTAGGTTTTGATCAAATAAGAACATTGAGGACAGGATGTTTGACCAAATATGGAAAAATTAGTATCTCTGTTCTCGGCATGAGCCAATGACTGTATTATGACCAGTTTCATTAAACTAGGCTAATTTAATCAAAAGTTATTAGCATGTTTGTAAATGTTGTTATAACCTCTGACCACAAGGTGGCACTGCCCCAAAACGTTTTGAGTACCTTCAAAGCATGGTGCGGAAGACATGATTTTTGGACAAACAGTTCAAAAGTTATAAGCAAAAATAGCCATTTTTTGTATCTCCGGACCAGTAGGTGGCGCTGCGCCGAAACGCTGCATGTTGCTTCAGGTCATGCTTGTGATGACATATACCAAGATTGGTTTGAATACGATAAAGCGTTGTGGAGATATAGGCTTATGAGTGTTTTTGCAACCGCTACGCAAAATTTGTGTGCACGTTTATCGAAAAAGATTTGACAAATCAACTTGATTTGCAAGATTTTTTGTCAGCATGGTCTGAAGATGATCTGGTTCAATTTTCGTGCAAATCGGACAAACCGTCTAGGACGAGTTCGTAAAAGTAGGTTTTTTGGAAAATTAAAAATGGCAGGGAAATTATCATGACCGAAAATGACATCATAGGTTGCAATTGAATCGGCATGAGCCAATGACTCTATTATGACCAGTTTCAATATACTAGGCTAATTTAATCAAAAGTTATTAGCATTTTTGTCAAGTTTGTTATATCTTTTGACCACAAGGTGGCACTGCCCTAAAACTTTTTGTGTACTTTCAGGGCATAGCAAGGAAGTCACATACCGAGTTTAGTAACAATATACTAATGCATTTGTAAAATATAGCATTTTTTGACAAAATTCAAAATGGCCGACAGCCAAAATGGCCGATATGGTAAAATTGAATATCAGACGACTCGGCATGCCGTCCTGAATGTAACGAGACCACTTTTATGATTTTTGGACAAACAGTTCAGAAGTTATAAGCAAAAATAGCAATTTTTCGTATCTCCGGACCAGTAGGTGGCACTGCGCCGAAACGCTGTATGTTGCCTCAAGTCATGCTTGTGATGACATGTACCAAGTTTGGTTTGAATACGATAAAGCGTTGCGGAGATATTGCCTTAAGAGTGTTTTTGCAACCGCTACGTAAAATTTGTTTGCGCGTTTATCGCAAATGATTTGACGAATCAACTTGATTTGCAAGATCTTTTGTCAGCATGGTCTGAAGATGATCTGGTTCACTTTTCGTGCAAATCGGATGAACCGTCTAGGACGAGTTCGTAAAAGTAGGTTTCTCGGAAAATTCAAAATGGCGGGAAAATTTTTATGACGGAAAATGACGTCATAGGGTGCAATCGAATCGTCTTGAGCCAAGGATTCAGAGGAAAAAAGAATTTTGTTTCTAGCCCTTTTGGTTCAAAAGTTATTAGCATAAACATGAGTCAAATTTTGGACTGATGGTGGCGCTAGAGGGATTGAGTTTGAGACTCCAAATTTGCTACGGTGACATTTCAGACTGTCCTCTATTAGTGTGCCAAATTTCACAACTTTTTACCATACGGTTCTATGGGCTGCCATAGACTTCGTGGCGGAAGAAGAAGAAGAAGAAGAAGAAGATGAAATATAGCTGCAAGCAGCAATACCGGGGCCAAGCGCAAAGAAGAAGACAAGACATGCCAAAATGGCTGGCAGTGTCAGATCAACTGGAGCAATGAGCAATTAATCACGTTTTAAGATGATTTTAGGCAAAAGGCTGAAAAATGCATTGTAGTCTAAGAGTGTCAGACCAACTGCAACAATTAACAATTATACAGTTTAAGAAGATTAGGCAAAATGGCTGAAATATCATATATAGAGTCACTGATAATATAAGTTAATGGTTTATCACTTTTGACCAATAGGTGGCACAGTTACGAAATTGATGTGGTGTAGTCAGAATAAGGGAACAATGACACATGCAAAGTTTGATGCCAATATGTCAAAGCATTGCAGAGATACAGCCTCAAGAGTCATTTTGGCATCATGGCTCAACTTCGTCACTGCGGTTTACAAAAACGGTTTCATCTATTGATGCAAAATCCCTAACTTTTTGTTCACATAGTCTGAAGATGATACGATTCGATTTTGGTGGAAATTGGACAAACGGTCTAGGATGAGTTTGAAAAAGTATGTTTTGATCAAATAAGAACATTGAGGACAGGATGTTTGACCAAATATGGCAAAATTAGTATCTATGTTCTCGGCATGAGCCAATAAATGTATTATGACCAGTTTCATTAAACTAGGCTAATTTAATCAAAAGTTATTAGCATGTTTGTAAATTTTGTTATAACCTCTGACCACAAGGTGGCACTGCCCCAAAACTTTTTGAGTACCTTCAAAGCATGGTGCGGAAGACCCATACCAAGTTTCGTAACGATAGACTAATGCGTTTGTAAAATATAGTATTTTAGCACATAATTCAAAATGGCCGAGAGCCAAAATGGCCGATATGGTAAAATTGAATATCAGACAACTCTGAATACCGTCCTGAATCTAACGAGACAACTTTTATGATTTTTGGACAAACAGTTCAAAAATTATAAGCAAAAATAGCCATTTTTTGTATCTCCGGACCAGTAGGTGTCGCTGCGCCGAAACGCTGCAAGTTGCCTCAAGTCATGCTTGTGATGACATGTACCAAGTTTGGATTGAACACGATAAAGCATTGTGGAGATATAGCCTTATGAGTGTTTTTGCAACCGCTACGTAAAATTTGTGTGCACGTTTATCAAAAACGATTTGACGAATCAACTTGATTTGCAAGATTTTTTGTCAGCATGGTCTGAAGATGATCTGGTTCAATTTTCGTGCAAATCGGACAAACCGTCTAGGACGAGTTCGCAAAAGTAGGTTTTTTGGAAAATTAAATATGGCGGGGAAATTATCATGACCGAAAATGACGTCATAGGATGCAATTGAATCGGCATGAGCCAATGAATGTATTATGACCAGTTTCATTATACTAAGCTAATTAAATCAAAAGTTATTAGCATTTTTGTCAAGTTTGTTATAACTTTTGACCACAAGGTGGCACTGCCCCAAAACTTTTTGAGTACCTTCAGGGCATGGAGTGGAAGTCACATACCGAGTTTAGTAACAATACACTAATGCATTTGTAAAATATAGCATTTTAGCACATAATTCAAAATTGCCGACAGCCAAAATGGCCGATATGGTAAAATTGAATATCAGACGACTTGGCATGCCGTCCTGAATCTAACGAGACCACTTTTATGATTTTTGGACAAACGGTTCAAAAGTTATAAGCAAAAACAGCCATTTTTTGTATCTCCGGACCAGCAGGTGGCGCTGCGCCGAGACGCTGCATGTTGCCTCAAGTCATGCTTGTGATGACATGTACCAAGTTTGGTTTGAATACGATAAAGCGTTGCGGAGATATTGCCTTAAGAGTGCTTTTGCAACCGCTACGTAAAATTTGTTTGCGCGTTTATCGCAAATGATTTGACGAATCAACTTGATTTGCAAGATTTTTTGTCAGCATGGTCTGAAGATGATCTGGTTCAATTTTCGTGCAAATCGGATGAACCGTCTAGGACGAGTTCGCAAAAGTAGGTTTTTCGGTTAATTAAAAATGGCGGGAAAATTATTATGACGGAAAATGACGTCATAGGGTGCAATCGAATTGTCTTGAGCCAAGGAATCAGAGGGAAAAAGAATTTCGTTTCTAGCCCTTATGGTTCAAAAGTTATTAGCATAAACATGAGTCTAATTTTGGACTGATGGTGGCGCTAGAGGGATTGAGTTAGAGACTCAAAATTTGCTATGGTGACATTTCAGACTGTCCTCTATTAGTGTGCCAAATTTCATAACTTTTTACCATACGGTTCTATGGGCTGCCATAGACTTCGTGGCGGAAGAAGAAGAAGAAGATGAAATATAGCTGCAAGCAGCAATACCGGGGCCAAGCGCAAAGAAGAAGACAAGACATGCCAAAATGGCTGGCAGTGTCAGATCAACTGGAGCAATAAGCAATTAATCACGTTTTAAGATGATTTTAGGCAAAATGGCTGATATATTATATAAAGATTCACTGATAATATAAGTTAATGGTTTATCAATTTTGACCAATAGGTGGCACAGTTACAAAATTGATGTGGTGTGGTCAGAATAAGCGAACAATGACACATGCAAAGTTTGATGCCAATATGTCAAAGCATTGCAGAGATACAGCCTCAAGAGTCATTTTGGCATCATGCCTCAACTTCGTCGCTGCGGTTTACAAAAACGGTTTCATCTATTGATGCAAAATCCCTAACTTTTTGTTGAAACAGTCTGAAGATGATACGATTCGATTTTGGTGGAAATTGGACAACCGGTCTAGGATGAGTTTGAAAAAGTAGATTTTGATCAAATAAGAACATTGAGGACAGTATGTTTGACCAAATATTGCAAAATTAGTATCTATATTCTTGGCATGAGCCAATAAATGTATTTTGACCCGTTTCATTAAACTAGGCTAATTTAATCAAAAGTTATTAGCATTTTTGTAAATTGTGTTATAACCTTTGACCACAAGGTGGCACTACCCCAAAACTTTTTGAGTACCTTCAAAGCATGGTGCGGAAGACCCATACCAAGTTGCGTAACGATAGACTAATGCGTTTGTAAAATATAGTATTTTAGCACATAATTCAAAATGGCCGAGAGCCAAAATGGCTGATATGGTAAAATTGAAAATCAGACAACTCTGAATACCGTCCTGAATCTAACGAGACAACTTTTATGATTTTTGGACAAACGGTTCAAAAGTTATAAGCAAAAATAGCCATTTTTTGTATCTCCGGACCAGTAGGTGGCGGTGCGCCAAAACGCTGCAAGTTGCCTCAAGTCATGCTTGTGATGACATGTACCAAGTTTGGATTGAACACGATAAAGCGTTGCGGAGATATAGCCTTATGAGTGTTTTTGCAACCGCTACGTACAATTTGTGTGCACGTTTATCAAAAACGATTTGACGAATCAACTTGATTTGCAAGATTTTTTGTCAGCATGGTCTGAAGATGATCTGGTTCAATTTTAATGCAAATCGGACAAACCGTCTAGGACGAGTTCGTAAAAGTAGGTTTTTTGGAAAATTAAAAATGGCAGGGAAATTATCATGACCGAAATGACGTCATAGGGTGCAATTGAATCGGCATGAGCCAATGAATGTATTATGACCAGTTTCATTATACTAAGCTAATTAAATCAAAAGTTATTAGCATTTTTGTCAAGTTTGTTATAACTTTTGACCACAAGGTGGCACTGCCCCAAAACGTTTTGAGTACCTTCAGGGCATGGAGTGGAAGTCACATACCGAGTTTAGTAACAATACACTAATGCATTTGTAAAATATAGCATTTTAGCACATAATTCAAAATGGCCGACAGCCAAAATGGCCGATATGGTAAAATTGAATATCAGACAACTCGGCATGTTGTCCTGAATCTAACGAGACCACTTTTATGATTTTTGGACAAACGGTTCAAAAGTTATAAGCAAAAACACCCATTTTTTGTATCTCCGGACCAGTAGGTGGCGCTGCGCCGACACACTGCATGTTGCCTCAAGTCATGCTTGTGATGACATGTACCAAGTTTGGTTTGAATACGATAAAGCATTGCGGAGATATTGCCTTAAGAGTGCTTTTGCAACCGCTACGTAAAATTTGTTTGCGCGTTTATCGCAAATGATTTGACGAATCAACTTGATTTGCAAGATTTTTTATCAGCATGGTCTGAAGATGATCTGGTTCAATTTTCGTGCAAATCGGATGAACCGTCTAGGACGAGTTCGTAAAAGTAGGTTTTTCGGAAAATTCAAAATGGCGGGAAAATTTTTATGACGGAAAATGACGTCATAGGGTGCAATGGAATCGTCTTGAGCCAAGGAATCAGAGGAAAAAAGAATTTTGTTTCTAGTCCTTATGGTTCAAAAGTTATCAGCATAAACATGAGTCAAATTTTGGACTGATGGTGGCGCTAGAGGGATTGATTTTGAGACTCCAAATTTGCTACGGTGACATTTCAGACTGTCCTCTATTAGTGTGCCAAATTTCACAACTTTTTACCATACGGTTCTATGGGCTGCCATAGACTTCGTGGCGGAAGAAGAAGAAGAAGAAGAAGAAGAAGATGAAATATAGCTGCAAGCAGCAATACCGGGGCCAAGCGCAAAGAAGAAGACAAGACATGCCAAAATGGCTGGCAGTGTCAGATCAACTGGAGCAATGAGCAATTAATCACGTTTTAAGATGATTTTAGGCAAAAGGCTGAAAAATGCATTGTAGTCTGAGAGTGTCAGACCAACTGCAACAATTAACAATTATACAGTTTAAGAAGATTAGGCAAAATGGCTGAAATATCATATATAGAGTCACTGATAATATAAGTTAATGGTTTATCACTTTTGACCAATAGGTGGCACAGTTACGAAATTGATGTGGTGTAGTCAGAATAAGGGAACAATGACACATGCAAAGTTTGATGCCAATATGTCAAAGCATTGCAGAGATACAGCCTCAAGAGTCATTTTGGCATCATGGCTCAACTTCGTCACTGCGGTTTACAAAAACGGTTTCATCTATTGATGCAAAATCCCTAACTTTTTGTTGACATAGTCTGAAGATGATACGATTCGATTTTGGTGGAAATTGGATAAACGGTCTAGGATGAGTTTGAAAAAGTAGGTTTTGATCAAATAAGAACATTGAGGACAGGATGTTTGACCAAATATGGCAAAATTAGTATCTATGTTCTCGGCATGAGCCAATAAATGTATTATGACCAGTTTCAATATACTAGGCTAATTTAATCAAAAGTTATTAGCATTTTTGTCAAGTTTGTTATATCTTTTGACCACAAGGTGGCACTGCCCTAAAACTTTTTGAGTACCTTCAGGGCATAGCATGGAAGTCACATACCGAGTTTAGTAACAATATACTAATGCATTTGTAAAATATAGCATTTTTTGACAAAATTCAAAATGGCCGACAGCCAAAATGGCCGATATGGTAAAATTGAATATCAGACGACTCGGCATGCCGCCCTGAATGTAACGAGACCACTTTTATGATTTTTGGACAAACAGTTCAGAAGTTATAAGCAAAAATAGCCATTTTTCGTATCTCCGGACCAGTAGGTGGCGCTGCGCCGAAACGCTTTATGTTGCCTCAAGTCATGCTTGTGATGACATGTACCAAGTTTGGTTTGAATACGATAAAGCGTTGCGGAGATATTGCCTTAAGTGTGTTTTTGCAACCGCTACGTAAAATTTGTTTGCGCGTTTATCGCAAATGATTTGACGAATCAACTTGATTTGCAAGATTTTTTGTCAGCATGGTCTGAAGATGATCTGGTTCAATTTTCGTGCAAATCGGACAAACCGTCTAGGACGAGTTCGCAAAAGTAGGTTTTTTGGAAAATTAAATATGGCGGGGAAATTATCATGACCGAAAATGACGTCATAGGATGCAATTGAATCGGCATGAGCCAATGAATGTATTATGACCAGTTTCATTATACTAAACTAATTAAATCAAAAGTTATTAGCATTTTTGTCAAGTTTGTTATAACTTTTGACCACAAGGTGGCACTGCCCCAAAACTTTTTGAGTACCTTCAGGGCATGGAGTGGAAGTCACATACCGAGTTTAGTAACAATACACTAATGCATTTGTAAAATATAGCATTTTAGCACATAATTCAAAATGGCCGACAGCCAAAATGGCCGATATGGTAAAATTGAATATCAGACGACTCGGCATGCCGTCCTGAATCTAACGAGACTACTTTTATGATTTTTGGACAAACGGTTCAAATGGTATAAGCAAAAACAGCCATTTTTTGTATCTCCGGACCAGTAGGTGGCGCTGCGCCGAAACACTGCATGTAGCCTCAAGTCATGCTTGTGATGACATGTACCAAGTTTGGTTTGAATACGATAAAGCGTTGCGGAGATATTGCCTTAAGAGTGCTTTTGCAACCGCTACGTAAAATTTGTTTGCGCGTTTTTCGCAAATGATTTGACGAATCAACTTGATTTGCAAGATTTTTTGTCAGCATGGTCTGAAGATGATCTGGTTCAATTTTCGTGCAAATCGGATGAACCGTCTAGGACGAGTTCGCAAAAGTAGGTTTTTCGGTTAATTAAAAATGGCGGGAAAATTATTATGACGGAAAATGACGTCATAGGGTGCAATCGAATTGTCTTGAGCCAAGGAATCAGAGGAAAAAAGAATTTCGTTTCTAGCCCTTATGGTTCAAAAGTTATTAGCATAAACATGAGTCTAATTTTGGACTGATGGTGGCGCTAGAGGGATTGAGTTAGAGACTCAAAATTTGCTATGGTGACATTTCAGACTGTCCTCTATTAGTGTGCCAAATTTCATAACTTTTTACCATACGGTTCTATGGGCTGCCATAGACTTCGTGGCGGAAGAAGAAGAAGAAGAAGATGAATAATAATAATAATAGGAACGGGAACGGTTTCAATAGGTGCCTTCGCACCTTCGGTGCTTGGCCCCTAATAATAATAATAAGAACGGGAACGGTTTCAATAGGTGCCTTCGCACCTTCGGTGCTTGGCCCCTAAATATAGCTGCAAGCAGCAATACCGGGGCCAAGCGCAAAGAAGAAGACAAGACATGCCAAAATGGCTGGCAGTGTCAGATCAACTGGAGCAATGAGCAATTAATCACGTTTTAAGATGATTTTAGGCAAAAGGCTGAAAAATGCATTGTAGTCTGAGAGTGTCAGACCAACTGCAACAATTAACAATTATACAGTTTAAGAAGATTAGGCAAAATGGCTGAAATATCATATATAGAGTCACTGATAATATAAGTTAATGGTTTATCACTTTTGACCAATAGGTGGCACAGTTACGAAATTGATGTGGTGTAGTCAGAATAAGGGAACAATGACACATGCAAAGGTTGATGCCAATATGTCAAAGCATTGCAGAGATACAGCCTCAAGAGTCATTTTGGCATCATGGCTCAACTTCGTCACTGCGGTTTACAAAAACGGTTTCATCTATTGATACAAAATCCCTAACTTTTTGTTGACATAGTCTGAAGATGATACGATTCGATTTTGGTGGAAATTGGATAAACGGTCTAGGATGAGTTTGAAAAAGTAGGTTTTGATCAAATAAGAACATTGAGGAC
Organism: Gobio gobio; assembly: GCF_949357685.1. NCBI lineage: Eukaryota > Metazoa > Chordata > Actinopteri > Cypriniformes > Gobionidae > Gobio > Gobio gobio. The sequence goes on along the minus strand of NC_137104.1, from coordinate 30,656,023 downwards.
AGGATGTTTGACCAAATCCCTAACTTTTTGTTGACATAGTCTGAAGATGATACGATTCGATTTTGGTGGAAATTGGATAAACGGTCTAGGATGAGTTTGAAAAAGTAGGTTTTGATCAAATAAGAACATTGAGGACAGGATGTTTGACCAAATATGGCAAAATTAGTATCTATGTTCTCGGCATGAGCCAATAAATGTATTATGACCAGTTTCATTAAACTAGGCTAATTTAATCAAAAGTTATTAGCATGTTTGTAAATTTTGTTATAACCTCTGACCACAAGGTGGCACTGCCCCAAAACTTTTTGAGTACCTTCAAAGCATGGTGCGGAAGACCCATACCAAGTTTCGTAACGATAGACTAATGCGTTTGTAAAATATAGTATTTTAGCACATAATTCAAAATGGCCGAGAGCCAAAATGGCCGATATGGTAAAATTGAATATCAGACAACTCTGAATACCGTCCTGAATCTAACGAGACAACTTTTATGATTTTTGGACAAACAGTTCAAAAGTTATAAGCAAAAATAGCCATTTTTTGTATCTCCGGACCAGTAGGTGGCGCTGCGCCGAAACGCTGCAAGTTGCCTCAAGTCATGCTTGTGATGACATGTACCAAGTTTGGATTGAACACAATAAAGCATTGTGGAGATTTTGCCTTATGAGTGTTTTTGCAACCGCTACGTAAAATTTGTGTGCACGTTTATCAAAAACGATTTGACGAATCAACTTGATTTGCAAGATTTTTTGTCAGCATGGTCTGAAGATGATCTGGTTCAATTTTCGTGCAAATCGAACAAACCGTCTAGGACGAGTTCGCAAAAGTAGGTTTTTTGGAAAATTAAATATGGCGGGGAAATTATCATGACCGAAAATGACGTCATAGGATGCAATTGAATCGGCATGAGCCAATGAATGTATTATGACCAGTTTCATTATACTAAGCTAATTAAATCAAAAGTTATTAGCATTTTTGTCAAGTTTGTTATAACTTTTGACCACAAGGTGGCACTGCCCCAAAACTTTTTGAGTACCTTCAGGGCATGGAGTGGAAGTCACATACCGAGTTTAGTAACAATACACTAATGCATTTGTAAAATATAGCATTTTAGCACATAATTCAAAATGGCCGACAGCCAAAATGGCCGATATGGTAAAATTGAATATCAGACGACTCGGCATGCCGTCCTGAATCTAACGAGACCACTTTTATGATTTTTGGACAAACGGTTCAAAAGTTTTAAGCAAAAACAGCCATTTTTTGTATCTCCGGACCAGTAGGTGGCGCTGCGCCGAAACACTGCATGTTGCCTCAAGTCATGCTTGTGATGACATGTACCAAGTTTGGTTTGAATACGATAAAGCGTTGCAGAGATATTGCCTTAAGAGTGCTTTTGCAACCGCTACGTAAAATTTGTTTGCGCGTTTATCGCAAATGATTTGACGAATCAACTTGATTTGCAAGATTTTTTGTCAGCATGGTCTGAAGATGATCTGGTTCAATTTTCGTGCAAATCGGATGAACCGTCTAGGACGAGTTCGCAAAAGTAGGTTTTTCGGTTAATTAAAAATGGCGGGGAAATTATTATGACGGAAAATGACGTCATAGGGTGCAATCGAATTGTCTTGAGCCACGGAATCAGAAGAAAAAAGAATTTCGTTTCTAGCCCTTATGGTTCAAAAGTTATTAGCATAAACATGAGTCTAAATTTGGACTGATGGTGGCGCTAGAGGGATTGAGTTAGAGACTCAAAATTTGCTATGGTGACATTTCAGACTGTCCTCTATTAGTGTGCCAAATTTCATAACTTTTTACCATACGGTTCTATGGGCTGCCATAGACTTCGTGGCGGAAGAAGAAGAAGAAGAAGAAGATGAAATATAGCTGCAAGCAGCAATACCGGGGCCAAGCGCAAAGAAGAAGACAAGACCTGCCAAAATGGCTGGCAGTGTCAGATCAACTGCAGCAATGAGAAATTAATCACGTTTTAAGATGATTTTAGGCAAAAGGCTGAAAATGCATTGTAGTCTGATAGTGTCAGACCAACTGCAGCAATGAACAATTATACAGTTTAAGAAGATTAGGCAAAATGGCTGAAATATCATGTATAGAGTCACTGATAATATAAGTTAATGGTTTATCACTTTTGACCAATAGGTGGCACAGTTACGAAATGTATGTGGTGTGGTCAGAATAAGAGAACAATGACACATGCAAAGTTTGATGCCAATATGTCAAAGCATTGCAGAGATACAGCCTCAAGAGTCATTTTGGTATCATGGCTCAACTTCGTCACTGCGGTTTACAAAAACGGTTTCATCTATTGATGCAAAATTCCTAACTTTTTGTTGACACAGTCTGAAGATGATACGATTCGATTTTGGTGGAAATTGGACAAACGGTCTATGATGAGTTTGAAAAAGTAGGTTTTGATCAAATAAGAACATTGAGGACAGGATGTTTGACCTAATATGGCAAAATTAGTATCTATGTTCTCGGCATGAGCCAATGACTGTATTATGACCAGTTTCATTAAACTAGGCTAATTTAATCAAAAGTTATTAGCATGTTTGTAAATTTTGTTATAACCTCTGACCACAAGGTGGCACTGCCCCAAAACTTTTTGAGTACCTTCAAAGCATGGTGCGGAAGACATGAATTTTGGACAAACAGTTCATAAGTTATAAGCAAAAATAGCCATTTTTTGTATCTCCGGACCAGTAGGTGGCACTGCGCCGAAACGCTGCATGTTGCCTCAGGTCATGCTTGTGATGACATGTACCAAGATTGGTTTGAATACGATAAAGCGTTGTGGAGATATAGGCTTATGAGTGTTTTTGCAACCGCTACGCAAAATTTGTGTGCGCGTTTATCGAAAACGATTTGACAAATCAACTTGATTTGCAAGATTTTTTGTCAGCATGGTCTGAAGATGATCTGGTTCAATTTTCGTGCAAATCGGACAAACCGTCTAGGACGAGTTCGTAAAAGTAGGTTTTTTGGAAAATTAAAAATGGCGGGGAAATTATCATGACCGAAAATGACATCATAGGTTGCAATTGAATCGGCATGAGCCAATGACTCTATTATGACCAGTTTCAATATACTAGGCTAATTTAATCAAAAGTTATTAGCATTTTTGTCAAGTTTGTTATATCTTTTGACCACAAGGTGGCACTGCCCTAAAACTTTTTGAGTACCTTCAGTGCATAGCAAGGAAGTCACATACCGAGTTTAGTAACAATATACTAATGCATTTGTAAAATATAGCATTTTTTGACTAAATTCAAAATGGCCGACAGCCAAAATGGCCGATATGGTAAAATTGAATATCAGACGACTCGGCATGCCGTCCTGAATGTAACGAGACCACTTTTATGATTTTTGGACAAACAGTTCAGAAGTTATAAGCAAAAATTGCAATTTTTCGTATCTCCGGACCAGTAGGTGGCGCTGCGCCGAAACGCTGTATGTTGCCTCAAGTCATGCTTGTGATGACATGTACCAAGTTTGGTTTGAATACGATAAAGCGTTGCGGAGATATTGCCTTAAGAGTGTTTTTGCAACCGCTACGTAAAATTTGTTTGCGCGTTTATCGCAAATGATTTGACGAATCATCTTGATTTGCAAGATTTTTTGTCAGCATGGTCTGAAGATGATCTGGTTCAATTTTCGTGCAAATCGGATGAACCGTCTAGGACGAGTTCGTAAAAGTAGGTTTTTCGGAAAATTCAAAATGGCGGGAAAATTTTTATGACGCAAAATGACGTCATATGGTGCAATGGAATCGTCTTGAGCCAAGGAATCAGAGGAAAAAAGAATTTTGTTTCTAGCCCTTATGGTTCAAAAGTTATTAGCATAAACATGAGTCAAATTTTGGACTGATGGTGGCGCTAGAGGGATTGAGTTTGAGACTCCAAATTTGCTACGGTGACATTTCAGACTGTCCTCTATTAGTGTGCCAAATTTCACAACTTTTTACCATACGGTTCTATGGGCTGCCATAGACTTCGTGGCGGAAGAAGAAGAAGAAGAAGAAGAAGAAGATGAAATATAGCTGCAAGCAGCAATACCGGGGCCAAGCGCAAAGAAGAAGACAAGACATGCCAAAATGGCTGGCAGTGTCAGATCAACTGGAGCAATGAGCAATTAATCACGTTTTAAGATGATTTTAAGCAAAAGGCTGAAAATGCATTGTAGTCTGAGAGTGTCAGACCAACTGCAACAATTAACAATTATACAGTTTAAGAAGATTAGGCAAAATGGCTGAAATATCATATATTGAGTCACTGATAATGTAAGTTAATGGTTTATCACTTTTGACCAATAGGTGGCACAGATACGAAATTGATGTGGTGTGGTCAGAATAAGGGAACAATGACACATGCAAAGTTTGATGCCAATATGTCAAAGCATTGCAGAGATACAGCCTCAAGAGTAATTTTGGCATAATGGCTCAACTTCGTCGCTGCGGTTTACAAAAACGGTTTCATCTATTGATGCAAAATCCCTAACTTTTTGTTGACACAGTCTGAAGATGATACGATTCGATTTTGGTAGAAATTGGACAAACGGTCTAGGATGAGTTTGAAAAAGTAGGTTTTGATCAAATAAGAACATTGAGGACAGGATGTTTGACCAAATATGGAAAAATTAGTATCTCTGTTCTCGGCATGAGCCAATGACTGTATTATGACCAGTTTCATTAAACTAGGCTAATTTAATCAAAAGTTATTAGCATGTTTGTAAATTTTGTTATAACCTCTGACCACAAGGTGGCACTGCCCCAAAACGTTTTGAGTACCTTCAAAGCATGGTGCGGAAGACATGATTTTTGGACAAACAGTTCAAAAGTTATAAGCAAAAATAGCCATTTTTTGTATCTCCGGACCAGTAGGTGGCGCTGCGCCGAAACGCTGCATGTTGCTTCAGGTCATGCTTGTGATGACATATACCAAGATTGGTTTGAATACGATAAAGCGTTGTGGAGATATAGGCTTATGAGTGTTTTTGCAACCGCTACGCAAAATTTGTGTGCGCGTTTATCGAAAACGATTTGACAAATCAACTTGATTTGCAAGATTTTTTGTCAGCATGGTCTGAAGATGATCTGGTTCAATTTTCGTGCAAATCGGACAAACCGTCTAGGACGAGTTCGTAAAAGTAGGTTTTTTGTAAAATTAAAAATGGCGGGGAAATTATCATGACCGAAAATGACATCATAGGTTGCAATTGAATCGGCATGAGCCAATGACTCTATTATGACCAGTTTCAATATACTAGGCTAATTTAATCAAAAGTTATTAGCATTTTTGTCAAGTTTGTTATATCTTTTGACCACAAGGTGGCACTGCCCTAAAAATTTTTGAGTACCTTCAGGGCATAGAAAGGAAGTCACATACCGAGTTTAGTAACAATATACTAATGCATTTGTAAAATATAGCATTTTTTGACAAAATTCAAAATGGCCGACAGCCAAAATGGCCGATATGGTAAAATTGAATATCAGACGACTCGGCATGCCGTCCTGAATGTAACGAGACCACTTTTATGATTTTTGGACAAACAGTTCAGAAGTTATAAGCAAATATTGCAATTTTTCGTATCTCCGGACCAGTAGGTGGCGCTGCGCCGAAACGCTGTTTGTTGCCTCAAGTAATGCTTGTGATGACATGTACCAAGTTTCGTTTGAATACGATAAAGCGTTGCGGAGATATTGCCTTAAGAGTGTTTTTGCAACCGCTACGTAAAATTTGTTTGCGCGTTTATCGCAAATGATTTGACGAATCAACTTGATTTGCAAGATTTTTTGTCAGCATGGTCTGAAGATGATCTGGTTCAATTTTCGTGCAAATCAGATGAACCGTCTAGGACGAGTTCGTAAAAGTAGGTTTTTCGGAAAATTCAAAATGGCGGGAAAATTTTTATGACGGAAAATGACGTCATAGGGTGCAATGGAATCGTCTTGAGCCAAGGAATCAGAGGAAAAAAGAATTTTGTTTCTAGCCCTTATGGTTCAAAAGTTATTAGCATAAACATGAGTCAAATTTTGGACTGATGGTGGCGCTAGAGGGATTGAGTTTGAGACTCCAAATTTGCTACGGTGACATTTCAGACTGTCCTCTATTAGTGTGCCAAATTTCACAACTTTTTACCATACGGTTCTATGGGCTGCCATAGACTTCGTGGCGGAAGAAGAAGAAGAAGAAGAAGAAGAAGAAGAAGATGAATAATAATAATAAGAACGGGAACGGTTTCAATAGGTGCCTTCGCACCTTCGGTGCTTGGCCCCTAATAATAAATATAGCTGCAAGCAGCAATACCGGGGCCAAGCGCAAAGAAGAAGACAAGACATGCCAAAATGGCTGGCAGTGTCAGATCAACTGGAGCAATAAGCAATTAATCACGTTTTAAGATGATTTTAAGCAAAAGGCTGAAAATGCATTGTAGTCTGAGAGTGTCAGACCAACTGCAACAATTAACAATTATACAGTTTAAGAAGATTAGGCAAAATGGCTGAAATATCATATATTGAGTCACTGATAATGTAAGTTAATGGTTTATCACTTTTGACCAATAGGTGGCACAGATACGAAATTGATGTGGTGTGGTCAGAATAAGGGAACAATGACACATGCAAAGTTTGATGCCAATATGTCAAAGCATTGCAGAGATACAGCCTCAAGAGTCATTTTGGCATAATGGCTCAACTTCGTCGCTGCGGTTTACAAAAACGGTTTCATCTATTGATGCAAAATCCCTAACTTTTTGTTGACACAGTCTGAAGATGATACGATTAGATTTTGGTGGAAATTGGACAAACGGTCTAGGATGAGTTTGAAAAAGTAGGTTTTGATCAAATAAGAACATTGAGGACAGGATGTTTGACCAAATATGGAAAAATTAGTATCTCTGTTCTCGGCATGAGCCAATGACTGTATTATGACCAGTTTCATTAAACTAGGCTAATTTAATCAAAAGTTATTAGCATGTTTGTAAATTTTGTTATAACCTCTGACCACAAGGTGGCACTGCCCCAAAACGTTTTGAGTACCTTCAAAGCATGGTGCGGAAGACATGATTTTTGGACAAACAGTTCAAAAGTTATAAGCAAAAATAGCCATTTTTTGTATCTCCGGACCAGTAGGTGGCGCTGCGCCGAAACGCTGCATGTTGCTTCAGGTCATGCTTGTGATGACATATACCAAGATTGGTTTGAATACGATAAAGCGTTGTGGAGATATAGGCTTATGAGTGTTTTTGCAACCGCTACGCAAAATTTGTGTGCGCGTTTATCGAAAACGATTTGACAAATCAACTTGATTTGCAAGATTTTTTGTCAGCATGGTCTGAAGATGATCTGGTTCAATTTTCGTGCAAATCAGACAAACCGTCTAGGACGAGTTCGTAAAAGTAGGTTTTTTGGAAAATTAAAAATGGCAGGGAAATTATCATGACCGAAAATGACATCATAGGTTGCAATTGAATCGGCATGAGCCAATGACTCTATTATGACCAGTTTCAATATACTAGGCTAATTTAATCAAAAGTTATTAGCATTTTAGTCAAGTTTGTTATATCTTTTGACCACAAGGTGGCACTGCCCTAAAACTTTTTGAGTACCTTCAGGGCATAGCAAGGAAGTCACATACCGAGTTTAGTAACAATATACTAATGCATTTGTAAAATATAGCATTTTTTGACAAAATTCAAAATGGCCGACAGCCAAAATGGCCGATATGGTAAAATTGAATATCAGACGACTCAGCATGCCGTCCTGAATGTAACGAGACCACTTTTATGATTTTTGGACAAACAGTTCAGAAGTTATAAGCAAAAAGAGCAATTTTTCGTATCTCCGGACCAGTAGGTGGCGCTGCGCCGAAACGCTGTATGTTGCCTCAAGTCATGCTTGTGATGACATGTACCAAGTTTGGTTTGAATACGATAAAGCGTTGCGGAGATATTGCCTTAAGAGTGTTTTTGCAACCGCTACGTAAAATTTGTTTGCGCGTTTATCGCAAATGATTTGACAAATCAACTTGATTTGCAAGATTTTTTGTCAGCATGGTCTGAAGATGATCTGGTTCAATTTTCGTGCAAATCGGATGAACCGTCTAGGACGAGTTCGTAAAAGTAGGTTTTTCGGAAAATTCAAAATGGCGGGAAAATTTTTATGACGAAAAATGACGTCATAGGGTGCAATCGAATCGTCTTGAGCCAAGGAATCAGAGGAAAAAAGAATTTTGTTTCTAGCCCTTATGGTTCAAAAGTTATTAGCATAAACATGAGTCAAATTTTGGACTGATGGTGGCGCTAGAGGGATTGAGTTTGAGACTCCAAATTTGCTACGGTGACATTTCAGACTGTCCTCTATTAGTGTGCCAAATTTCACAACTTTTTACCATACGGATCTATGGGCTGCCATAGACTTTGTGGCGGAAGAAGAAGAAGAAGAAGATGAAATATAGCTGCAAGCAGCAATACCGGGGCCAAGCGCAAAGAAGAAGACAAGACATGCCAAAATGGCTGGCAGTGTCAGATCAACTGGAGCAATGAGCAATTAATCACGTTTTAAGATGATTTTAAGCAAAAGGCTGAAAATGCATTGTAGTCTGAGAGTGTCAGACCAACTGCAACAATTAACAATTATACAGTTTAAGAAGATTAGGCAAAATGGCTGAAATATCATATGAAGAGTTTGGTTGCAAAACGCGATAAACGCCATTTTTTGACATTTGGATTTTATTATTGGAAATCACTGTTTAGATGTACCTTAATCTATGTGTGAATTGCTGCCATTAATAAGATTTGAAAATGTACATTTTAAGCCAACTACAAAATGTATTTTTTCACAAAACGCGATATCCGCCAGCCCAGTTTCTTTACAAAGTGCGATATAGAACGTTCAGGATGCCGCGCAAGCTCAGGATGTCACGCGAGGAGAGAGTCACCGCCGGTGAAGTGCTCCGAGTTTGCTCAGTGATTTAACGATAATATCAAAACAAAAAAACATATTTTTAAAAAGAGGATTCAATAGGCTAACTAAAAAACGTTTACCAGTTTATACTGTAGGCGAGCTGTCAGTCACGTAGGCTACGTCACTGATCAACAGCTGTCTGTCAGTCAGAGAATCAAAGCTTCAGAGTCAAGCTAACGTTATGGATTTCGATGACGGATTGGAGCCGGTCATTCCAGCTGCTGTTGGGAGAAAGAGGAAGGCATCTTAAGAAAATCATCAAAGGGAGAAGACAAACGGGCAAGGCATTCAGGGGAGGGAAAACATCCAAAGATTAATTGTTGTCATCGTGCGACTGCGAGTAATGTTGGTCTGTCATGCCGACACACACACACACACACACACACACACACACACACACACACACACACACACACACACACACACACACACACACACACACACAAAACATTGATTCACTAGCTTTTCTTAATGGTATTACAGTAGTAGAATATAGCCTAAGGTGGATATATAGCGTTTTGCAAAAAAAAAAAAAAAAAACGTTATGTTGTGTATGTTCTGACCAAAACTAACTCGGAATCGTATTATTATTAATCAATCTTTGTATATACTATTCCATATATTTATGATGTATTGTTTTTTTAACCAATTTAAGATGTTTGACAATGTTAAGATAGATATGTTGCATTTTGGCATGGTTTTTGACTTATTTATGGACATAAAATTAAATAAAAAATATCCTGGATTTGAAGAATATTGTGTCCCGGCCTTCACTGAGCTCAAGTAATAGTTTAATGTACAAAAAATTGTGAATGAACTTGACTGTTGATGTCTTAAATAATAATGTCAAATAACCAACATTTCTCAAAATGGATATATCTCGTTTTGCAACGAAACTCTTCATATATTGAGTCACTGATAATGTAAGTTAATGGTTTATCACTTTTGACCAATAGGTGGCACAGATACGAAATTAATGTGGTGTGGTCAGAATAAGGGAACAATGACACATGCAAAGTTTGATGCCAATATGTCAAAGCATTGCAGAGATACAGCCTCAAGAGTAATTTTGGCATAATGGCTCAACTTCGTCGCTGCGGTTTACAAAAACGGTTTCATCTATTGATGCAAAATCCCTAACTTTTTGTTGACACAGTCTGAAGATGATACGATTCAATTTTGGTGGAAATTGGACAAACGGTCTAGGATGAGTTTGAAAAAGTAGGTTTTGATCAAATAAGAACATTGAGGACAGGATGTTTGACCAAATATGGAAAAATTTGTTTCACTGTTCTCGGCATGAGCCAATGACTGTATTATGACCAGTTTCATTAAACTAGGCTAATTTAATCAAAAGTTATTAGCATGTTTGTAAATTTTGTTATAACCTCTGACCACAAGGTGGCACTGCCCCAAAACGTTTTGAGTACCTTCAAAGCATGGTGCAGAAGACATGATTTTTGGACAAAGAGTTCAAAAGTTATAAGCAAAAATAGCCATTTTTTGTATCTCCGGACCAGTAGGTGGCGCTGCGCCGAAACGCTGCATGTTGCTTCAGGTCATGCTTGTGATGACATATACCAAGATTGGTTTCAATACGATAAAGCGTTGTGGAGATATAGGCTTATGAGTGTTTTTGCAACAGCTACGCAAAATTTGTGTGCGCGTTTATCGAAAACGATTTGACAAATCAACTTGATTTGCAAGATTTTTTGTCAGCATGGTCTGAAGATGATCTGGTTCAATTTTCGTGCAAATCGGACAAACCGTCTAGGACGAGTTCGTAAAAGTAGGTTTTTTGGAAAATTAAAAATGGCGGGGAAATTATCATGACCGAAAATGACATCATAGGTTGCAATTGAATCGGCATGAGCCAATGACTCTATTATGACCAGTTTCAATATACTAGGCTAATTTAATCAAAAGTTATTAGCATTTTTGTCAAGTTTGTTATATCTTTTGACCACAAGGTGGCACTGCCCTAAAACTTTTTGAGTACCTTCAGGGCATAGAAAGGAAGTCACATACCGAGTTTAGTAACAATATACTAATGCATTTGTAAAATATAGCATTTTTTGACAAAATTCAAAATGGCCGACAGCCAAAATGGCCGATATGGTAAAATTGAATATCAGACGACTCGGCATGCCGTCCTGAATCTAACGAGACCACTTTTATGATTTTTGGACAAACGGTTCAAAAGTTATAAGCAAAAACAGCCATTTTTTGTATCTCCGGACCAGTAGGTGGCGCTGCGCCGAAACACTGCATGTTGCCTCAAGTCATGCTTGTGATGATATGTACCAAGTTTGGTTTGAATACGATAAAGCGTTGCGGAGATATTGCCTTATGAGTGCTTTTGCAACCGCTACGTAAAATTTGTTTGCGCGTTTATCGCAAATGATTTGACGAATCAACTTGATTTGCAAGATTTTTTGTCAGCATGGTCTGAAGATGATCTGGTTCAATTTTCGTGCAAATCGGATGAACCGTCTAGGACGAGTTCGCAAAAGTAGGTTTTTCGGTTAATTAAAAATGGCGGGAAAATTATTATGACGGAAAATGACGTCATAGGGTGCAATCGAATTGTCTTGAGCCAAGGAATCAGAGGAAAAAAGAATTTTGTTTCTAGCCCTTATAGTTCAAAAGTTATTAGCATAAACATGAGTCTAATTTTGGACTGATGGTGGCGCTAGAGGGATTGAGTTAGAGACTCAAAATTTGCTATGGTGACATTTCAGACTGTCCTCTATTAGTGTGCCAAATTTCATAACTTTTTACCATACGGTTCTATGGGCTGCCATAGACTTCGTGGCGGAAGAAGAAGAAGAAGAAGATGAATAATAATAATAATAGGAACGGGAACGGTTTCAATAGGTGCCTTCGCACCTTCGGTGCTTGGCCCCTAATAATAATAATAAGAACGGGAACGGTTTCAATAGGTGCCTTCGCACCTTCGGTGCTTGGCCCCTAAATATAGCTGCAAGCAGCAATACCGGGGCCAAGCGCAAAGAAGAAGACAAGACATGCCAAAATGGCTGGCAGTGTCAGATCAACTGCAGCAATGAGCAATTAATCACATTTTAATATGATTTTAGGCAAAAGGCTGAAAAACGCATTGTAGTCTGAGAGTGTCAGACCAACTGCAACAATTAACAATTATACAGTTTAAGAAGATTAGGCAAAATGGCTGAAATATCATATATTGAGTCACTGATAATATAAGTTAATGGTTTATCACTTTTGACCAATAGGTGGCACAGATACGAAATTGATGTGGTGTGGTCAGAATAAGCGAACAATGACACATGCAAAGTTTGATGCCAATATGTCAAAGCATTGCAGAGATACAGCCTCAAGAGTCATTTTGGCATAATGGCTCAACTTCGTCGCTGCGGTTTACAAAAATGGTTTCATCTATTGATGCAAAATCCCTAACTTTTTGTTGACACAGTCTGAAGATGATACGATTCGATTTTGGTGGAAATTGGACAAACGGTCTAGGTTGAGTTTGAAAAAGTAGGTTTTGATCAAATAAGAACATTGAGGACAGGATGTTTGACCAAATATGGAAAAATTAGTATCTCTGTTCTCGGCATGAGCCAATGACTGTATTATGACCAGTTTCATTAAACTAGGCTAATTTAATCAAAAGTTATTAGCATGTTTGTAAATTTTGTTATAACCTCTGACCACAAGGTGGCACTGCCCCAAAACGTTTTGAGTACCTTCAAAGCATGGTGCGGAAGACATGATTTTTGGACAAACAGTTCAAAAGTTATAAGCAAAAATAGCCATTTTTTGTATCTCCGGACCAGTAGGTGGCGCTGCGCCGAAACGCTGCATGTTGCTTCAGGTCATGCTTGTGATGACATATACCAAGATTGGTTTGAATACGATAAAGCGTTGTGGAGATATAGGCTTATGAGTGTTTTTGCAACCGCTACGCAAAATTTGTGTGCGCGTTTATCGAAAACGATTTGACAAATCAACTTGATTTGCAAGATTTTTTGTCAGCATGGTCTGAAGATGATCTGGTTCAATTTTCGTGCAAATCGGACAAACCGTCTAGGACGAGTTCGTAAAAGTAGGTTTTTTGGAAAATTAAAAATGGCGGGGAAATTATCATGACCGAAAATGACATCATAGGTTGCAATTGAATCGGCATGAGCCAATGACTCTATTATGACCAGTTTCAATATACTAGGCTAATTTATTCAAAAGTTATTAGCATTTTTGTCAAGTTTGTTATATCTTTTGACCACAAGGTGGCACTGCCCTAAAACTTTTTGAGTACCTTCAGGGCATAGCAAGGAAGTCACATACCGAGTTTAGTAACAATATACTAATGCATTTGTAAAATATAGCATTTTTTGACAAAATTCAAAATGGCCGACAGCCAAAATGGCCGATATGGTAAAATTGAATATCAGACGACTCGGCATGCCGTCCTGAATGTAACGAGACCACTTTTATGATTTTAGGACAAACAGTTCAGAAGTTATAAGCAAAAATAGCAATTTTTCGTATCTCCGGACCAGTAGGTGGCGCTGCGCCGAAACGCTGTATGTTGCCTCAAGTCATGCTTGTGATGACATGTACCAAGTTTGGTTTGAATACGATAAAGCGTTGCGAAGATATTGCCTTAAGAGTGTTTTTGCAACCGCTACGTAAAATTTGTTTGCGCGTTTATCGCAAATGATTTGACGAATCAACTTGATTTGCAAGATTTTTTGTCAGCATGGTCTGAAGATGATCTGGTTCAATTTTCGTGCAAATCGGATGAACCGTCTAGGACGAGTTCGTAAAAGTAGGTTTTTCGGAAAATTCAAAATGGCGGGAAAATTTTTATGACGGAAAATGACGTCATAGGGTGCAATCGAATCGTCTTGAGCCAAGGAATCAGAGGAAAAAAGAATTTTGTTTCTAGCCCTTATGGTTCAAAAGTTATTAGCATAAACATGAGTCAAATTTTGGACTGATGGTGGCGCTAGAGGGATTGAGTTTGAGACTCCAAATTTGCTACGGTGACATTACAGACTGTCCTCTATTAGTGTGCCAAATTTCACAACTTTTTACCATACGGTTCTATGGGCTGCCATAGACTTCGTGGCGGAAGAAGAAGAAGAAGAAGAAGAAGAAGAAGATGAATAATAAATATAGCTGCAAGCAGCAATACCGGGGCCAAGCGCAAAGAAGAAGACAAGACATGCCAAAATGGCTGGCAGTGGCAGATCAACTGGAGCAATGAGCAATTAATCACGTTTTAAGATGATTTTAGGCAAAAGGCTGAAAAATGCATTGTAGTCTGACAGTGTCAGACCAACTGCAACAATAAACAATTATACAGTTTAAGAAAATTAGGCAAAATGGCTGAAATATCATATATAGAGTCACTGATAATATAAGTTAATGGTTTATCACTTTTGACCAATAGGTGGCGCAGTTACGAAATTGTCATGGTGTGGTCAGAATAAGGGAACAATGACACATGCAAAGTTTGATACCAATATGTCAAAGCATTGCAGAGATACAGCCTCAAGAGTCATTTTGGCATCATGCCTCAAATTCGTCGCTGCGGTTTACAAAAACGGTTTCATCTATTGATGCAAAATCCCTAACTTTTTGTTGACACAGTCTGAAGATGATACGATTCGATTTTGGTGGAAATAGGACAAGCGGTCTAGGATGAGTTTGAAAAAGTAGATTTTGATCAAATAAGAACATTGAGGACAGGATGTTTGACCAAATATGGCAAAATTAGTATCTATGTTCACGGCATGAGCCAATAAATGTATTATGACCAGTTTAATTAAACTAGGCTAATTTAATCAAAAGTTATTAGCATTTTTGTAAATTTTGTTATAACCTTTGACCACAAGGTGGCACTGCCCCAAAACTTTTTGAGTACCTTCAAAGCATGGTGCGGAAGACCCATACCAAGTTGCGTAACGATAGACTAATGCGTTTGTAAAATATAGTATTTTAGCACATAATTCAAAATGGCCGAGAGCCAAAATGGCCGATTTGGTAAAATTGAATATCAGACAACTCTGAATACCGTCCTGAATCTAACGAGACCACTTTTATGATTTTTGGACAAACGGTTCAAAAGTTATAAGCAAAAACAGCCATTTTTTGTATCTCCGGACCAGTAGGTGGCGCTACGCCGAAACACTGCATGTTGCCTCAAGTCATGCTTGTGATGACATGTACCAAGATTGGTTTGAATACGATAAAGCGTTGCGGAGATATTGCCTTAAGAGTGCTTTTGCAACCGCTACGTAAAATTTGTTTGCGCGTTTATCGCAAATGATTTGACAAATCAACTTGATTTGCAAGATTTTTTGTCAGCATGGTCTGAAGATGATCTGGTTCAATTTTCGTGCAAATCGGATGAACCGTCTAGGACGAGTTCTCAAAAGTAGGTTTTTCGGTTAATTAAAAATGGCGGGAAAATTATTATGACGGAAAATGACGTCATAGGGTGCAATCGAATTGTCTTGAGCCAAGGAATCAGAGGAAAAAAGAATTTCGTTTCTAGCCCTTATGGTTCAAAAGTTATTAGCATAAACATGAGTCTAATTTTGGACTGATGGTGGCGCTAGAGGGATTGAGTTAGAGACTCAAAATTTGCTATGGTGACATTTCAGACTGTCCTCTATTAGTGTGCCAAATTTCATAACTTTTTACCATACGGTTCTATGGGCTGCCATAGACTTCGTGGCGGAAGAAGAAGAAGAAGAAGAAGAAGAAGAAGATGAATAATAATAATAAGAACGGGAACGGTTTCAATAGGTGCCTTCGCACCTTCGGTGCTTGGCCCCTAATAATAATAGGAACGGGAACGGTTTCAATAGGTGCCTTCGCACCTTCGGTGCTTGGCCCCTAATAAGAACGGGAACGGTTTCAATAGGTGCCTTCGCACCTTCGGTGCTTGGCCCCTAAATATAGCTGCAAGCAGCAATACCGGGGCCAAGCGCAAAGAAGAAGACAAGACATGCCAAAATGGCTGGCAGTGGCAGATCAACTGGAGCAATGAGCAATTAATCACGTTTTAAGATGATTTTAGGCAAAAGGCTGAAAAATGCATTGTAGTCTGACAGTGTCAGACCAACTGCAACAATAAACAATTATACAGTTTAAGAAAATTAGGCAAAATGGCTGAAATATCATATATAGAGTCACTGATAATATAAGTTAATGGTTTATCACTTTTGACCAATAGGTGGCGCAGTTACGAAATTGTCATGGTGTGGTCAGAATAAGGGAACAATGACACATGCAAAGTTTGATACCAATATGTCAAAGCATTGCAGAGATACAGCCTCAAGAGTCATTTTGGCATCATGCCTCAAATTCGTCGCTGCGGTTTACAAAAACGGTTTCATCTATTGATGCAAAATCCCTAACTTTTTGTTGACACAGTCTGAAGATGATACGATTCGATTTTGGTGGAAATAGGACAAGCGGTCTAGGATGAGTTTGAAAAAGTAGATTTTGATCAAATAAGAACATTGAGGACAGGATGTTTGACCAAATATGGCAAAATTAGTATCTATGTTCACGGCATGAGCCAATAAATGTATTATGACCAGTTTAATTAAACTAGGCTAATTTAATCAAAAGTTATTAGCATTTTTGTAAATTTTGTTATAACCTTTGACCACAAGGTGGCACTGCCCCAAAACTTTTTGAGTACCTTCAAAGCATGGTGCGGAAGACCCATACCAAGTTGCGTAACGATAGACTAATGCGTTTGTAAAATATAGTATTTTAGCACATAATTCAAAATGGCCGAGAGCCAAAATGGCCGATATGGTAAAATTGAATATCAGACAACTCTGAATACCGTCCTGAATCTAACGAGACCACTTTTATGATTTTTGGACAAACGGTTCAAAAGTTATAAGCAAAAACAGCCATTTTTTGTATCTCCGGACCAGTAGGTGGCGCTACGCCGAAACACTGCATGTTGCCTCAAGTCATGCTTGTGATGACATGTACCAAGTTTGGTTTGAATACGATAAAGCGTTGCGGAGATATTGCCTTAAGAGTGCTTTTGCAACCGC
This sequence comes from Gobio gobio, assembly GCF_949357685.1. Lineage (NCBI taxonomy): Eukaryota > Metazoa > Chordata > Actinopteri > Cypriniformes > Gobionidae > Gobio > Gobio gobio. The sequence goes on along the minus strand of NC_137104.1, from coordinate 30,638,968 downwards.
TACGTAAAATTTGTTTGCGCGTTTATCGCAAATGATTTGACAAATCAACTTGATTTGCAAGATTTTTTGTCAGCATGGTCTGAAGATGATCTGGTTCAATTTTCGTGCAAATCGGATGAACCGTCTAGGACGAGTTCTCAAAAGTAGGTTTTTCGGTTAATTAAAAATGGCGGGAAAATTATTATGACGGAAAATGACGTCATAGGGTGCAATCGAATTGTCTTGAGCCAAGGAATCAGAGGAAAAAAGAATTTCGTTTCTAGCCCTTATGGTTCAAAAGTTATTAGCATAAACATGAGTCTAATTTTGGACTGATGGTGGCGCTAGAGGGATTGAGTTAGAGACTCAAAATTTGCTATGGTGACATTTCAGACTGTCCTCTATTAGTGTGCCAAATTTCATAACTTTTTACCATACGGTTCTATGGGCTGCCATAGACTTCGTGGCGGAAGAAGAAGAAGAAGAAGAAGAAGAAGAAGAAGAAGAAGATGAATAATAATAATAAGAACGGGAACGGTTTCAATAGGTGCCTTCGCACCTTCGGTGCTTGGCCCCTAATAAATATAGCTGCAAGCAGCAATACCGGGGCCAAGCGCAAAGAAGAAGACAAGACATGCCAAAATGGCTGGCAGTGTCAGATCAACTGGAGCAATGAGCAATTAATCACGTTTTAAGATGATTTTAGGCAAAAGGCTGACAAATGCATTGTAGTGTGACAGTGTCAGACCAACTGCAACAATGAACAATTATACAGTTTAAGAAGATTAGGGCAAAATGGCTGAAATATATTATCAGTGACTCTATATATGATAAGTTAATGGTTTATCACTTTTGACCAATAGGTGGCACAGTTACGAAATTTATGTGGTGTGGTCAGAATAAGGGAACAATGACACATGCAAAGTTTGATGCCAAAATGTCAAAGCATTGCAGAGATACAGCCTCAAGAGTCATTTTGGCATCATGCCTCAAATTTGTCGCTGCGGTTTACAAAAACAGTTTCATCTATTGATGCAAAATCCCTAACTTTTTGTTGACACAGTCTGAAGATGATACGATTCGATTTTGGTGGAAATTGGACAAACAGTCTAGGATGAGTTTGAAAAAGTAGATTTTGATCAAATAAGAACATTGAGGACAGTATGTTTGACCAAATATGGCAAAATTAGTATCTATGTTCTTGGCATGAGCCAATAAATGTATTTTGACCTGTTTCATTAAACTAGGCTAATTTAATCAAAAGTTATTAGCATTTTTGTAAATTTTGTTATAACCTTTGACCACAAGGTGGCACTACCCCAAAACTTTTTGAGTACCTTCAAAGCATGGTGCGGAAGACCCATGCCAAGTTTCGTAACGATAGACTAATGCGTTTGTAAAATATAGTATTTTAGCACATAATTCAAAATAGCCGAGAGCCAAAATGGCCGATATGGTAAAATTGAAAATCAGACAACTCTGAATACCGTCCTGAATCTAACGAGACAACTTTTATTATTTTTGGACAAACGGTTTAAAAGTTATAAGCAAAAAAAGCCATTTTTTTGTATCTCCGGACCAGTAGGTGGCGCTGCGCCGAAACGCTGCAAGTTGCCTCAAGTCATGCTTGTGATGACATGTACCAAGTTTGGATTGAACACGATAAAGCGTTGCGGAGATATAGCCTTATGAGTGTTTTTGCAACCGCTACGTAAAATTTGTGTGCACGTTTATCAAAAACGATTTGACGAATCAACTTGATTTGCAAGATTTTTTGTCAGCATGGTCTGAAGATGATCTGGTTCAATTTTCGTGCAAATCGGACAAACCGTCTGGGACGAGTTCGCAAAAGTAGGTTTTTTGGAAAATTAAATATGGCGGGGAAATTATCATGACCGAAAATGACGTCATAGGGTGCAATTGAATTGGCATGAGCCAATGACTCTATTATGACCAGTGTCATTATACTAAGCTAATTAAATCAAAAGTTATTAGCATTTTTGTCAAGTTTGTTATAACTTTTGACCACAAGGTGGCACTGCCCCAAAACTTGTTGAGTACCTTCAGGGCATGGAGTGGAAGTCACATACCAAGTTTAGTAACAATACACTAATGCATTTGTAAAATATAGCATTTTAGCACATAATTCAAAATGGCCGACAGCCAAAATGGCCGATATGGTAAAATTGAATATCAGACGACTCAACATGCCGTCCTGAATGTAACGAGACCACTTTCATGATTTTTGGACAAACGGTTCAAAAGTTATAAGCAAAAACAGCCATTTGTTGTATCTCCGGACCAGTAGGTGGCGCTGCGCCGAAACGCTGCATGTTGCCTCAGGTCATGCTTGTGATGACATGTACCAAGTTTGGTTTGAACACGATAAAGCGTTGCAGAGATATTGCCTTAAGTGTGTTTTTGCAACCGCTACGTAAAATTTGATTGCGCATTTATCGCAAACAATTTGACGAATCAACTTGATTTGCAAGATTTTTTGTCAGCATGGTCTGAAGATGATCTGGTTCAATTTTCGTGCAAATCGGATGAACCGTCTAGGACAAGTTCGCAAAAGTAGGTTTTTCGGTTAATTAAAAATGGCGGGAAAATTATTATGACGGAAAATGACGTCATAGGGTGCAATCGAATCGTCTTAAGCCAAGGAATCAGAGGAAAAAAGAATTTTGTTTCTAGCCCTTATGGTTCAAAAGTTATTAGCATAAACATGAGTGCAATTTTGGACTGATGGTGGCGCTAGAGGGATTGAGTTAGAGACTCCAAACTTGCTATGGAGACACTTGAGACCGTCCTCTATAAGTGTGCCAAATTTCATAACTTTTTACCATACGGTTCTATGGGCTGCCATAGACTTCGTGGCGGAAGAAGAAGAAGAAGAAGAAGAAGAAGAAGATGAAATATAGCTGCAAGCAGCAATACCGGGGCCAAGCGCAAAGAAGAAGACAAGACATGCCAAAATGGCTGGCAGTGTCAGATCAACTGCAGCAATGAGAAATTAATCACGTTTTAAGATGATTTTAGGCAAAAGGCTGAAAATGCATTGTAGTCTGAGAGTGTCAGACCAACTGCAGCAATTAACAATTATACAGTTTAAGAAGATTAGGCAAAATGGCTGAAATATCATATATAGAGTCACTGATAATATAAGTTAATGGTTTATCACTTTTGACCAATAGGTGGCACAGTTACGAAATGTATGTGGTGTGGTCAGAATAAGAGAACAATGACACATGCAAAGTTTGATGCCAATATGTCAAAGCATTGCAGAGATACAGCCTCAAGAGTCATTTTGGCATCATGGCTCAACTTCGTCACTGCGGTTTACAAAAACGGTTTCATCTATTGATGCAAAATCCCTAACTTTTGTTGACACAGTCTGAAGATGATACGATTCGATTTTGGTGGAAATTGGACAACCGGTCTAGGATGAGTTTGAAAAAGTAGGTTTTGATCAAATAAGAACATTGAGGACATGATGTTTGACCAAATATGGCAAAATTAGTATCTCTGTTCTCGGCATGAGCCAATGACTGTATTATGACCAGTTTCATTAAACTAGGCTAATTTAATCAAAAGTTATTAGCATGTTTGTAAATTTTGTTATAACCTCTGACCACAAGGTGGCACTGCCCCAAAACTTTTTGAGTACCTTCAAAGCATGGTGCGGAAGACATGAATTTTGGACAAACAGTTCATAAGTTATAAGCAAAAATAGCCATTTTTTGTATCTCCGGACCAGTAGGTGGCGCTGCGCCGAAACGCTGCATGTTGCCTCAGGTCATGCTTGTGATGACATATACCAAGATTGGTTTGAATACGATAAAGCGTTGTGGAGATATAGGCTTATGAGTGTTTTTGCAACCGCTACGCAAAATTTGTGTGCGCGTTTTTCGAAAACGATTTGACAAATCAACTTGATTTGCAAGATTTTTTGTCAGCATGGTCTGAAGATGATATGGTTCAATTTCTGTGCAAATCGGACAAACCGTCTAGGACGAGTTCGCAAAAGTAGGTTTTTTGGAAAATTAAAAATGGCGGGGAAATTATCATGACCGAAAATGACATCATAGGTTGCAATTGAATCGGCATGAGCCAATGACTCTATTATGACCAGTTTCAATATACTAGGCTAATTTAATCAAAAGTTATTAGCATTTTTGTCAAGTTTGTTATATCTTTTGACCACAAGGTGGCACTGCCCTAAAACTTTTTGAGTACCTTCAGGGCATAGCATGGAAGTCACATACCGAGTTTAGTAACAATATACTAATGCATTTGTAAAATATAGCATTTTTTGACAAAATTCAAAATGGCCGACAGCCAAAATGGCCGATATGGTAAAATTGAATATCAGACGACTCGGCATGCCGTCCTGAATGTAACGAGACCACTTTTATGATTTTTGGACAAACAGTTCAGAAGTTATAAGCAAAAATAGCCATTTTTCGTATCTCCGGACCAGTAGGTGGCGCTGCGCCGAAACGCTTTATGTTGCCTCAAGTCATGCTTGTGATGACATGTACCAAGTTTGGTTTGAATACGATAAAGCGTTGCGGAGATATTGCCTTAAGTGTGTTTTTGCAACCGCTACGTAAAATTTGTTTGCGCGTTTATCGCAAATGATTTGACGAATCAACTTGATTTGCAAGATTTTTTGTCAGCATGGTCTGAAGATGATCTGGTTCAATTTTCGTGCAAATCGGACAAACCGTCTAGGACGAGTTCGCAAAAGTAGGTTTTTTGGAAAATTAAATATGGCGGGGAAATTATCATGACCGAAAATGACGTCATAGGTTGCAATTGAATCGGCATGAGCCAATGAATGTATTATGACCAGTTTCATTATACTAAACTAATTAAATCAAAAGTTATTAGCATTTTTGTCAAGTTTGTTATAACTTTTGACCACAAGGTGGCACTGCCCCAAAACTTTTTGAGTACCTTCAGGGCATGGAGTGGAAGTCACATACCGAGTTTAGTAACAATACACTAATGCATTTGTAAAATATAGCATTTTAGCACATAATTCAAAATGGCCGACAGCCAAAATGGCCGATATGGTAAAATTGAATATCAGACGACTCGGCATGCCGTCCTGAATCTAACGAGACTACTTTTATGATTTTTGGACAAACGGTTCAAATGGTATAAGCAAAAACAGCCATTTTTTGTATCTCCGGACCAGTAGGTGGCGCTGCGCCGAAACACTGCATGTAGCCTCAAGTCATGCTTGTGATGACATGTACCAAGTTTGGTTTGAATACGATAAAGCGTTGCGGAGATATTGCCTTAAGAGTGCTTTTGCAACCGCTACGTAAAATTTGTTTGCGCGTTTTTCGCAAATGATTTGACGAATCAACTTGATTTGCAAGATTTTTTGTCAGCATGGTCTGAAGATGATCTGGTTCAATTTTCGTGCAAATCGGATGAACCGTCTAGGACGAGTTCGCAAAAGTAGGTTTTTCGGTTAATTAAAAATGGCGGGAAAATTATTATGACGGAAAATGACGTCATAGGGTGCAATCGAATTGTCTTTAGCCAAGGAATCAGAGGAAAAAAGAATTTCGTTTCTAGCCCTTATGGTTCAAAAGTTATTAGCATAAACATGAGTCTAATTTTGGACTGATGGTGGCGCTAGAGGGATTGAGTTAGAGACTCAAAATTTGCTATGGTGACATTTCAGACTGTCCTCTATTAGTGTGCCAAATTTCATAACTTTTTACCATACGGTTCTATGGGCTGCCATAGACTTCGTGGCGGAAGAAGAAGAAGAAGAAGATGAAATATAGCTGCAAGCAGCAATACCGGGGCCAAGCGCAAAGAAGAAGACAATACATGCCAAAATGGCTGGCAGTGTCAGATCAACTGGAGCAATGAGCAATTAATCACGTTTTAAGATGATTTTAAGCAAAAGGCTGAAAATGCATTGTAGTCTGAGAGTGTCAGACCAACTGCAACAATTAACAATTATACAGTTTAAGAAGATTAGGCAAAATGGCTGAAATATCATATATTGAGTCACTGATAATGTAAGTTAATGGTTTATCACTTTTGACCAATAGGTGGCACAGATACGAAATTGATGTGGTGTGGTCAGAATAAGGGAACAATGACACATGCAAAGTTTGATGCCAATATGTCAAAGCATTGCAGAGATACAGCCTCAAGAGTAATTTTGGCATAATGGCTCAACTTCGTCGCTGTGGTTTACAAAAACGGTTTCATCTATTGATGCAAAATCCCTAACTTTTTGTTGACACAGTCTGAAGATGATACAATTCGATTTTGGTGGAAATTGGACAAACGGTCTAGGATGAGTTTGAAAAAGTAGGTTTTGACCAAATAAGAACATTGAGGACAGGATGTTTGACCAAATATGGAAAAATTAGTATCTCTGTTCTCGGCATGAGCCAATGACTGTATTATGACCAGTTTCATTAAACTAGGCTAATTTAATCAAACGTTATTATTATTTTTGTAAATTTTGTTATAACCTCTGACCACAAGGTGGCACTGCCCCAAAACGTTTTGAGTACCTTCAAAGCATGGTGCGGAAGACATGATTTTTGGACAAACAGTTCAAAAGTTATAAGCAAAAATAGCCATTTTTTGTATCTCCGGACCAGTAGGTGGCGCTGCGCCGAAACGCTGCATGTTGCTTCAGGTCATGCTTGTGATGACATATACCAAGATTGGTTTGAATACGATAAAGCGTTGTGGAGATATAGGCTTATGAGTGTTTTTGCAACCGCTACGCAAAATTTGTGTGCGCGTTTATCGAAAACAATTTGACAAATCAACTTGATTTGCAAGATTTTTTGTCAGCATGGTCTGAAGATGATCTGGTTCAATTTTCGTGCAAATCGGACAAACCGTCTAGGACGAGTTCGTAAAAGTAGGTTTTTTGGAAAAATAAAAATGGCAGGGAAATTATCATGACCGAAAATGACATCATAGGTTGCAATTGAATCGGCATGAGCCAATGACTCTATTATGACCAGTTTCAATATACTAGGCTAATTTAATCAAAAGTTATTAGCATTTTTGTCAAGTTTGTTATATCTTTTGACCACAAGGTGGCACTGCCCTAAAACTTTTTGAGTACCTTCAGGGCATAGCAAGGAAGTCACATACCGAGTTTAGTAACAATATACTAATGCATTTGTAAAATATAGCATTTTTTGACAAAATTCAAAATGGCCGACAGCCAAAATGGCCGATATGGTAAAATTGAATATCAGACGACTCGGCATGCCGTCCTGAATGTAACGAGACCACTTTTATGATTTTTGGACAAACAGTTCAGAAGTTATAAGCAAAAAGAGCAATTTTTCGTATCTCCGGACCAGTAGGTGGCGCTGCGCCGAAACGCTGTATGTTGCCTCAAGTCACGCTTGTGATGACATGTACCAAGTTTGGTTTGAATACGATAAAGCGTTGCGGAGATATTGCCTTAAGAGTGTTTTTGCAACCGCTACGTAAAATTTGTTTGCGCGTTTATCGCAAATGATTTGACGAATCAACTTGATTTGCAAGATTTTTTGTCAGCATGGTCTGAAGATGATCTGGTTCAATTTTCGTGCAAATCGGATGAACCGTCTAGGACGAGTTCGTAAAAGTAGGTTTTTCGGAAAATTCAAAATGGCGGGAAAATTTGTATGACGGAAAATGACGTCATATGGTGCAATCGAATCGTCTTGAGTCAAGGAATCAGAGGAAAAAAGAATTTTGTTTCTAGCCCTTATGGTTCAAAAGTTATTAGCATAAACATGAGTCAAATTTTGGACTGATGGTGGCGCTAGAGGGATTGAGTTTGAGACTCCAAATTTGCTACGGTGACATTTCAGACTGTCCTCTATGAGTGTGCCAAATTTCACAACTTTTTACCATACGGTTCTATGGGCTGCCATAGACTTCGTGGCGGAAGAAGAAGAAGAAGAAGATGAATAATAATAATAATAGGAACGGGAACGGTTTCAATAGGTGCCTTCGCACCTTCGGTGCTTGGCCCCTAAATATAGCTGCAAGCAGCAATACCGGGGCCAAGCGCAAAGAAGAAGACAAGACATGCCAAAATGGCTGGCAGTGTCAGATCAACTGGAGCAATGAGCAATTAATCACGTTTTAAGATGATTTTAGGCAAAAGGCTGAAAAATGCATTGTAGTCTGAGAGTGTCAGACCAACTGCAACAATTAACAATTATACAGTTTAAGAAGATTAGGCAAAATGGCTGAAATATCATATATAGAGTCACTGATAATATAAGTTAATGGTTTATCACTTTTGACCAATAGGTGGCACAGTTACGAAATTGATGTGGTGTAGTCAGAATAAGGGAACAATGACACATGCAAAGTTTGATGCCAATATGTCAAAGCATTGCAGAGATACAGCCTCAAGAGTCATTTTGGCATCATGGCTCAACTTCGTCACTGCGGTTTACAAAAACGGTTTCATCTATTGATGCAAAATCCCTAACTTTTTGTTGACATAGTCTGAAGATGATACGATTCGATTTTGGTGGAAATTGGATAAACGGTCTAGGATGAGTTTGAAAAAGTAGGTTTTGATCAAATAAGAACATTGAGGACAGGATGTTTGACCAAATATGGCAAAATTAGTATCTATGTTCTCGGCATGAGCCAATAAATGTATTATGACCAGTTTCAATATACTAGGCTAATTTAATCAAAAGTTATTAGCATTTTTGTCAAGTTTGTTATATCTTTTGACCACAAGGTGGCACTGCCCTAAAACTTTTTGAGTACCTTCAGGGCATAGCATGGAAGTCACATACCGAGTTTAGTAACAATATACTAATGCATTTGTAAAATATAGCATTTTTTGACAAAATTCAAAATGGCCGACAGCCAAAATGGCCGATATGGTAAAATTGAATATCAGACGACTCGGCATGCCGTCCTGAATGTAACGAGACCACTTTTATGATTTTTGGACAAACAGTTCAGAAGTTATAAGCAAAAATAGCCATTTTTCGTATCTCCGGACCAGTAGGTGGCGCTGCGCCGAAACGCTTTATGTTGCCTCAAGTCATGCTTGTGATGACATGTACCAAGTTTGGTTTGAATACGATAAAGCGTTGCGGAGATATTGCCTTAAGTGTGTTTTTGCAACCGCTACGTAAAATTTGTTTGCGCGTTTATCGCAAATGATTTGACGAATCAACTTGATTTGCAAGATTTTTTGTCAGCATGGTCTGAAGATGATCTGGTTCAATTTTCGTGCAAATCGGACAAACCGTCTAGGACGAGTTCGCAAAAGTAGGTTTTTTGGAAAATTAAATATGGCGGGGAAATTATCATGACCGAAAATGACGTCATAGGATGCAATTGAATCGGCATGAGCCAATGAATGTATTATGACCAGTTTCATTATACTAAACTAATTAAATCAAAAGTTATTAGCATTTTTGTCAAGTTTGTTATAACTTTTGACCACAAGGTGGCACTGCCCCAAAACTTTTTGAGTACCTTCAGGGCATGGAGTGGAAGTCACATACCGAGTTTAGTAACAATACACTAATGCATTTGTAAAATATAGCATTTTAGCACATAATTCAAAATGGCCGACAGCCAAAATGGCCGATATGGTAAAATTGAATATCAGACGACTCGGCATGCCGTCCTGAATCTAACGAGACTACTTTTATGATTTTTGGACAAACGGTTCAAATGGTATAAGCAAAAACAGCCATTTTTTGTATCTCCGGACCAGTAGGTGGCGCTGCGCCGAAACACTGCATGTAGCCTCAAGTCATGCTTGTGATGACATGTACCAAGTTTGGTTTGAATACGATAAAGCGTTGCGGAGATATTGCCTTAAGAGTGCTTTTGCAACCGCTACGTAAAATTTGTTTGCGCGTTTTTCGCAAATGATTTGACGAATCAACTTGATTTGCAAGATTTTTTGTCAGCATGGTCTGAAGATGATCTGGTTCAATTTTCGTGCAAATCGGATGAACCGTCTAGGACGAGTTCGCAAAAGTAGGTTTTTCGGTTAATTAAAAATGGCGGGAAAATTATTATGACGGAAAATGACGTCATAGGGTGCAATCGAATTGTCTTGAGCCAAGGAATCAGAGGAAAAAAGAATTTCGTTTCTAGCCCTTATGGTTCAAAAGTTATTAGCATAAACATGAGTCTAATTTTGGACTGATGGTGGCGCTAGAGGGATTGAGTTAGAGACTCAAAATTTGCTATGGTGACATTTCAGACTGTCCTCTATTAGTGTGCCAAATTTCATAACTTTTTACCATACGGTTCTATGGGCTGCCATAGACTTCGTGGCGGAAGAAGAAGAAGAAGAAGATGAATAATAAATATAGCTGCAAGCAGCAATACCGGGGCCAAGCGCAAAGAAGAAGACAAGACATGCCAAAATGGCTGGCAGTGTCAGATCAACTGGAGCAATGAGCAATTAATCACATTTTAAGATGATTTTAGGCAAAAGGCTGAAAAACGCATTGTAGTCTGAGAGTGTCAGACCAACTGCAACAATTAACAATTATACAGTTTAAGAAGATTAGGCAAAATGGCTGAAATATCATATATTGAGTCACTGATAATGTAAGTTAATGGTTTATCACTTTTGACCAATAGGTGGCACAGATACGAAATTGATGTGGTGTGGTCAGAATAAGTGAACAATGACACATGCAAAGTTTGATGCCAATATGTCAAAGCATTGCAGAGATACAGCCTCAAGAGTAATTTTGGCATAATGGCTCAACTTCGTCGCTGCGGTTTACAAAAACGGTTTCATCTATTGATGCAAAATCCCTAACTTTTTGTTGACACAGTCTGAAGATGATACGATTCGATTTTGGTGGAAATTGGACAAACGGTCTAGGATGAGTTTGAAAAAGTAGGTTTTGATCAAATAAGAACATTGAGGACAGGATGTTTGACCAAATATGGAAAAATTTGTATCTCTGTTCTCGGCATGAGCCAATGACTGTATTATGACCAGTTTCATTAAACTAGGCTAATTTAATCAAAAGTTATTAGCATGTTTGTAAATTTTGTTAAAACCTCTGACCACAAGGTGGCACTGCCCCAAAACGTTTTGAGTACCTTCAAAGCATGGTGCGGAAGACATGATTTTTGGACAAACAGTTCAAAAGTTATAAGCAAAAATAGCCATTTTTTGTATCTCCGGACCAGTAGGTGGCGCTGCGCCGAAACGCTGCATGTTGCTTCAGGTCATGCTTGTGATGACATATACCAAGATTGGTTTGAATACGATAAAGCGTTGTGGAGATATAGGCTTATGAGTGTTTTTGCAACCGCTACGCAAAATTTGTGTGCGCGTTTATCGAAAACGATTTGACGAATCAACTTGATTTGCAAGATTTTTTGTCAGCATGGTCTGAAGATGATCTGGTTCAATTTTCTGTGCAAATCGGACAAACCGTCTAGGACGAGTTCGTAAAAGTAGGTTTTTTGGAAAATTAAAAATGGCGGGGAAATTATCATGACCGAAAATGACATCATAGGTTGCAATTGAATCGGCATGAGCCAATGACTCTATTATGACCAGTTTCAATATACTAGGCTAATTTATTCAAAAGTTATTAGCATTTTTGTCAAGTTTGTTATATCTTTTGACCACAAGGTGGCACTGCCCTAAAACTTTTTGAGTACCTTCAGGGCATAGCAAGGAAGTCACATACCGAGTTTAGTAACAATATACTAATGCATTTGTAAAATATCGCATTTTTTGACAAAATTCAAAATGGCCGACAGCCAAAATGGCCGATATGGTAAAATTGAATATCAGACGACTCGGCATGCCGTCCTGAATGTAACGAGACCACTTTTATGATTTTTGGACAAACAGTTCAGAAGTTATAAGCAAAAATAGAAATTTTTCGTATCTCCGGACCAGTAGGTGGCGCTGCGCCGAAACGCTGTATGTTGCCTCAAGTCATGCTTGTGATGACATGTACCAAGTTTGGTTTAAATACGATAAAGCGTTGCGGAGATATTGCCTTAAGAGTGTTTTTGCAACCGCTACGTAAAATTTGTTTGCGCGTTTATCGCAAATGATTTGACGAATCAACTTGATTTGCAAGATTTTTTGTCAGCATGGTCTGAAGATGATCTGGATCAATTTTCGTGCAAATCGGATGAACCGTCTAGGACGAGTTCGTAAAAGTAGGTTTTTCGGAAAATTCAAAATGGCGGGAAAATTTTTATGACGGAAAATGACGTCATAGGGTGCAATCGAATCGCCTTGAGCCAAGGAATCAGAGGAAAAAAGAATTTTGTTTCTAGCCCTTATGGTTCAAAAGTTATTAGCATAAACATGAGTCAAATTTTGGACTGATGGTGGCGCTAGAGGGATTGAGTTTGAGACTCCAAATTTGCTACGGTGACATTTCAGACTGTCCTCTATTAGTGTGCCAAATTTCACAACTTTTTACCATACGGTTCTATGGGCTGCCATAGACTTCGTGGCGGAAGAAGAAGAAGAAGATGAATAAATATAGCTGCAAGCAGCAATACCGGGGCCAAGCGCAAAGAAGAAGACAAGACATAGCAAAATGGCTGGCAGTGTCAGATCAACTGGAGCAATGAGCAATTAATCACGTTTTAAGATGATTTTAAGCAAAATGCTGAAAATGCATTGTAGTCTGAGAGTGTCAGACCAACTGCAACAATTAACAATTATACAGTTAGGCAGATTAGGCAAAATAGCTGAAATATCATATATTGAGTCACTGATAATGTAAGTTAATGGTTTATCACTTTTGACCAATAGGTGGCACAGATACGAAATTGATGTGGTGTGGTCAGAATAAGGGAACAATGACACATGCAAAGTTTGATGCCAATATGTCAAAGCATTGCAGAGATACAGCCTCAAGAGTAATTTTGGCATAATGGCTCAACTTCGTCGCTGCGGTTTACAAAAACGGTTTCATCTATTGATGCAAAATCCCTAACTTTTTGTTGACACTGTCTGAAGATGATACGATTCGATTTTGGTGGAAATTGGACAAACGGTCTAGGATGAGTTTGAAAAAGTAGGTTTTGATCAAATAAGAACATTGAGGACAGGATGTTTGACCAAATATGGAAAAATTAGTATCTCTGTTCTCGGCATGAGCCAATGACTGGATTATGACCAGTTTCATTAAACTAGGCTAATTTAATCAAAAGTTATTAGCATGTTTGTAAATTTTGTTATAACCTCTGACCACAAGGTGGCACTGTCCCAAAACGTTTTGAGTACCTTCAAAGCATGGTGCGGAAGACATGATTTTTGGACAAACAGTTCAAAAGTTATAAGCAAAAATAGCCATTTTTTGTATCTCCGGACCAGTAGGTGGCGCTGCGCCGAAACGCTGCATGTTGCTTCAGGTCATGCTTGTGATGACATATACCAAGATTGGTTTGAATACGATAAAGCGTTGTGGAGATATAGGCTTATGAGTGTTTTTGCAACCGCTACGCAAAATTTGTGTGCGCGTTTATCGAAAACGATTTGACAAATCAACTTGATTTGCAAGATTTTTTGTCAGCGTGGTCTGAAGATGATCTGGTCCAATTTTCGTGCAAATCGGACAAACCGTCTAGGACGAGTTCGTAAAAGTAGGTTTTTTGGAAAATTAAAAATGGCGGGGAAATTATCATGACCGAAAATGACGTCATAGGTTGCAATTGAATCGGCATGAGCCAATGACTCTATTATGACCAGTTTCAATATACTAGGCTAATTTAATCAAAAGTTATTAGCATTTTTGTCAAGTTTGTTATATCTTTTGACCACAAGGTGGCACTGCCCAAAAACTTTTTGAGTACCTTCAGGGCATAGCATGGAAGTCACATACCGAGTTTAGTAACAATATACTAATGCATTTGTAAAATATAGCATTTTTTGACAAAATTCAAAATGGCCGACAGCCAAAATGGCCGATATGGTAAAATTGAATATCAGACGACTCGGCATGCCGTCCTGAATGTAACGAGACCACTTTTATGATTTTTGGACAAACAGTTCAGAAGTTATAAGCAAAAATTGCCATTTTTCGTGTCTCCGGACCAGTAGGTGGCGCTGCGCCGAAACGCTGTATGTTGCCTCAAGTCATGCTTGTGATGACATGTACCAAGTTTGGTTTGAATACGATAAAGCGTTGCGGAGATATTGCCTTAAGAGTGTTTTTGCAACCGCTACGTAAAATTTGTTTGCGCGTTTATCGCAAATGATTTGACGAATCAACTTGATTTGCAAGATTTTTTGTCAGCATGGTCTGAAGATGATCTGGTTCAATTTTCGTGCAAATCGGATGAACCGTCTAGGACGAGTTCGTAAAAGTAGGTTTTTCGGAAAATTCAAAATGGCGGGAAAATTTTTATGACGGAAAATGACGTCATAGGGTGCAATGGAATCGTCTTGAGCCAAGGAATCAGAGGAAAAAAGAATTTTGTTTCTAGACCTTATGGTTCAAAAGTTATTAGCATAAACATGAGTCAAATTTTGGACTGATGGTGGCGCTAGAGGGATTGAGTTTGAGACTCCAAATTTGCTACGGTGACATTTCAGACTGTCCTCTATTAGTGTGCCAAATTTCACAACTTTTTACCATACGGTTCTATGGGCTGCCATAGACTTCGTGGCGGAAGAAGAAGAAGAAGAAGAAGAAGATGAATAATAATAATAAGAACGGGAACGGTTTCAATAGGTGCCTTCGCACCTTCGGTGCTTGGCCCCTAATAATAATAAGAACGGGAACGGTTTCAATAGGTGCCTTCGCACCTTCGGTGCTTGGCCCCTAATAATAATAGGAACGGGAACGGTTTCAATAGGTGCCTTCGCACCTTCGGTGCTTGGCCCCTAATAATAAGAACGGGAACGGTTTCAATAGGTGCCTTCGCACCTTCGGTGCTTGGCCCCTAATAATAATAATAATAGGAACGGGAACGGTTTCAATAGGTGCCTTCGCACCTTCGGTGCTTGGCCCCTAATAATAATAATAATAGGAACGGGAACGGTTTCAATAGGTGCCTTCGCACCTTCGGTGCTTGGCCCCTAATAATAATAATAATAATAATTAAAGCTGCGAGCAGCGATGACGGGCCCAAGCCGGTGGCACCGCCACGCCGGTGGCATCAGCTTAACTGTGCACTGCAGGCAATATGCATTTAAACAGGATAATTTTTTTAAATCGCTCGAATATGTCACATTTACTGCAGCAGCTGGTGCCACTATCACCACAAGCCACACCCATGATGTAATTTAAATGTAGATGATTTTTAATGTCATGGGATGAAATAGATCTCTTTCAAATATGTGAAAAGTTATCTTTTCCTGCTCAAAATGTTATAAGTCCAGAAGGCCAGTATTTAATTCAAGGTATTTGTATAGTTCTTTTTTTACTTATTCACAAGTGATAGTTATTTGTGATAGTCTATGATATGAAAGGGGTAAATTATCATCATCAAGAGAGAAAGGCACACACACAAACTCACAGGGTGAGAGAGAGACCCCACACACACACACATTAAGGGTGAGCCTGAGAGTGAGGGGGGAGGGGAAGGACTGAGAGAGAGGCAATCTGCACATTGAACAAGATTCACAAGATTTTAACAACAAAAAGAAATAGAATCTAAATGGTGGGAGAAAGTTTTTTTTTACTTCAATCTCTGAAAACATTATTTTGAATATATTTGAAATCACAGATGTTGGGTGATGAGAATTGTAACTCAAATATAATTTACAAAAACTAGTCCTGTCTGAATAGTGATATGTCAGTGAGATCAGCTCGGGCGCGCACACCGTCTATGGGTGATGTCACGTATTTTGCGAAATGCGCAGTTAGGTGATGTGTCGCCCTCCACACGTTGCGAAACAGACTCCGAAATGGGGAAATGTAAATTTGCGGACTCCTGGTTGGAGTAGGATGAGTTTAAACAATGACCGCAGGGTTTTTCTATGGTTTTTCCTGCATAGCGGCCGCCTCCGTCACATTTCGTGCCACCTCCGTCTGTCGACAAAACTCAAGACAGGCAGTCACTTGCTCAGATTAGGCATGTCGTGGTAATTAAATAATCATCAGAAATATATATTGTCACATGATCTTTCAGCAATCATTATTAGTATTTTATGATTTGCTAGTACAAAGTCATCTAAAGCCATTCCATAGCTGAATGTCTTTCCTCCTCTGTAGCTGTCCATCATTCTCCGTTCAGCATTCAAACTGCGCGTCATGTTTGGTTACAGTCAGTCAGCTGCTCGGTAAAGCTCACTCCAAGATGATATATTCCCGTTGTAATACTTGATATGCAGATAAAATAATTTATCTTCCTGGAGTTTATCTAGCGGTTTCTGAACGATGTTGTGCTCCCTACCCGGGTGACAACACAAGGCATCACACGCACAATAACCGGAATTTAAAACTGTGAAGAAACCGACCGATATACATAGTAGACTAGGATTTGTGCGCTCAACGCTCATCGTCTCTTTATGCCGTGAACTTTTTAATGTGCACTCGCGGTGCACTGCGCCCTCTGACTCCATGTTGCTTTAAGCGCATCATTCTGCACCCGGGATGCGCATAAGCGCATTGTGCCACGCCTTCATATATTTTCATAGTTTTGTGCACTTAACCTGTTAAACTGCAACCCCACTTTGGGGCTCACAGCTGAAAACGACCTACCTGAATTAAAACAATTATAGCTCCTGAGAACAGTGTGCTACAGGCACAATTAAGGTATCTTTGGAAAGAAGACACTTGGGACTCTACTAAAAAGCAATCAGAGTTGATAATTCTCAAACAGATAAAAAATTATAATAGTTGAAATGCCTCAAAAATGATTTGCACTACACAGAATGTTGTATTATTTCATGTAAAAATATATGAAAATAGACCTGGAGGAATCCAGTTCAGTTATGGATTGAAAGCCACACGACTTATCAGTTTATATTTCAAGTTTGAGGAAGATATAATGAAAAATGTGGTTCCTGCAAGCTTTTTTCCAAGACTATGTCTGTTCCATTTCTCCCTCCGCCTGCTTGAGGCACATCCCCAGAAATGACATCTCCCAACTAAAACAATTGCAGTTGCTAAACAATTTGCACTACATGCACAATTTAGACATCTTTAAAAAGAAGACACTTTACAGTTTATTACCCAAACATTAAAGTAGAAAAAAACTTAGAAAGACAAACAGTTATAGAAGTTGAAGTGTCTTGAAGATGATTTGTGCTACAATGAACACTTTATTATTTGATGTAAAAATATATGAAAATAAGCCTGGAGGAATCCAGTTAGTTAATGAATTGAAAGGCAAAAGTCTCATCAGTTTATATTTAAAATTTGACGAAGATATCATGAAAAATGGGGTTCCTGCATGCTTTTTTCTAAGAATATGTCCAGGTGCCAAGAAACCTACAGGAGACTTGATAACCTAATGTTATGAAGTGTACTGCAAGCTGTTTTAGCCATCATATATGATGCTTGAATGCTTTTTCAACTATAAAATAATAGGCAGAACCATAAGACTTTGTATTAGTGATTTATTTGTACAACAGAACTTATAAAAATATAATAAAAATGAAATATTAATAAAAAAGAGCTAAACTTCTTTGCAACTGAAAATACAACAAGTAATATAAGTATAATAACTATAAATATAACTAGTAATATAAATAACAATATAATATAAATATATAGCTATAAAAACACACACAATTTGCAAATGTAAAAAAAAAAAACATTTACTGGCCTTTTACTGGCCGATTCAGGTCTACAACAGCAAGTGCAGATCTTGAAGAATCTGAAAGCGTTCTTCTCTTTTCTGCTGGTTGGCTGGTGCTTGGATGCCATAGCTCATCTGAAGACTCAACCTGATGCCTGTAGAATGGCAAGGAAAGGAAAGAGAATTAGCACTGCATGTCCTATTTCTGTATAGTTTGCCCATTCAATCAACAATCACACTGTCATCATTCACTCTAATTACAGGCCATCCCATGAACAATGAAACTGATGGGCAGTCGGTTAGACAGCATTCATATTGACGGCGGCCCATACATTCTCACACAGCCCAAGCATCAATCTAACGGCCGGCTATACAGTGAGCATTCATATTGACGGCGACCCATACATTCTCACACAGTCCTACAATCAATATAATGGCCTGTGATACAGTGAGCATTCAACAATCACACAGATGGTCGGCCGTCCAGAACTTTTCTTTTTTCGTCAATTTGTTTTTGTAGCACAGGGGAAAAAAATGCATTTTATATATTATATATATATATTTTTTTTTTTTCTGTGTGTGCTAGAAAAAATGCTAAATATCAGTATATGTATAATCTATACTGGTATATTGTAATTTTTCTAGCACACAGGAAAAACATAAAATAAATACAGTCTCAATATATATATATATATATATATATATATATATATATATATATATATATATATATATATATATATAAACAATTACATGTGTTATATATATATATATGTTTTATTTACACACACATGGGGAAAAATTATATATACTTTTTCCCCATGTGTGCTAGGAAAAATGCAAAATATCAGCATATGTATAATGCATACTGGTATATTGTAATTTTTCTAGCACACAGGAAAAACATAAAATAAATACAGTCTCAATATATATATATATATATATATATATATATATATATATATATATATATAAACAATTACATGTGTTATATATATATATATATATATATATGTTTTATTTACACACACATGGGGAAAAATTATATACTTTTTCCCCATGTGTGCTAGGAAAAATGCAAAATATCAGCATATGTATAATGCATACTGGTATATTGCATTTTTTCTAGCACACAGAAACAATAAAATACATACATTCTCACACACATTCTCAATATACATAAACAACTACACATAGCAACTCACCGGTATATTATTGGATCAACTTCTCTGTCAACAAGCACCGTCACCGCTGTGTTCACTCTCCTTTTTCACATCGCTGCTTCGAGTGAGCTCAAATAAAGCATTTCAGCACAATAAAGACTTCTTTTGACGATCCATTGGATAATACATTCCGTCCAGTTAGTAAGATTAGCAAACAGTTACTACAAAGAGACCTCTGTTTGTTTACTAGCGCGTTAGCTTTTAGCTGTCAGATGGGGGGTGTCAGGCTCGCAGCATCTCGTCGGAGATAGCGCCACATTGGCACATTCAGATGAATAAATATTCACGCCCATGTGACAAACATACACATGCAAGGTCTCGTTGGAATCGTGTGCTCATTGGCTACATTTTCTGTCAGTCATGACGATTCAATGCTTTTATTGGCTCCAGATAAACAGACATTATCATTGGATGAGCACGTCATGACATCAGATAAAACGATCGCTATGGTTGGATATTTTTGACTATATCGCGGCTATCTTTGCATGTTTTTGAGTGGGGTTAGTTGGATTTTGTTCGTAACATTCTAAGCTTTAAACCCATGCCACTTTATTCTACCGGGAGACTGTTTTTGGTGCATTATTTTATTGCATAACAGTCTAGTATGATACTTCGCTCCGCAGAAATGCAATGTAAACAAAGGATTAACCATCAATATTACACCGTTATTGTTTCGTTGGATTAAAATGCTCTATGGGATGTTATTCAGTGGACCCTCACCTTTCCATTCGTTCTGGAATTGTTTGCAATGGATGCGTGTTTGGCTCGTAATTAGGACACTAAAGGTATGTACTCTGTTTTTATTTATAAAATCGTTGATGTGTATTGCTTACATTGATGCAAAAATACAGCCGTTATAAGCTTTTCAATGAAAAACAGTGGTCTGTCCTCGATGCTTGAGGTTTAGACCTTTAGAATGATATATAGTTTGTCAAGATTAATGATGTTTTTTTACGTTAAATCTATTAACAAACATTACACTCGTGCTAAAAATAGCGCTTCAACCCGTGCACGTGCTCATGAAGCTTATCATTAAAGATGATTAAAAAAAATCTTGTTCTCACGTATCTATCATATATTTGTTGCCCCTTTACAGAGCTGCACATTACGTTTACAATAAACTATAAATCTTGAAATGTTATATTATTTGTGTAGGCCCATATAATTATTTACATTCATATATAAATTAAATATAAATTGTTTTTTTTATAAATGTATTTAATAAGAACACAAAGTAATTTGTACCTTTTCATTAACATTTTTAGATTTTATAAAATTAGTCCAGAGATGTTTTTTCAAGAATTACTTTTTGTAATTGCAAATTTTTTTAACTACCCAGCGGGCAATTGATGTCAAAACGACGTCAAATTGACATCAAACATTGACGTCAAAAAACAGGTCAAAAATGCAAATCAAATTGATGTCAAAAACTTGATGTCAATTTGACATCCACACATTGATGTCTTCTTGACCACCAAAATAATGACCCAAAAGTAATAATGCAAGAACAATTTATTAATCAGGCTTATATGTAAAAAATACTAATGCATTTTGGTACACACAATACAGGATTTTGTATCAAGAGACAATGTAAAGCAAATTAAAACAGCATGGAAAAGATGATTGATGTAGATAAATGTACACCAAATCTGAATACAGATCAATCGCTGCCCATTCCCCCATATCTGTCAGGAGCAGATATAGTTCTCCATATGATTTGTTTATATCAGCCTCTGAAGATGCTGGGCTTGACTGCTGTACAGCACCTGAATGAAGATGGAGCAAATATTGTATTACGTGTTTCACAGCATTTAAAGCATAAATACTATTTTCAGCAACCATCACTTGTTCATCATTTATTCACAAAGTAATTTAAACTCTCTAAAGCTAGTGTTATACTTTCTGTGTTGTGCTGCCATTCTAATAATACATGACTAGTTAACTACAGTAGGCTACTGTAGCACCTGCTGCACTATTTCAGAAGTAAACACAAGTTCTTGTGTTCCGTCTAGGCCTCTGACGTGAACTCGTGAAGCACCACGACGCATGCGCGAGAATATGACGTAGAGCCGAAAGCGAGGAGCTTTGTTTACAAGCAGAGGAAGACGCGCCATATCTAAGCTGCTGAATTCTACATTGATTGTGCTTTAGGTCTTGGCTTAGAGTGCTCAAATGGTGCTAAAGCGTGCCCGAACGACGACTCTACGTCATATTCTCGTCCATGCGTCATGGTGCTTCGTGAATGGAGGCCTTTCTGAGCCATTGGATTTAAAAAAAAATATCTTAATTTGTGTTCCGAAGATGAACAAAGGTCTTAGTGGACTAATGTAGTATCAGATTTCTATTTTTAATAAATGTTGTTGAATAAAAAAATCAATATTAAGCAGCACATCTGTTTCCATTATTAATAATAACTGAGCAGCAAATCATTCGTATGATTTCTGAAGGATCATGTGACACTGAAGACTGGAGTAATGATGCTGAAAATACAGCTTTGATCACAGGAATAAATTACACTTTAAAATATATTCAAATTAGAAAACAGCTGTTTTAATATTCTTTCACAATGTTATTGTCTTTACTGTACTTTTAATCAAATAAATGCAGTCTTGGTGGGCATTAGAGACTTTTTTAAAAGATATACAACACCAACACCAAACTTTTGAATGTGTATGTTTGAGGTTTCACTTACTTGTCACATGGTTCATAGCACCTTAAGAGATGTCCAATAGGAGATCCACTCCAACTCTGCTACGGTGCAGGGCTTCAACCTGGAAAGCATCAACATAAACAATTTATCACAGAGCAAACAATATTTAGTATACAATGCCAGGTGTATTAAAAGGATAGAAGCTACAGCAGAGGTGAAATGTGAGAAAGAAAGGTAAAAAAAAAATCTCTTTCTCAGAAAAGAGAAAGTTTAATACAGAACATATTTCTGTTATTCTTAGGGTATCAGAATTTATGTTTTTAGTTACTTATTCATTTAATATTGTTCATAAAGCGTCACTTATATTTGGATGTCAAAGCCTTCTAAAATGAATTAAATAAATAAAACATTTAATATGAGAAAATAAAGAGAAGATAGATGTATGTGATAGGTGAAAAATATTGTTAAAATGGATATGAGATTAATTAACTTCTTCAGTTCACCTGTGTTTCCTACTTCTCTGTCAGCTGCTTCCTTCAGACATGTTGGGATCTTGAGAGCTTCCCCTCAGTTGTAGAGGGGTTATTTTGTCCTTCCTGAAATCACAGAACATTTTTATCAATATTTTAACCAGTTGCAGACAATTTTCGCGATCGCATTTTTTTCTGTGTAAGTTAAGTGATGTCATCGATTAACATTTAACGTTACCAGACGTTACTGTAAATTAATTAGCCAACTTCTAATGACCCATTCAATTGGCAGCAAAACCTTTACAAAAACTATCAAAACCTGTCATCTACCATAAATATTTGATTAAAAGTCCAAACTTTTATAAACAAGAGCTTACGTTAACGTTAACTTACCTGTTCTGAGGCGGTTGAGATGCTAATGAACTTCGAAGACGCTAAAGTTACATTTCTATAAAGTAAATATTCAACAGAAGCGTCAATTACACGTAAGAAAGGGGTCTGGAACAGTTGTGTGTATTATTTGTGTAACTTTACAGACTAAACTCACCTGAAAGCAGTAAAAAACAACAGCGACAGAGGGAGCTTTGCGGCTTGTCGGTTGGTTGTCAGCTGTTGCTTGCTGCGCCGTTTCCATGGCAACTCTGCGCGCTCCAGTGTTTGAAATCGAGTTGAATGTTCAATGCGCACGCCCATTAAAACACGTCAAAGTCACGCAGCATTTACAAACATAAGCATTTATAATTAACACATTACATTTTAATGCAAAATGCCACTCCTCCACATGATAGTGGGACAATTGTGGCACTTTTATCATTTAAGATTTTTTTATTGTTGTTTTTGCAAACACAACGATTTTAAAACATTGATTCATGTGAAATATGTTACAAATCCAACACAGTTCGAAAGGAAATGCCAAATGGACGTGTTTCGAGGCCTCAGTTAAGAAAAAATACTTAAACTTAAAGAAAAATAATTACTAAATATTGATATCAATGTGATGTCAATATGACATCAATTTGATGTCTAAAACATGACATTGATTTGATGTAAATTGAACGTCAAAAATTTTGGCCAACATATCCATAAAATCAATTTTAGTGTGGGATTAACTTCCGATTTTCACCTAATTAACACTGGAAGAAATTGCTGTCCAAACTGAATTTAAAATGGTGTGTACAGTATATTGGTCAAGTCTTGACTCATATTTGACGTCAAATTGACATCAAGGTGCCCGCTGGGTATCCACTCACCTAATTTAATATATATTTTTGTTATAGCTTATGATTATATATTTTTATTTTATTGCTCAACAGTAGTTCTCATCGCCGATGAGGTCTTTAAATATTTTGAGAAGGTCTTAAAAAAGTATAGTATAGTCATTCCGTTTCATGTTGACCGAGTTTGGTGGTACTTTAGTTGAGTATTTGTGCACATTTATGTGTGTGCGTGTGTGGTCAAACTGCAAACACAAAACAATTCACAATTATTATCTAGTAATGTTCACATCACCAAATACGTTTCTAAAACATTGTAACATCAGCTTTGTGTACTAAGCATTAAACTTTGTTTAACTAAATGCAACATATTTTACAGGCAATACAAACTGTAAATGTCTAAAACAAAACAAATATATAACATATAGGCGTTTAGGCGCTAATCGCAAATAGCGATCTTCATAGTGATACACAAACCATCACAACACTTAAACAACATAACACTACTCACCACGCTGGGAATATAATGTAAGATTATAGTTTTAGCTGGAATTATTAAATGTTCAAATCTTCATTTGAGATCAACATGGCTTTCATGACTTTCATGACATGACTCAGTTCTCTAAGTTCAGTTTGTTTTTCCCTGCACTTCTTCCTGCACGATCACATCACTTGGGCTCACCGGAACAACGTCCTTAAAGGGGCAGCACCCAACATCAGGGATTACCAGTCCACACACACACACACACACACACACACACACACACACACACACACACACACACACACACACACACACACACACACACACACACACACACACACACACACACACACACACACACACAAATCCCTGAAGAGATGGAATGTTTTTTTTTATATCCTGTTTCAAAACTAACACAATGCTGCCATCTTGTGTTCATTGAGGGGAGGGCACACACAGGCGCAATACATTATACAAATAAATATTTATAAAATATATATATATATTCATCTGAAAAATAGTATAGTCATTTAAAATTAATCTAAGTTCAATTGCCAAACATACAATCTTAATTTAATTGAAATCAAAATATGATTTTACAAGATATGAGACAATTTCTGTTCCCCTTTTTTGTCCTTATTTAATCCCTCGCCATGGCAACACCGTTTGAGATATCCAAAATCCGTTCACATTTTAGCATCTTCAGTATCTTTGTTTCATGTTGACCGAGTTTGGTGGAGATTGAATAAATCGCCTACGAGGAGAACGTAAAAACTCAGACCCCGATTTAACCAAAAATTCACCTTAAAACCAAAATATCTGACTTCCTGTTGGTCGGAGCTAATGACTGTAAATTAGAAAGTTGTCCGGCTCGAAGAGAACAATATATGTACCGAGTTTGGTGACTGAAGATAAAACTAACCCCCCCACTTTTGTCAAAAGGTGGCGCTAGAGAGGCCCTCATCCCCGCCCATTTCTGATGCTTTGCCAATGTGTACTGACTGACATCTCTGATGTGTGTGTTGAGTTTCAAGCAGTTTCAAGCAATTTCAAGCATGCTAAGAGCCTCAAAACAGCCAAAAGATTATTAAACTTTGACACGTTGCCATGGCAACAGTATTTGAAATTTCAGGAATCCATTTCATACGTCTCTATCTGTCATGTTTTCACATTATACTGATGAAGTTTGAAATAAATCTGGTGAAAATAAGATGGTGATTCAAAGCATTTTTGAAAGTGATACACTTCCTGCTGCCAGTTGGTGGCGCTATAACTTTGACTCACAAAAGTCATATCCATGTGATCGGCCTCTTACAACGAACACATAGCTGAAGTTTCATCCAAATCAGTCAATGTTTGCTGACGTTATAACACACTTCCTGTTTCCCTTTTCTCGCCATAAATTCGTTGCTTCGCCACGGCCAAACCGTATGAGATATCAAAAATCCGCTCGCAATTTAGCATCCTGGATATGTTCTCTTCATGCTGACCGAGTTTGGCGATGATCGAAACAATGGCCTCGGAGGAGTATATTAAATTCCAGAGCATGGGTTTTCCGAACAACCGATTATAGCTCACTTCCTGTTGGGCTGACGCATAACTATGAGCACGAAAGTTGTTTGGCCCGATGAGGTCTATATGTGTACCGAGTTTCATACATGTACGTGCAAGTGTGTTTGATATATGGACCAAGTTTTCAGACCCCACTTAAGGGGGCGCTGTCGAGCCCCCCTGCCACGCCCGGGTACCAGCTTCAGCCCGGCTCTGATGGCCGCGCATTCCGACGCCTGTGCGAAGTTTCAAGAGTTTTCGAGCATGTTAAGTGCCCCAAAAGTACCCGAGAAGTCGAAAAAAAAAAAAAAAAAAAATTAAAAAAAAAATTAAAGCTGCGAGCAGCGATGACGGGCCCAAGCCGGTGGCACCGCCACCCCGGTGGCATCAGTTTAACTGTGCACGGCAGGCAATAGGCATTTAAAATGGGAAAACATAAAAGGACTATGTCAAAGTCATCTGAATTCACCACATTAACTGCAGCAGTTGGTGCTGCTATGACCACAAACCACAACAGCCACATCTATGAGATCAATTAAATTTATATGAATTTCATGTCAGATTATGTCAAAGGTCAAATTGGAATGAGTTCAGAATACCATTCGAATGCTGATGTTGTTTTATTCTAACACTTCTCTTCATGTGTTTTTGAGCTACCTTAGCTACCATTTGTGCACCAATCTTATGCACCATAAAACATGCTTTAATTTCAATATGGGTGGTCCAATAAATTTTTTTTAATAAAAAATGTATAAATGGAGCCAAATCACAGAAACTGCAAAGATGATTTTAATATCAGTGTCAGGTAAGAGTAAGATGCGTGTCTACATTTTATGGAAGTTTATTATAAATAGCCACTTTTATAAAATCATGTGAAATTTATGTTTTAATACATTTATATTATATCAGTAAATAATTAATTTAAAGACATGTGCATCATACGTGATCTTGGCAAACACATCACATGACGTTTTTATTTCAAGTGATAGTTATTTGTGATAGCCTATATGAAAGGGTTAAATTATGATCAAGAGAGAAAGTCACACACACACACACACACACACAATGATAGAGTGAGAGTGAGGGGGAGGGGAAGGACTGAGAGAAAGGCACACACACAAACTCACAGGGTGAGAGAGAGACCCCCCCCACACACACACACACACACACACACACAGATAGAGAGGGGGAAGGGGAAGGACAGGCAGATGGCATTCCATAGACTTAATGGTTTGTATACTGTACAAACTGTACATTCTATCCCCCTACACTACCCCTAAGCCTACATATCGCACACACACACACACACACACACACACACACACACACACCATAGCTGTCAACCCTCCCGTTTTTTCCGGGTTTCTCACGTATTTTAGCTCTTTTCCCGCTGTCTTCCCGTTTTAGTATTTTCCCGTAAAATATCCCGTATTTTTACGTTCTGATTGTGTTAACTCAGAACACGCAACTATCTAGTTTAGTGCCAGAAGACGCGAATGAGAAGTCGCGCGCACTGTGAGAAAATTTTCCGTGCACTCATCCGAGAGCGCGCACACGTCTCTCAGCGCGCAAATATTGAGTTCTCTTTCAAGTCTTGCTCTTGAATGGACAAACTCACGCAAAAAGTATGTCAACATATTGATGAGTATTCTAGCAGACATAGTCTGTATATGGCTTAAGTAAGCTTTATACAGTCCAGAAAAGACGACGCATATCCGAGGTCTTAAAGGGGCAGTAGCCTTTACTGCTGTCTGTTTAATGTCAAACAAAAGACAAGGGCATCACTCACTGCTCTTGATTGAATAACGTTTGTAAGTTTAATAGGATTAATCTTTAATTTATACAGTCATATATGCAATGTTATTTTACATTTGATCAATTTCTGTACCTGAAAACTAATGTTAGACGTACCTGAAAAACCTGAAAAGCATAGTTTATTTTATTAGTATCTTTGCTCAATAGTATTTATTTGTGCTGCTGCTTGTATTTAAATGATTTGTTCTTATTATTTTCTTTTGTTTTATTTGACAGTAGTCCTTTTTTCCCTGAACATAGCAAATACTGAACCGTACCGAAACGGTGAACCTTAAACCGTGATACAAACCGAACCGTGAGCAATCTGTACCGTTACACCCCTAGCGTAACGTATGATAAAATGACTGAAAAAAGGTTGGGAAACACTGGCTTAGGCTACTATCGAAGAAGAAGAAGACAGTTGCAGCCACGGTTGGGAGGAAGAGGGAAAAAGTAGCGGGAAGTAAACTTCAAGGAGAGTATAGTAATAATAAATGATAATAAATGGAATAAATAAATAATAAATGAAAATAATAAATGTTATATTTACCCATGGCCTTCCCTGTTATACAGAAATGTAATAGTTATCAAACCTTCCTTAACTGTATAAATAATAAATGAAATATAGATGAATCATCATTAAAGCTACAATTTTCTCTGTTCCCGTTGATCTTTGATGAACATTAATGACAGGCTGACTCCACAAAATGACTCTAATTTGCCTCTTTGAAAAATAATTCTCTAATTTAACCTTATTACTATACTAATTGTAATATAAATAATACAAATATTAGAAGAAAAATATTTTAAGTGGTCATTATTGACAATAAATATTGCACAACTAGTATTTAGTACCAAAAGATCTCCTCAAAATATTCAATAAATATTATTGAACTAAAATATAGAACATTTATTTAATTGAAAAATAGTTAAGGTGTATGGTCACATTTGACCATCAATTAGTATGAGTATGACCAATTAGTATGGAATACCTGAAGGCTAAGTACAATAAAAAACATTAACATTAATGTTAACATTGTTGCATTACTCTCCATTATAAAACGATCCTGTATGGTTGATGTAATAATCAATGCACACTATGCTGTACTGTTTACCAAAACTTGCTGCAAACCCCTGTAAAGTGGAGCTGTTGTGTATCAAGCCATTCAAATGTATTGACACAGCGCTAGAAGTATTGAGATTTCTGTGAAGCACGACTGCGCGCGCCGCCGGGAGATGATAGAGCATGTCGCAACTCCGTATGGTTTTTCAACACTCTGGCTTTAACTGTTATGCCATATTAGCGCCAAAACGCTATTTATTGTTTGAATTTCGCATTAAAACTTTAAAAAATGTAAAAGCTTAGACATTGTTTAATATCAAAAGCAGGTTTGGCAATTTGGCGTGAGATTAAGTTGGGCAGCGTGAGAGCGTGAGACAGAGCCTGAAAGCGTGAGTGTCACGCCAAATGCGTGAGAGTTGGCAACCCTAGGCAAAAGAGAACTCGATGTGAGCAGGAAACTGACGCGAGTCTATCTATGCATCGAGTGTGTGTGTGTGTGTGTGTGTGTCAGTGTCCCTTGAATAGCTGACATGAGACGCATCCACAGACAGGACACTGACACACACACATACACATACACATACACACACACACAGACAGGACACACACACACACACACACACACACACACAGACAGGACACTAACACACACACAGACAGGACACTGGCATACAGCGCGCTCTCTTGTGTCTTGTCGCGCTTGGAAGCATGTACATGAATAGGAGCGTGATCATGTAACGCTAAGCAAAAATGGATATAAAAACGGACGCTGTGTTATTTGCGTTAAATATTTTTAATGCGTTAAGCTTCCGTTTCACGTTGACCGAGTTTGGTGGAGATTGAATAAAATCACCTACGAGGAGAACGTAAAAACTCAGACCCTGAATTATACAAATATTCACGTTCAAACAAAAACTTTCTGTGAAAAAAAGACACTTATAAACAGACACTTGTAGAAAATAATGTGAATTTTTTTAAAAAATTAATTTGAACTATGTCAGTAAATAATGAATTTAAAGACAAATGTGTCAAAAGTGATCTTTGCAAACACAGCACATGACCTTCTGTAAAGCACATGTATAGAAAACACACTCACACTCCTCTGTTTTAAAAAAAGAGTTCTGTCTGAATGAGTACATGAAATCACGGCTGTCAGGTGATAAGAATTGTAACTCAAATGTCATTTAGAAAATGAGTCCTGTAGTGATATAGTGTCATAGTTCATGTCCACATTAACCACTACGTTGTAATACCAATACCCATGTCATCATACACATTTGTGTCCTCATAAATCACATAAGCAAGCACAGAGAGAGAGAGAGAGAGAGAGAAAGGGAGTTTCAAAAATAATACAACACTGCCCCCTTTTGGTGATAGAGGGGAGGGCACACAAACAGCCAAAAACATTATTAAACTTTGACATGTTGCCATGGCAGCATTATTTGAAATATCAGGAATTCATTCATATGTCTCTATCTGTCATGTTTTCACATTATACTGATGAAGTTTGAAGTCAATCGTGTGAAAATAAGATGGTGATTCAAAGCATTTTTGAAAGTGACACACTTCCTGCTGCCAGTTGGTGGCGCTATAACTTTGACTCACAAAAGTCATATCCATGTGATCGGCCTCTTACAACGAACACACAGCTGAAGTTTCATCCAAATCAGTCAATGTTTGCACAAGTTATTACACACTTCCTGTTTACCTTTTCTCGCCATAAATTCGTTGCTTCGCCACGGCCAAACCGTTTAAGATATCAAAAATCCGTTCGCAATTTAGCATCCTCTGTGTCTTGACTTCATGCTGACCGAGTTTGGCACTGATTGAAACAATGGCCTCGGAGGAGTATATTAAATTCCAGAGCATGTGTTTTCAGAACAACCCATATTAGCTCACTTCCTGTTGGGCTGACACGTAACTTAGAGCACGAAAGTTGTTTGGCCCGATGAGGTCTATATGTGTACCGAGTTTCATACATGTACGTGCAAGTGTGTTTGATATATAGACCAAGTTTTCAGACACCACTTTAGGGGGCGCTGTCGAGCCCCCCTGCCACGCCCGGGTACCAGCTTCAGCCCGGCTCTGATGGCCGCGCATTCCGATGTGTGTGCAAAGTTTCAAGAGTTTTTGAGCATGGTAAGGGCCCCAAAAGTGCCCGAGAAGTCGATAAAATAATAATAATAATAATAATTAAAGCTGCGAGCAGCGATGACGGGCCCAAGCCGGTGGCACCGCCACCCCGGTGGCATCAGTTTAACTGTGCACGGCAGGCAATAGGCATTTAAAATGGGAAAACATAAAAGGACTATGTCAAAGTCATCTGAATTCACCACATTAACTGCAGCAGTTGGTGCTGCTATGACCACAAACCACAACAGCCACATCTATGAGATCAATTAAATTTATATGAATTTCATGTCAGATTATGTCAAAGGTCAAATTGGAATGAGTTCAGAATACCATTCGAATGCTGATGTTGTTTTATTCTAACACTTCTCTTCATGTGTTTTTGAGCTACCTTAGCTACCATTTGTGCACCAATCTTATGCACCATAAAACATGCTTTAATTTCAATATGGGTGGTCCAATAAAAATTTTTTAATAAAAAATTTATAAATGGAGCCAAATCACAGAAACTGCAAAGATGATTTTAATATCAGTGTCAGGTAAGAGTAAGATGCGTGTCTACATTTTATGGAAGTTTATTATAAATAGCCACTTTTATAAAATCATGTGAAATTTATGTTTTAATACATTTATATTATATCAGTAAATAATTAATTTAAAGACATGTGCATCAGACGTGATCTTGGCAAACACATCACATGACGTTTTTATTTCAAGTGATAGTTATTTGTGATAGCCTATATGAAAGGGTTAAATTATGATCAAGAGAGAAAGTCACACACACACACACACACACACACACACACACAATGATAGAGTGAGAGTGAGGGGGAGGGGAAGGACTGAGAGAAAGGCACACACACAAACTCACAGGGTGAGAGAGAGACCCCCCCCCCCTCCCCACACACACACACAGATAGAGAGGGGGAAGGGGAAAGACAGGCAGATGGCATTCCATAGACTTAATGGTTTGTATACTGTACAAACTGTACATTATATCCCCCTACACTACCCCTAAGCCTACATATCGCACACACACACACACACACACACCATAGCTGTCAACCCTCCCGTTTTTTCCGGGTTTCTCACGTATTTTAGCTCTTTTCCCGCTGTCTTCCCGTTTTAGTATTTTCCCGTAAAATATCCCGTATTTTTACGTTCTGATTGTGTTAACTCAGAACACGCAACTATCTGGTTTAGTGCCAGAAGACGCGAATGAGAAGTTGCGCGCACTGTGAGAAAATTTTCCGTGCACTCATCCGAGAGCGCGCACACGTCTCTCAGCGCGCAAATATTGAGTTCTCTTTCAAGTCTTGCTCTTGAATGGACAAACTCACGCAAAAAGTATGTCAACATATTGATGAGTATTCTAGCTGACATAGTCTGTATATGGCTTAAGTAAGCTTTATACAGTCCAGAAAAGACGACGCATATCCGAGGTCTTAAAGGGGCAGTAGCCTTTACTGCTGTCTGTTTAATGTCAAACAAAAGACAAGGGCATCACTCACTGCTCTTGATTGAATAACTTTTGTAAGTTTAATAGGATTAATCTTTAATTTATACAGTCATATATGCAATGTTATTTTACATTTGATCAATTTCTGTACCTGAAAACTAATGTTAGACGTACCTGAAAAACCTGAAAAGCATAGTTTATTTTATTAGTATCTTTGCTCAATAGTATTTATTTGTGCTGCTGCTTGTATTTAAATGATTTGTTCTTATTATTTTCTTTTGTTTTATTTGACAGTAGTCCTTTTTTCCCTGAACATAGCAAATACTGAACCGTACCGAAACGGGGAACCTTAAACCGTGATACAAACCGAACCGTGAGCAATCTGTACCGTTACACCCCTAGCGTAACGTATGATAAAATGACTGCAAAGGTTGGGAAACACTGGCTTAGGCTACTATCGAAGAAGAAGAAGACAGTTGCAGCCGCGCGGTTGGGAGGAAGAGGGAAAAAGTAGCGGGAAGTAAACTTCAAGGAGAGTATAGTAATAATAAATGATAATAAATGGAATAAATAAATAATAAATGAAAATAATAAATGTTATATTTACCCATGGCCTTCCCTGTTATACAGAAATGTAATAGTTATCAAACCTTCCTTAACTGTATAAATAATAAATGAAATATAGATGAATCATCATTAAAGCTACAATTTTCTCTGTTCCCGTTGTTCTTTGATGAACATTAATGACAGGCTGACTCCACAAAATGACTCTAATTTGCCTCTTTGAAAAATAATTCTCTAATTTAACCTTATTACTATACTAATTGTAATATAAATAATACAAATATTAGAAGAAAAATATTTTAAGTGGTCATTATTGACAATAAATATTGCACAACTAGTATTTAGTACCAAAAGATCTCCTCAAAATATTCAATAAATATTATTGAACTAAAATATAGAACATTTATTTAATTGAAAAATAGTTAAGGTGTATGGTCACATTTGACCATCAATTAGTATGAGTATGACCAATTAGTATGGAATACCTGAAGGCTAAGTACAATAAAAAACATTAACATTAATGTTAACATTGTTGCATTACTCTCCATTATAAAACGATCCTGTATGGTTGATGTAATAATCAATGCACACTATGCTGTACTGTTTACCAAAACTTGCTGCAAACCCCTGTAAAGTGGAGCTGTTGTGTATCAAGCCATTCAAATGTATTGACACAGCGCTAGAAGTATTGAGATTTCTGTGAAGCACGACTGCGCGCGCCGCCGGGAGATGATAGAGCATGTCGCAACTCCGTATGGTTTTTCAACACTCTGGCTTTAACTGTTATGCCATATTAGCGCCAAAACGCTATTTATTGTTTGAATTTCGCATTAAAACTTTAAAAAATGTAAAAGCTTAGACATTGTTTAATATCAAAAGCAGGTTTGGCAATTTGGCGTGAGATTAAGTTGGGCAGCGTGAGAGCGTGAGACAGAGCCTGAAAGCGTGAGTGTCACGCCAAATGCGTGAGAGTTGGCAACCCTAGGCAAAAGAGAACTCGATGTGAGCAGGAAACTGACGCGAGTCTATCTATGCATCGAGTGTGTGTGTGTGTGTGTGTGTGTGTGTGTGTGTGTGTGTGTGTGTGTGTGTGTGTGTGTGTGTGTGTGTGTGTGTGTGTGTGTGTGTGTGTGTGTGTGTGTGTGTGTGTGTGTGTGTGTGTGTCAGTGTCCCTTGAATAGCTGACATGAGACGCATCCACACAGATAGGACACTGACACACACACATACACATACACACACACACAGACAGGACACACACACACACACACACACAGACAGGACACTAACACACACACAGACAGGACACTGGCATACAGCGCGCTCTCTTGTGTCTTGTCGCGCTTGGAAGCATGTACATGAATAGGAGCGTGATCATGTAACGCTAAGCAAAAATGGATATAAAAACGGACGCTGTGTTATTTGCGTTAAATATTTTTAATGCGTTAAGCTTCCGTTTCACGTTGACCGAGTTTGGTGGAGATTGAATAAATCACCTACGAGGAGAACGTAAAAACTCAGACCCTGAATTATACAAATATTCACGTTCAAACAAAAACTTTCTGTGAAAAAAAGACACTTATAAACAGACACTTGTAGAAAATAATGTGAATTTTTTTAAAAAATTAATTTGAACTATGTCAGTAAATAATGAATTTAAAGACAAATGTGTCAAAAGTGATCTTTGCAAACACAGCACATGACCTTCTGTAAAGCACATGTATAGAAAACACACTCACACTCCTCTGTTTTAAAAAAAGAGTTCTGTCTGAATGAGTACATGAAATCACGGCTGTCAGATGATAAGAATTGTAACTCAAATGTGATTTAGAAAATGAGTTCTGTAGTGATATAGTGTCATAGTTCATGTCCACATTAACCACTACGTTGTAATACCAATAGCCATGTCATCATACACATTTGTGTCCTCATAAATCACATAAGCAAGCACAGAGAGAGAGAGAGAGAGAAAGGGAGTTTCAAAAATAATACAACACTGCCCCCTTTTGGTGATAGAGGGGAGGGCACACAAACAGTCAAAAACATTATTAAACTTTGACATGTTGCCATGGCAGCATTATTTGAAATATCAGGAATTCATTCATATGTCTCTATCTGTCATGTTTTCACATTATACTGATGAAGTTTGAAGTCAATCGTGTGAAAATAAGATGGTGATTCAAAGCATTTTTGAAAGTGACACACTTCCTGCTGCCAGTTGGTGGCGCTATAACTTTGACTCACAAAAGTCATATCCATGTGATCGGCCTCTTACAACGAACACACAGCTGAAGTTTCATCCAAATCAGTCAATGTTTGCACAAGTTATTACACACTTCCTGTTTACCTTTTCTCGCCATAAATTCGTTGCATCGCCACGGCCAGACTTTTCGAGATATCAAAAATCCGCTCGCAATTTAGCATCCTGGATATGTTCACTTAATGCTGACCGAGTTTGGCAATGATCGAAACAATGGCCTCGGAGGAGTATATTAAATTCCAGAGCATGCGTTTTCCGAACAACCCATAATAGCTCACTTCCTGTTGGGCTGACACATAACTATGAGCACGAAAGTTGTTCGGCCCGATGAGGTCTAAATGTGTACCAAGTTTCATACATGTACGTGCAAGTGTGTTTGATATATGGACCAAGTTTTCAGACCCCACTTAAGGGGGCGCTGTCGAGCCCCCCTGCCACGCCCGGGTACCAGCTTCAGCCCGGCTCTGATGGCCGCGCATTCCGACGCCTGTGCGAAGTTTCAAGAGTTTTCGAGCATGTTAAGTGCCCCAAAAGTACCCGAGAAGTCGAAAAAAAAACAAAAAACAAAAAAAAAAACAAAGAATAATCTGAGGAAGAACAATAGGGCTCTGCGCCCTTTCAGGGCTTGGGCCCTAATAATAATAATAATAAGAAACAGAGGAAGAACAATAGGGCTCTGCGCCCTTTGGGCTTGGGCCCTAATAATAAGAAACAGAGGAAGAACAATAGGGCTCTGCGCCCTTTCAGGGCTTGGGCCCTAAAAACAAAGAATAATCTGAGGAAGAACAATAGGGCTCTGCGCCCTTTCAGGGCTTGGGCCCTAATAATCCTAAGGAAAACAATAGGGCTCTGCGCCCTTTCAGGCTTGAGCCCTAATAATCTGAGGAAGAACAATAGGGCTCTGCGCCCTTTCAGGGCTTGGGCCCTAAAAAGAATAATCTGAGGAAGAACAATAGGGCTCTGCGCCCTTTCAGGCTTGAGCCCTAAAAAAAAAACCAAAGAATAATCTGAGGAAGAACAATAGGGCTCTGCGCCCTTTGGGCTTGGGCCCTAAATATATAATCATAATCTATAACAAAATATATATTAAATTAGGTGAGTGGATAGTTAAAAAAAATTGCAATTACAAAAAGTAATTCTTGAAAAAACATCTCTGGACTAATTATCTTATCACCTGACAGCCGTGATTCCATGTACTCATTCAGACAGAACTCTTTTTTAAAACAGAGGAGTGTGAGTGTGTTTTCTATACATGTGCTTTAAGGTCATGTGCTGTGTTTGCAAAGATCACTTTTGACACATTTGTCTTTAAATTCATTATTTACTGGCATAGTTCAAATTTATTTTAAAACAAAATTCACATTGTTTTCTACAAGTGTCTGTTTATAAGTGTCTTTTTTTCACAGAAAGTTTTTGTTTGAACGTGAATATTTGTATAATTCAGGGTCTGAGTTTTTACGTTCTCCTCGTAGGCGATTTATTCAATCTCCACCAAACTCGGTCAACGTGAAACGGAAGCTTAACGCATTAAAAATATTTAACGCAAATAACGCAGCGTCCGTTTTTATATCCATTTTTGCTTAGCGTTACATGATCACGCTCCTATTCATGTAAATGCTTCCAAGCGCGACAAGACACAAGAGAGCGCGCTGTATGCCAATGTCCTGTCTGTGTGTGTGTGTGTGTGTGTGTGTGTGTGTCAGTGTCCTGTCTGTTTGTGTGTGTGTGTGTGTGTGTGTGTGTGTGTGCCAGTGTCCTGTCTGTGTGTGTGTCAGTGTCCTGTCTGTGTGTGTGTGTGTGTGTGTGTGTGTGTGTGTGTGTGTGTGTGTGTGTGTGTGTGTGTGTGTGTGTCAGTGTCCTGTCTGTGTGGATGCGTCTCATGTCAGCTAATCAAGGGACACTGACACACACACACACACACACACACACACACTCGACGCATAGATAGACACGCGTTAGTTTCCTGCTCACATCGAGTTCTCTTTTGCTCTTGAACAACCAATAACAGAGGATTTTGAGTATTCTCGTATTTAATCATCTTTAAGTGCACAAAACTATGAAAATATATGAAAGCGCGGCACAATGCGCTTATGCGCATCCCGGGTGCAGAATGATGCGCTTAAAGCAACATGGAGTCAGAGGGCGCAGTGCACCGCGAGTGCACATTAAAAAGTTCACGGCATAAAGAGACGATGAGCGTTGAGCGCACAAATCCTAGTCTACTATTTATATCGGTCGGTTTCTTCACAGTTTTAAATTCCGGTTATTGTGCGTGTGATGCCTTGTGTTGTCACCCGGGTAGGGAGCACAACATCGTTCAGAAACCGCTAGATAAACTCCAGGAAGATAAATTATTTTATCTGCATATCAAGTATTATAACGGGAATATATCATCTTGGAGTGAGCTTTACCGAGCAGCTGACTGACTGTAACCAAACACAACGCGCAGTTTGAATGCTGAACGGAGAATGATGGACAGCTACAGCGGAGGAAAGACATTCAGCTATGGAATGGCTTTAGATGACTTTGTACTAGCAAATCATAAAATACTAATAATGATTGCTGAAAGATCATGTGACAATATATATTTCTGATGATTATTTAATTACCACGACATGCCTAATCTGAGCAAGTGACTGCCTGTCTTGAGTTTTGTCGACAGACGGAGGTGGCACGAAATGTGACGGAGGCGGCCGCTATGCAGGAAAAACCATAGAAAAACCCTGCAGCCATTGTTTAAACTCATCCTTCTCCAACCAGGAGTCCGCAAATTTACATTTCCCCATTTCGGAGTCTGTTTCGCAACGTGTTGAGGGCGACACATCACCTAACTGCGCATTTCGCAAAATACGTGACATCACCCATAGACGGTGTGCGCGCCCGAGCTGATCTCACTGACATATCACTATTCAGACAGGACTAGTTTTCTAAATTATATTTGAGTTACAATTCTCATCACCCAACATCTGTGATTTCAAATATATTCAAAATAATGTTTTCAGAGATTGAAGTAAAAAAAACTTTCTCCCACCATTTAGATTTTATTTATTTTTGTTGTTAAAATCTTGTGAATCTTGTTCAATGTGCAGATTGCCTCTCTCTCAGTCCTTCCCCTCCCCCCTCACTCTCAGGCTCACCCTGGGTGTGTGTGTGTGGGGTCTCTCTCTCACCCTGTGAGTTTGTGTGTGTGCCTTTCTCTCTTGATGATGATAATTTACCCCTTTCATATCATAGACTATCACAAATAACTATCACTTGTGAATAAGTAAAAAAAGAACTATACAAATACCTTGAATTAAATACTGGCCTTCTGGACTTATAACATTTTGAGCAGGAAAAGATAACTTTTCACATATTTGAAAGAGATCTATTTCATCCCATGACATTAAAAATCATCTACATTTAAATGACATCATGGGTGTGGCTTGTGGTGATAGTGGCACCAGCTGCTGTGGTAAATGTGACATATTCGAGCGATTTAAAAAAATTATCCTGTTTAAATGCATATTGCCTGCCGTGCACAGTTATGCTGATGCCACCGGCGTGGCGGTGCCACCGGCTTGGGCCCGTCATCGCTGCTCGCAGCTTTAATTAGGGCCCAAGCCCAAAGGGCGCAGAGCCCTATTGTTCTTCCTCTGTTTCTTATTAGGGCTCAAGCCTGAAAGGGCGCAGAGCCCTATTGTTTTCCTTAGGATTATTAGGGCCCAAGCCCTGAAAGGGCGCAGAGCCCTATTGTTCTTCCTCTGTTTCTTATTAGGGCTCAAGCCTGAAAGGGCGCAGAGCCCTATTGTTTTCCTTAGGATTATTAGGGCCCAAGCCCAAAGGGCGCAGAGCCCTATTGTTCTTCCTCTGTTTCTTATTATTAGGGCCCAAGCCCTGAAAGGGCGCAGAGCCCTATTGTTCTTCCTCAGATTATTCTTTGTTTTTTTTTTTTTTTTTTTTTTTTTTTTTTTCGACTTCTCGGGTACTTTTGGGGCACTTAACATGCTCGAAAACTCTTGAAACTTCGCACAGGCGTCGGAATGCGCGGCCATCAGAGCCGGGCTGAAGCTGGTACCCGGGCGTGGCAGGGGGGCTCGACAGCGCCCCCTAAAGTGGGGTCTGAAAACTTGGTCCATATATCAAACACACTTGCACGTACATGTATGAAACTTGGTACACATATAGACCTCATCGGGCCGAACAACTTTCGTGCTCATAGTTATGTGTCAGCCCAACAGGAAGTGAGCTATTATGGGTTGTTCGGAAAACGCATGCTCTGGAATTTAATATACTCCTCCGAGGCCATTGTTTCGATCATTGCCAAACTCGGTCAGCATGAAGAGAACATATCCAGGATGCTAAATTGCGAGCGGATTTTTGATATCTCGAAAAGTCTGGCCGTGGCGATGCAACGAATTTATGGCGAGAAAAGGGAAACAGGAAGTGTGTTATAACTTGTGCAAACATTGACTGGTTTGGATGAAACTTCAGCTGTGTGTTTGTTATAAGAAGCCGATCACATGGATATGACTTTTGTGAGTCAAAGTTATAGCGCCACCAACTGGCAGCAGGAAGTGTGTCACTTTCAAAAATGCTTTGAATCACCATCTTATTTTCACCAGATTTATTTCAAACTTCATCAGTATAATGTGAAAACATGACAGATAGAGACGTATGAAATGGATTCCTGAAATTTCAAATACTGTTGCCATGGCAACGTGTCAAAGTTTAATAATCTTTTGGCTGTTCTGAGGCTCTTAGCATGCTTGAAATTGCTTGAAACTGCTTGAAACTCAACACACACATCAGAGATGTCAGTCAGTACACATGGGCAAAGCCTCAGAAACGGGCGGGGATGAGGGGCTCTCTAGCGCCACCTTTTGACAAAAGTGAAGGGCTTCGTTTCATCTACAATCACCAAACTCAGTATATATATTGACCTCATCGAGCCGGACAACTTTCTAATTTACAGTCATTAGCTCCGACCAACAGGAAGTCAGATATTTTGGTTTGAAGGTAAATTTTTGGTTAAATCGGGGTCTGAGTTTTTACGTTCTCCTCGTAGGCGTTTTATTCAATCTCCACCAAACTCGGTCAACATGAAACAAAGATACTGAAGATGCTAAAATGTGAACGGATATTGGATATCTCAAACGGTGTTTCCATGGCAAGGGATTAAATAAGGACAAAAAAGGGGAACAGAAATTCTCTGTGTCTGCTGCTCTCCCCTCAATGAACACAAGATGGCAGCATTGTATTAGTTTTGAAGCAGGATAAAAAAAAAACTTGTTTCTCTCTCTCTCTCTCTCTCTCTCTTGTTTGTGATTTATGAGGACACAAATTTGTATAATGACATGGGTATTACACTGGTATTACAACGTGTATGTGTGTGTGTTTAAAAACATACTAAAACAATGTTTTATTAAAATGTAACCAAATAGCTTTAAAATAATCATACTATTTTTCAGATCAATATATTTATTTTATTTAATATATTTCTTCTGAATATTTATTCTCTGTCTGCCCTCCCCTCACTAAAAGGTAGCAGTGTTGTTCTGAGGCTCTTAGCATGCTTGAAATTGCTTGAAACTGCTTGAAACTCAACACACACATCAGAGATGTCAGTCAGTACACATGGACAAAGCCTCAGAAACGGGCGGGGATGAGGGGCTCTCTAGCGCCACCTTTTGACAAAAGTGGGGGGGTTAGTTTTATCTTGAGTCACCAAACTCGGTACATATATTGTTCTCTTCGAGCCGGACAACTTTCTAATTTACAGTCATTAGCTCCGACCAACAGGAAGTCAGATATTTTGGTTTGAAGGTGAATATTTATGTAATTCAGGGTCTGAGTTTTTACGTTCTCCTCGTAGGCGATTTATTCAATCTCCACCAAACTCGGTCAACATGAAACAAAGATACGGAAGATGCTTAAATGCGAACGAATATTGGATATCCCAAACGGTGTTGCCATGGCGAGGGATTAAATAAGGACAAAAAAAGGGGAACAGTAATTGTCTCATATCTTGTAAAATAATATTTTGATTTAAATTAAATTAAGATTGTATGTTTGGTAATTGAACTTAGATTAATTTAAAATGACTGTACTATTTTTCAGATGAATATATATATTTTATAAATATTTCTTTGTATAATGTATTGTGCCCGTGTGTGCTGCCCTTCCCTCAATGAACACAAGATGGCAGCATTGTGTTAGTTTTGAAGCAGGATAAAAAAAAAACTTGTTTCTCTCTCTCTCTCTCTGTGTGTGTGTGTGTGTGTGTGTGTGTGTGTGTGTGTGTGTGTGTGTGTGTGTGTGTGTGTGTGTGTGTGTGTGTGTGTGTGTGTGTGTGTGTGTGTGTGTGTGTGTGTGTGTGTGTGTGTGTGTGTGTGTGTGTGTGTGTGTGTGTGTGTGTGTGTGTGTGTGTGTGTGTGTGTGTGGGCATGTTTTTGTGAAATATCAGGACACAAATGGACACCCAACACCCAACACCCAACCTTTTTTCAGTCATTTTATCATACGTTACGCTAGGGGTGTAACGGTACAGATTGCTCCCGGTTCGGTTTGTATTACGGTTTAAGGTTCACCGTTTCGGTACGGTTCAGTATTTGTTATGTTCAGGGAAAAAAGGACTACTGTCAAATAAAAAAAAAGAAAATAATAAGAACAAATCATTTAAATACAAGCAGCAGCACAAATAAATACTATTGAGCAAAGATAATAATAAAATAAACTATGCTTTTCAGGTTTTTCAGGTACGTCTAACATTAGTTTTCAGGTACAGAAATTGATCAAATGTAAAATAACATTGCATATATGACTGTATAAATTAAAGATTAATCCTATTAAACTTACAAAAGTTATTCAATCAAGAGCAGTGAGTGATGCCCTTGTCTTTTGTTTGACATTAAACAGACAGCAGTAAAGGCTACTGCCCCTTTAAGACCTCGGATATGCGTCGTCTTTTCTGGACTGTATAAAGCTTACTTAAGCCATATACAGACTATGTCTGCTAGAATACTCATCAATATGTTGACATACTTTTTGCGTGAGTTTGTCCGTTCAAGAGCAAGACTTGAAAGAGAACTCAATATTTGCGCGCTGAGAGACGTGTGCGCGCTCTTGGATGAGTGCACGGAAAATTTTCTCACAGTGCGCGCGACTTCTCATTCGCGTCTTCTGGCACTAAACCAGATAGTTGCGTGTTCTGAGTTAACACAATCAGAACTTAAAAATACGGGATATTTTACGGGAAAATACTAAAACGAGAAGACAGCGGGAAAAGAGCTAAAATACGTGAGAAACCCGGAAAAAACGGGAGGGTTGACAGCTATGGTGTGTGTGTGTGTGTGTGTGCGATATGTAGGCTTAGGGGTAGTGTAGGGGGATAGAATGTACAGTTTGTACAGTATACAAACCATTAAGTCTATGGAATGCCATCTGCCTGTCTTTCCCCTTCCCCCTCTCTATCTGTGTGTGTGTGTGTGGGGGGGGAGGGGTCTCTCTCTCACCCTGTGAGTTTGTGTGTGTGCCTTTCTCTCAGTCCTTCCCCTCCCCCTCACTCTCACTCTATCATTGTGTGTGTCTGTGTGTGTGTGTGTGTGTGTGTGTGTGTGTGTGTGTGTGTGTGTGTGTGTGTGTGTGTGTGTGTGTGTGTGTGTGTGTGTGTGTGTGTGTGTGTGTGTGTGTGTGTGTGTGTGTGTGTGTGTGTGTGTGTGTGTGTGTGTGTGTGTGTGTGTGTGTGTGTGTGTGTGACTTTCTCTCTTGATCATAATTTAACCCTTTCATATAGGCTATCACAAATAACTATCACTTGAAATAAAAACGTCATGTGATGTGTTTGCCAAGATCACGTATGATGCACATGTCTTTAAATTAATTATTTACTGATATAATATAAATGTATTAAAACATAAATTTCACATGATTTTATAAAAGTGGCTATTTATAATAAACTTCCATAAAATGTAGACACGCATCTTACTCTTACCTGACACTGATATTAAAATCATCTTACAGTTTCTGTGATTTGGCTCCATTTATACATTTTTTATTAAAAAAAATGTATTGGACCACCCATATTGAAATGAAAGCATGTTTTATGGTGCATAAGATTGGTGCACAAACGGTAGCTAAGGTAGCTCAAAAACACATGAAGAGAAGTGTTAGAATAAAACAACATCAGCATTCGAATGGTATTCTGAACTCATTCCAATTTGACCTTTGACATAATCTGACATGAAATTCATATAAATTTAATTGATCTCATAGATGTGGCTGTTGTGGTTTGTGGTCATAGCAGCACCAACTGCTGCAGTTAATGTGGTGAATTCAGATGACTTTGACATAGTCCTTTTATGTTTTCCCATTTTAAATGCCTATTGCCTGCCGTGCACAGTTAAACTGATGCCACCGGGGTGGCGGTGCCACCGGCTTGGGCCCGTCATCGCTGCTCGCAGCTTTAATTATTATTATTATTATTATTATTATTATTTTATCGACTTCTCGGGCACTTTTGGGGCTCTTACCATGCTCAAAAACTCTTGAAACTTAGCACACACATCGGAATGCGCGGCCATCAGAGCCGGGCTGAAGCTGGTACCCGGGCGTGGCAGGGGGACTCGACAGCGCCCCCTAAAGTGGGGTCTGAAAACTTGGTCTATATATCAAACACACTTGCACGTACATGTATGAAACTCGGTACACATATAGACCTCATTGGGTCAAACAACTTTCGTGCTCTAAGTTACGTGTCAGCCCAACAGGAAGTGAGCTAATATGGGTTGTTCTGAAAACACATGCTCTGGAATTTAATATACTCCT
The DNA here is from genome assembly GCF_949357685.1 of Gobio gobio. Classification (NCBI taxonomy): domain Eukaryota; kingdom Metazoa; phylum Chordata; class Actinopteri; order Cypriniformes; family Gobionidae; genus Gobio; species Gobio gobio. The sequence goes on along the minus strand of NC_137104.1, from coordinate 30,595,580 downwards.
CCGAGGCCATTGTTTCAATCAGTGCCAAACTCGGTCAGCATGAAGTCAAGACACAGAGGATGCTAAATTGCGAGCGGATTTTTGATAACTCAAACGGTTTGGCCGTGGCGAAGCAACGAATTTATGGCGAGAAAAGGGAAACAGGAAGTGTGTAATAACTTGTGCAAACATTGAATGATTTGGATGAAACTTCAGCTGTGTGTTCGTTGTAAGAGGCCGATCACATGGATATGACTTTTGTGAGTCAAAGTTAAAGCGCCACCAACTGGCAGCAGGAAGTGTGTCACTTTCAAAAATGCTTTGAATCCCCATCTTATTTTCACCTGATTGACTTCAAACTTCATCAGTATAATGTGAAAACATGACAGATAGAGACATATGAATGGATTCCTAATATTTCAAAAAATGTTGCCATGGCAACATGTCAAAGTTTAATAATGTTTTTGGCTGTTTGTGTGCCCTCCCCTCTATCACCACAAGGTGGCAGTGTTGTATTATTTTTGAAACTCCCTTTCTCTGTATGTGTGCTTGTTAATGTGATTCATGAGGACACAAATGTGTATGATGACATGGGTATTACACTGATATTACAACGTAGTGGTTAATGTGGACATGAACTATGACACTATATCACTACAGGACTAATTTTCTAAATGACATTTGAGTTACAATTCTTTTCACCTGACAGCCGTGATTTCATGTACTCATTCAGACAGAACTCTTTTTTTAAAACAGAGTGTGAGTGTGTTTTCTATACATGTGCTTTACAGAAGGTCATGTGCTGTGTTTGCAAAGATCACTTTTGACACATTTGTCTTTAAATTCATTATTTACTGACATAGTTCAAATTTATAAAAAAAAAAAAATTCACATTATTTTCTACAAGTGTCTGTTTATAAGTGTCTTTTTTCACAGAAAGTTTGTTTGAACGTGAATATTTGTATAATTCAGTTTCTGAGTTTTTACGTTCTCCTCGTAGGCGATTTATTCAATCTCCACCAAACTCGGTCAACGTGAAACGGAAGCTTAACGCATTAAAAATATTTAACGCAAATAACGCAGCGTCCGTTTTTATATCCATTTTTGCTTAGCGTTACATGATCACGCTCCTATTCATGTAAATGCTTCCAAGCGCGACAAGACACAAGAGAACACGCTGTATGCCAATGTCCTGTGTGTGTGTGTGTGTGTGTCAGTGTCCTGTCTGTGTGTGTGTGTGTGTGTGTGTGTGTGTGTGTGTGTGTGTGTGTGTGTGTGTGTGTGTGTGTGTGTGTGTGTGCGTGTGCGTGTGCGTGTGCGTGTGCGTGTGCGTGTGCGTGTGCGTGTGCGTGTGCGTGTGCGTGTGCGTGTGCGTGTGCGTGTGCGTGTGCGTGTGTGTGTGTGTGTGTGCAGGCCCGTCGCGACAAGGCAGGCAAACCAAGCAATTGCTTGGGGCCTCGAGCTGGCCTGGGGCACCAAGACAGCGACAGGTTAAGAATAAAATGAAACGACAAACTGTGTGAGCGCCCCATTGATAGTCAATGCAGTAAAGTGCAATGACACTGTTATCGGGATCCCCCTTAAGGGGCCACTCTCAGTAGTCGCTGACAGCAGCCAGCCAACAACGCGATCTCTGCTGCGGCAAAATACAAAATCTTCGGATTTGAAGCGGAATTTTATGCTTCAGGAAGCCAGAAAAGAAAAAAGAGAAAGGAAGAGGAGGATAAGAAAAAACAAGATAGTGGTATGTGATAAATTACACTGGATAAAATAGCTCTACTTGTCTTGTACAAAAAAAGTGTAAGTTTGCAGCAGGTAGGCTAGCAAAAATATGTTTATGTTAGCTATCGTTACCTGCCTGACGGCAAATGCTGCTTGTAACGAACAGTTAGTGCAACTTTTTTTTCGAACAGACGGAATGACATGAGATTGCTATAGCTTTGTAATATGTTTTGATGAAAGTGGCATAGCATGCTATACTAACTATTATTTATGCTATGCATAAATAACCTGGAATAGTTAATATAGCATGCTATATTAACAATTATTATAAACATTATTTAACCAGAAAGAGGCAGAGGAACATGATTTTTTTCATAGCTTATCTTAATGTGCTAGTGTCGGGATATACGGTAGTGACAGTTTATGCAAATATGACATTATTTTTATGAGTTACCAATAGATCTTGAACAATTACTTTATTCTGTGGCAATTTTTACACTATTACATTTTGAAGTACAGTATCAGGACAACCCACATGTTTGACTGGTACTGTTTACATGTTTTACTGGTACTGCCCACGTTTTACTGGTACTGTTTATTAAACTATTTATCAAGGTATTATAGTCATCGGTTGCAACTTTACAATAACCATCCAGATAATGTTTATAGACAGTTTACAAAACAACTAGTAACCCTAAAGTATTCCCAAAGTGTTAGGAATATCTGGTCCGTCTATCTATGTAAATGTAATGTTTATAGATGTTTAAAAAATGGTTACTTAAAGGTTTAAAAAAAAAATGTAATGATACAGTGGTGTTTTTTGCAAATGTTTTCAAATTTTATGCACAGTATTTGCAACAACAGTATTTGCACTGTAAACCTTTTTATTAATATATAGTGTGGGTGAACTTAAACTGTATGGCTATGCTGCTGTGTGTGTGTGTGTGTGTGTGTGTGTGTGTGTGTGTGTGTGTGTGTGTGTGTGTGTGTGTCAGCGTCCTGTCTGTGTGGATGCGTCTCATGTCAGCTAATCAAGGGACACTGACACACACACACACACACACACACACACACACACACACACTCGACGCATAGATAGACTCGCGTCAGTTTCCTGCTCACATCGAGTTCTCTTTTGCTCTTGAACAAACAATAACACAGAGGATTTTGAGTATTCTCATATTAGAGTCTTAAATTAGTTAAATAACGTCTTAAATGAACTTTAAAGAGTTGTGAGGAAATGAGATGCGCGGGACCGCGCGTGAGATCCGCGGTTGTTCTTAAAGTGACAGGAGCACTGATGATGCCTGTCATTAATGTTCATCAAAGAACAACGGGAATAGAGAAAATTGTAGCTTTAATGATGATTCATCTATATTTCATTTATTATTTATGCAGTTAAGGAAGGTTTGATAACTATTACATTTCTGTATAACAGGGAAGGCCATGGGTAAATATAACATTTATTATTTTGGGATATAATCATGGTATATATAACATAATATATATATAACATATATAGGTGGAGGGGTGTTTATTACAACATAATCATGGTTTATGAAGACATTTCATGTGTCCCCGTAAATCAAAATAGCTTTAACAGCATATTAAACAATTTTTTAATAAAAATGTAAAAATGCAGAATGTTTTCTGTGATGGTAGGTTTAGGGGTAGTGTGTGTGTGTGTGTGTGTGTGTGTGTGTGTGTATGTGTGTGTGTGTGTGTGTGCGATATGTAGGCTTAGGGGTAGTGTAGGGGGATAGAATGTACAGTTTGTACAGTATACAAACCATTAAGTCTATGGAATGCCATCTGCCTGTCTTTCCCCTTCCCCCTCTCTATCTGTGTGTGTGTGTGTGTGTGTGGGGGGGGGGGGTCTCTCTCTCACCCTGTGAGTTTGTGTGTGTGCCTTTCTCTCAGTCCTTACCCTCCCCCTCACTCTCACTCTATCATTGTGTGTGTCTGTGTGTGTGTGTGTGTGTGTGTGTGTGTGTGTGTGTGTGTGTGTGTGTGTGTGTGTGTGTGTGTGTGTGTGTGTGTGTGTGTGTGTGTGTGTGTGTGTGTGTGTGTGTGTGTGTGTGTGTGTGTGTGTGTGTGTGTGTGTGTGTGTGTGTGTGTGTGTGTGTGTGTGTGTGTGTGTGTGTGTGTGTGTGTGTGTGTGTGTGTGTGTGTGTGTGTGTGACTTTCTCTCTTGATCATAATTTAACCCTTTCATATAGGCTATCACAAATAACTATCACTTGAAATAAAAACGTCATGTGATGTGTTTGCCAAGATCACGTATGATGCACATGTCTTTAAATTAATTATTTACTGATATAATATAAATGTATTAAAACATAAATTTCACATGATTTTATAAAAGTGGCTATTTATAATAAACTTCCATAAAATGTAGACACGCATCTTACTCTTACCTGACACTGATATTAAAAAATCATCTTTGCAGTTTCTGTGATTTGGCTCCATTTATACATTTTTTATTAAAAGAAATTTATTGGACCACCCATATTGAAATGAAAGCATGTTTTATGGTGCATAAGATTGGTGCACAAACGGTAGCTAAGGTAGCTCAAAAACACATGAAGAGAAGTGTTAGAATAAAACAACATCAGCATTCGAATGGTATTCTGAACTCATTCCAATTTGACCTTTGACATAATCTGACATGAAATTCATATAAATTTAATTGATCTCATAGATGTGGCTGTTGTGGTTTGTGGTCATAGCAGCACCAACTGCTGCAGTTAATGTGGTGAATTCAGATGACTTTGACATAGTCCTTTTATGTTTTCCCATTTTAAATGCCTATTGCCTGCCGTGCACAGTTAAACTGATGCCACCGGGGTGGCGGTGCCACCGGCTTGGGCCCGTCATCGCTGCTCGCAGCTTTAATTAGGGCCCAAGCCCTGAAAGGGCGCAGAGCCCTATTGTTCTTCCTCAGATTATTCTTTGTTTTTTTTTTTTTGTTTTTTTTTTTTTTCGACTTCTCGGGTACTTTTGGGGCACTTAACATGCTCGAAAACTCTTGAAACTTCGCACAGGCGTCGGAATGCGCGGCCATCAGAGCCGGGCTGAAGCTGGTACCCGGGCGTGGCAGGGGGGCTCGACAGCGCCCCCTAAAGTGGGGTCTGAAAACTTGGTCCATATATCAAACACACTTGCACGTACATGTTTGAAACTTGGTACACATATAGACCTCATCGGGCCGAACAACTTTCGTGCTCTAAGTTATGCGTCAGCCCTACAGGAAGTGAGCTATTATGGGTTGTTCGGAAAACGCATGCTCTGGAATTTAATATACTCCTCCGAGGCCATTGTTTCGATCATTGCCAAACTCGGTCAGCATTAAGTGAACATATCCAGGATGCTAAATTGCGAGCGGATTTTTGATATCTCGAAAAGTCTGGCCGTGGCGATGCAACGAATTTATGGCGAGAAAAGGGAAACAGGAAGTGTGTTTTAACTTGTGCAAACATTGACTGGTTTGGATGAAACTTCAGCTGTGTGTTCGTTGTAAGAAGCCGATCACATGGATATGACTTTTGTGAGTCAAAGTTATAGCGCCACCAACTGGCAGCAGGAAGTGTGTCACTTTCAAAAATGCTTTGAATCACCATCTTATTTTCACCAGATTTATTTCAAACTTCATCAGTATAATGTGAAAACATGACAGATAGAGACGTATGAAATGGATTCCTGAAATTTCAAATACTGTTGCCATGGCAACGTGTCAAAGTTTAATAATCTTTTGGCTGTTCTGAGGCTCTTAGCATGCTTGAAATTGCTTGAAACTGCTTGAAACTGCTTGAAACTCAACACACACATCAGAGATATCAGTCAGTACACAATGGCAAAGCCTCAGAAACGGGTGGGGATGAGGGGCTCTCTAGCGCCACCTTTTGACAAAAGTGAAGGGCTTCGTTTCATCTACAATCACCAAACTCAGTATATATATTGACCTCATCGAGCCGGACAACTTTCTAATTTACAGTCATTAGCTCTGACCAACAGGAAGTCAGATATTTTGGTTTGAAGGTGAACTTTTGGTTAAATCGGGGTCTGAGTTTTTACGTTCTCCTCGTAGGCGATTTATTCAATCTCCACCAAACTCGGTCAACATGAAACAAAGATACTGAAGATGCTAAAATGTGAACGGATATTGGATATCTCAAACGGTGTTTCCATGGCAAGGAATTAAATAAGGACAAAAAAGGGGAACAGAAATTCTCTGTGTCTGCTGCTCTCCCCTCAATGAACACAAGATGGCAGCATTGTATTAGTTTTGAAGCAGGATAAAAAAAAAACTTGTTTCTCTCTCTCTCTCTCTCTCTCTCTCTCTCTCTCTCTCTCTCTCTTGTTTGTGATTTATGAGGACACAAATTTGTATAATGACATGGGTATTACACTGGTATTACAACGTGTATGTGTGTGTGTTTAAAAACATACTAAAACAATGTTTTATTAAAATGTAACCAAATAGCTTTAAAATAATCATACTATTTTTCAGATCAATATATTTATTTTATTTAATATATTTCTTCTGAATATTTATTCTCTGTCTGCCCTCCCCTCACTAAAAGGTAGCAGTGTTGTTCTGAGGCTCTTAGCATGCTTGAAATTGCTTGAAACTGCTTGAAACTCAACACACACATCAGAGATGTCAGTCAGTACACATGGACAAAGCCTCAGAAACGGGTGGGGATGAGGGGCTCTATAGCGCCACCTTTTGACAAAAGTGAAGGGCTTCGTTTCATCTACAATCACCAAACTCAGTATATATATTGACCTCATCGAGCCGGACAACTTTCTAATTTACAGTCATTAGCTCCGACCAACAGGAAGTCAGATATTTTGGTTTGAACGTGAATATTGGTATAATTCAGGCTCTGAGTTTTTACGTTCTCCTCGTAGGCGATTTATTCAATCTCCACCAAACTCGGTCAACATGAAACAAAGATACGGAAGATGCTAAAATGCGAACGGATTTTGGATATCTCAAACGGTGTTGCCATGCCGAGGGATTAAATAAGGACAAAAAAGGGGAATGTGTGCTGCCCTTCCCTCAATGAACACACGATGGCAGCAGTGTCTTAGTTTTGAAGCAGGATAAAAAAAAACCTTCTCTCTCTCTCTCTCTCTCTCTCTCTCTCTCTCTCTCTCTCTGTGTGTGTGTGTGTGTGTGTGTGTGTGTGTGTGTGTGTGTGTGTGTGTGTGTGTGTGTGTGTGTGTGTGTGTGTGTGTGTGTGTGTGTGTGTGTGTGTGTGTGTGTGTGTGTGTGTGTGTGTGTGTGTGTGTGTGTGTGTGTGTGTGTGTGTGTGTGTGTGTGTGTGTGTGTGTGTGTGTGTGTGTGTGTGTGTGTGTGTGTGTGTGTGTGTGTGTGTGTGTGTGTGTGTGTGTGTGTGTGTGTGTGTGTGTGTGTGTGTGTGTGTGTGTGTGTGTGTGTGTGTGTGTGTGTGTGTGTGTGTGTGTGCTTCTGTGATTTCTGAGGACATACATTTTTAGACATTTCATGTGTCCCCGTACATATATTGTTCTCTTCGAGCCGGACAACTTTCTAATTTAACTAATCTAATTTAACTAATTTAAAACTTTCTAATTTTAAATAAAAACGTCATGTGCTGTGTTTGCCAAGATCACGTATGATGCATATGCAGGGTATATGCAGGAATCCTGAAGTAAATTTTAATACCTTTTTAAGACTTTTTTAAGACCTTCTCAAAATATTTAAAGACCTCATCGGCGATGAGAACTACTGTTGAGCAATAAAATAAAAATATATAATCATAAGCTATAACAAAAATATATATTAAATTAGGTGAGTGGATAGTTAAAAAAATTTGCAATTACAAAAAGTAATTCTTGAAAAAACATCTCTGGACTAATTTTATAAAATCTAAAAATGTTAATGAAAAGGTACAAATTACTTTGTGTTCTTATTAAATACATTTATAAAAAAAACAATTTATATTTAATTTATATATGAATGTAAATAATTATATGGGCCTACACAAATAATATAACATTTCAAGATTTATAGTTTATTGTAAACGTAATGTACAGCTCTGTAAAGGGGCAACAAATATATGATAGATACGTGAGAACAAGATTTTTTTTAATCATCTTTAAGTGCACAAAACTATGAAAATATATGAAAGCGCGGCACAATGTGCTTATGCGCATCCCGGGTGCAGAATGATGCGCTTAAAGCAACATGGAGTCAGAGGGCGCAGTGCAGCGCGAGTGCACATTAAAAAGTTCACGGCATAAAGAAACGATGAGCGTTGAGCGCACAAATCCTAGTCTACTATGTATATCGGTCGGTTTCTTCACAGTTTTAAATTCCGGTTATTGTGCGTGTGATGCCTTGTGTTGTCACCCGGGTAGGGAGCACAACATCGTTCAGAAACCGCTAGATAAACTCCAGGAAGATAAATTATTTTATCTACATATCAAGTATTATAACGGGAATATATCATCTTGGAGTGAGCTTTACCGAGCAGCTGACTGACTGTAACCAAACACGACGCGCAGTTTGAATGCTGAACGGAGAATGATGGACAGCTACAGCGGAGGAAAGACATTCAGCTATGGAATGGCTTTAGATGACTTTGTACTAGCAAATCATAAAATACTAATAATGATTGCTGAAAGATCATGTGACAATATATATTTCTGATGATTATTTAATTACCACGACATGCCTAATCTGAGCAAGTGACTGCCTGTCTTGAGTTTTGTCGACAGACGGAGGTGGCACGAAATGTGACGGAGGCGGCTGCTATGCAGGAAAAACCATAGAAAAACCCTGCGGTCATTGTTTAAACTCATCCTACTCCAACCAGGAGTCCGCAAATTTACATTTCCCCATTTCGGAGTCTGTTTCGCAACGTGTGGAGGGCGACACATCACCTAACTGCGCATTTCGCAAAATACGTGACATCACCCATAGACGGTGTGCGCGCCCGAGCTGATCTCACTGACATATCACTATTCAGACAGGACTAGTTTTTGTAAATTATATTTGAGTTACAATTCTCATCACCCAACATCTGTGATTTCAAATATATTCAAAATAATGTTTTCGGAGAGTGAAGTAAAAAAAACTTTCTCCCACCATTTAGATTTTATTTTTTTTTTTTTGTTAAAATCTTGTGAATCTTGTTCAATGTGCAGATTGCCTCTCTCTCAGTCCTTCCCCTCCCCCCTCACTCTCAGGCTCACCCTGGGTGTGTGTGTGTGTGGGGTCTCTCTCTCACCCTGTGAGTTTGTGTGTGTGCCTTTCTCTCTTGATGATGATAATTTACCCCTTTCATATCATAGACTATCACAAATAACTATCACTTGTGAATAAGTAAAAAAAGAACTATACAAATACCTTGAATTAAATACTGGCCTTCTGGACTTATAACATTTTGAGCAGGAAAAGATAACTTTTCACATATTTGAAAGAGATCTATTTCATCCCATGACATTAAAAATCATCTACATTTAAATGACATCATGGGTGTGGCTTGTGGTGATAGTGGCACCAGCTGCTGCGGTAAATGTGACATATTCGAGCGATTTAAAAAAATTATCCTGTTTAAATGCATATTGCCTGCCGTGCACAGTTATGCTGATGCCACCGGCGTGGCGGTGCCACCGGCTTGGGCCCGTCATCGCTGCTCGCAGCTTTAATTAGGGCCCAAGCCCAAAGGGCGCAGAGCCCTATTGTTCTTCCTCTGTTTCTTATTATTATTATTATTATTATTATTATTTTATCGACTTCTCGGGCACTTTTGGGGCCCTTACCATGCTCAAAAACTCTTGAAACTTTGCACACACATCGGAATGCGCGGCCATCAGAGCCGGGCTGAAGCTGGTACCCGGGCGTGGCAGGGGGGCTCGACAGCGCCCCCTAAAGTGGTGTCTGAAAACTTGGTCTATATATCAAACACACTTGCACGTACATGTATGAAACTCGGTACACATATAGACCTCATCGGGCCAAACAACTTTCGTGCTCTAAGTTACGTGTCAGCCCAACAGGAAGTGAGCTAATATGGGTTGTTCTGAAAACACATGCTCTGGAATTTAATATACTCCTCCGAGGCCATTGTTTCAATCAGTGCCAAACTCGGTCAGCATGAAGTCAAGACACAGAGGATGCTAAATTGCGAACGGATTTTTGATATCTTAAACGGTTTGGCCGTGGCGAAGCAACGAATTTATGGCGAGAAAAGGTAAACAGGAAGTGTGTAATAACTTGTGCAAACATTGACTGATTTGGATGAAACTTCAGCTGTGTGTTCGTTGTAAGAGGCCGATCACATGGATATGACTTTTGTGAGTCAAAGTTATAGCGCCACCAACTGGCAGCAGGAAGTGTGTCACTTTCAAAAATGCTTTGAATCACCATCTTATTTTCACACGATTGACTTCAAACTTCATCAGTATAATGTGAAAACATGACAGATAGAGACATATGAATGAATTCCTGATATTTCAAATAATGCTGCCATGGCAACATGTCAAAGTTTAATAATGTTTTTGACTGTTTGTGTGCCCTCCCCTCTATCACCAAAAGGGGGCAGTGTTGTATTATTTTTGAAACTCCCTTTCTCTCTCTCTCTCTCTCTCTCTCTGTGCTTGCTTATATGATTTATGAGGACACAAATGTGTATGATGACATGGGTATTGTATTACAACGTAGTGGTTAATGTGGACATGAACTATGACACTATATCAGTACAGGACTCATTTTCTAAATGACATTTGAGTTACAATTCTTTTCACCTGACAGCCGTGATTTCATGTACTCATTCAGACAGAACTCTTTTTTTAAAACAGGAGTGTGAGTGTGTTTTCTATACATGTGCTTTACAGAAGGTCATGTGCTGTGTTTGCAAAGATCACTTTTGATACATTTGTCTTTAAATTCATACTGACATAGTTCAAATTTATAAAAAAAAAAAATTCACATTATTTTCTACAAGTGTCTGTTTATAAGTGTCTTTTTTCACAGAAAGTTTTTGTTTAAACGTGAATATTTGTATAATTCAGGGTCTAAGTTTTTACGTTCTCCTCGTAGGTGATTTATTCAATCTCCACCAAACTCGGTCAACGTGAAACGGAAGCTTAACGCATTAAAAATATTTAACGCAAATAACACAGCGTCCGTTTTTATATCCATTTTTGCTTAGCGTTACATGATCACGCTCCTATTCATGTAAATGCTTCCAAGCGCGACAAGACACAAGAGCGCGCGCTGTATGCCAGTGTCCTGTCTGTGTGTGTGTGTGTGTGTGTGTGTGTCAGTGTCCTGTCTGTGTGTGTGTGTGTGTGTGTGTGTGTGTGTGTCCTGTCTGTGTGTGTGTGTGTGTGTGTGTGTGTGTCAGTGTCCTGTCTGTGTGGATGCGTCTCATGTCAGCTAATCAAGGGACACTGACACACACACACACACACACAAACACACACACACTCGACGCATAGATAGACTCGCGTCCTCGCGTCAGTTTCCTGCTCACATCGAGTTCTCTTTTGCTGTTGAACAAACAATAACACAGAGGATTTTGAGTATTCTCATACTGTCTTAAATTAGTTAAATAACGTCTTAAATGAACTTTAAAGAGTTGTGAGGAAATGAGATGCGCGGGACCGCGCGTGAGATCCGCGGTTGTTCTTAAAGTGACAGGAGCACTGATGATGCCTGTCATTAATGTTCATCAAAGAACAACGGGAACAGAGAAAATTGTAGCTTTAATGATGATTCATCTATATTTCATTTATTATTTATGCAGTTAAGGAAGGTTTGATAACTATTACATTTCTGTATAACAGGGAAGGCCATGGGTAAATATAACATTTATTATTTTGGGTTTATGTAAAGATTTTTTTAAGTTCACTTAAATTAAAAGTTGTTTTTTAAAGACTAATAAATGTTGAAATTGGGAGCTTTCAGTTATACTGTAATGTAACGTCATTAATGTTTCATAGAGAATTTAGTATCAGTGATACTGGTCTTCATTCATAAAAAATGACAATACAACACATATTTACAATATGCTGTCTTTAAATTGTTTCTAAATTAATTTGGAGAGTAACTGAAATTATTACAATATCAAAATATTACAAACTTAAAATATTAAAAACTTGCGATTAATCGTGATTAATTACAGAAAAAAATGTGATTAATTAGTTAATTTTTTACTTTACAGTCATTAGCTCTGACCAACAGGAAGTCAGATATTTTGGTTTGAACGTGAATATTTGTATAATTTCTCTTAGCATGCTTGAAATTGCTTGAAACTCAACACACACATCAGAGATGTCAGTCAGTGGAAATGGGCAAAGCCTCAGAAATGCGTGTGTTGGAGGGGTGTTTATTACAACATAATCATGGTTTATGAAGACATTTCATGTGTCCCCGTAAATAAAAATAGCTTTAACAGCATACTAAACAATTTTTTAATAAAAATGTAAAAATGCAGAATGTTTTCTGTGATGGTAGGTTTAGGGGTAGTGTGTGTGTGTGTGTGTGTGTGTGTGTGTGTGTGTGTGTGTGTGTGTGTGTGTGTGATATGTAGGCTTAGGGGTAGTGTAGGGGGATAGAATGTACAGTTTTTACAGTATACAAACCATTAAGTCTATGGAATGCCATCTGCCTGTCTTTCCCCTTCCCCCTCTCTATCTGTGTGTGTGTGTGTGTGGGGGGTCTCTCTCTCACCCTGTGAGTTTGTGTGTGTGCCTTTCTCTCAGTCCTTCCCCTCCCCCTCACTCTCACTCTATCATTGTGTGTGTGTGTGTGTGTGTGTGTGTGTGTGTGTGTGTGTGTGTGTGTGTGACTTTCTCTCTTGATCATAATTTAACCCTTTCATATAGGCTATCACAAATAACTATCACTTGAAATAAAAACGTCATGTGATGTGTTTGCCAAGATCACGTATGATGCACATGTCTTTAAATTAATTATTTACTGATATAATATAAATGTATTAAAACATAAATTTCACATGCTTTTATAAAAGTGGCTATTTATAATAAACTTCCATAAAATGTAGACACGCATCTTACTCTTACCTGACACTGATATTAAAATCATCTTTGCAGTTTCTGTGATTTGGCTCCATTTATACATTTTTTATTAAAAAGAATTTATTGGACCACCCATATTGAAATGAAAGCATGTTTTATGGTGCATAAGATTGGTGCACAAACGGTAGCTAAGGTAGCTCAAAAACACATGAAGAGAAGTGTTAGAATAAAACAACATCAGCATTCGAATGGTATTCTGAACTCATTCCAATTTGACCTTTGACATAATCTGACATGAAATTCATATAAATTTAATTGATCTCATAGATGTGGCTGTTGTGGTCATAGCAGCACCAACTGCTGCAGTTAATGTGGTGAATTCAGATGACTTTGACATAGTCCTTTTATGTTTTCCCATTTTAAATGCCTATTGCCTGCCGTGCACAGTTAAGCTGATGCCACCAGCGTGGCGGTGCCACCGGCTTGGGCCCGTCATCGCTGCTCGCAGCTTTAATTATTATTATTTTTCTTATCGACTATTCGGGCACTTTTGGGGCCCTTACCATGCTCGAAAACTCTTGAAACTTTGCAGATACATCGGAATCTGCGGCCATCAGAGCCGGGCTGAAGCTGATACCCGGGCGTGGCAGGGGGGCTCAACAGCGCCCCCTATTAAAATTTGGTCTATATATCAAACACACTTGCACGTATATGTATGAAACTCGGTACACATATAGATCTCATCGGGGCGAACAACTTCCGCACTCATAGTCATAAACTTCGCCCAACAGGAAGTGAGCTATTTTGGGTTGTTCGGAAAACACATTCTCTGGAATTTAATATACTCCTCCGAGGCAATTGTTTCGATCATTGCCAAACTCGGTCAGCATTAAGACAAGATATTCAGGATGCTAAATTGCGAGCGGATTTTTGATATCTCAATCGGTTTGGCCGTGGCGAAGCAACAAATTTATGGCGAGAAAAGGGAAACAGGAAGTGTGTTATAACTTGTGCAAACATTGACTGATTTGGATGAAACTTCAGCTGTGTGTTTGTTGTAGGAAGCCGATCGCAAGGATATGACGTTTGTGAGTCAAAGTTATAGCGCCACCAACTGGCAGCAGGAAGTGTGTCACTTTTTTTAAAAAATGCTTTAAATCACTGTCTTATTTTGACCCGATTGACTTCAAACTTCATCAGTATAATGTGAAAACATGGCAGATATAGACATATGAATGGATTTCTGAAATTTCCAATACTGTTGCCATGGCAACGTGTCAAAGTTTAATAATGTCTTTGGCTGTTTTTGAGACTCTTAGCATGCTTGAAATTGCATGAAACTTAACACACACATCAGAGATGTTAGTCAGTACACATGGGCAAAGCCTCAGAAACGGGCGGGGATGAGGGCCTCTCTAGCGCCACCTTTTGACAAAGGTGGGGGGGTTAGTTTTATCTTCAGTCACCAAACTCGGTACATATATTGTTCTCTTCGAGCCGGACAACTTTCTAATTTACAGTCATTAGCTCCGACCAACAGGAAGTCAGATATTTTGGTTTGAAGGTGAAAATTTATATAATTCAGGGTCTGAGTTTTTACGTTCTCCTCGTAGGCGATTTATTCAATCTCCACCAAACTCGGTCAACATGAAACAAAGATATGGAAGATGCTAAAATGCGAACGAATATTGGATATCTCAAACGGTGTTGCCATGGCGAGGGATTAAATAAGGACAAAATAAGGGGAACAGAAATTGTCTCATATCTTGTAAAATCATATTTTGATTTCAATTAAATTAAGATTGTATGTTTGGTAATTGAACTTAGATTAATTTAAAATGACTGTACTATTTTTCAGATGAATATATATATATTTTATAAATATTTCTTTGAATCTATTGTGCCTGTCTGTGCTGCCTTTCCCTCAATGAACACAAGATGGCAGCATTGTGTTAGTTTTGAAGCAGGATTAAAAAAAACCTTGTTTCTCTCTCTCTCTCTCTCTCTCTCTCTCTCTGTGTGTGCTTCTGTGATTTCTGAGGACCTACATTTGTAGACATTTCATGTGTACCCGTACATATATTGTTCTCTTCGAGCCGGACAACTTTATAATTTACAGTCATTAGCTCTGACCAACAGGAAGTCAGATATTTTGGTTTGAAGGTGAATATTTGTATAATTCAGGGTCTGAGTTTTTACGTTCTCCTCGTAGGCGATTTATTCAATCTCCTTGTCTTCAATCTTCAATGCGCCCCTCATGAATATTCGCTCCCGTTTATCGTAATGTCAGATTTTGTCAGACCACTGTGTACAAGTGCGTTTATTCAGGATAGAAACAGCACCTGAGAAAACATCTGTGATTTGGACCTGTTTGCAGCAACTATTAAAAGAAAGGTGAGTTAATCTGCAGTTTAATCGCTTGTGGCTAAGTTTGGCTTGTTTGTGCGTGTTTTATAAGCTCTTTTCTGCTCGTTTTGCAGTAAGAAAGCAGCTAGCGCCTGATGCTAACGGCGCTAGCATAGTCATTCTGATCCCAGACTGTCAGGAGAGAATCAGAGATGCTTGTAAGATTTAATTTGTTTTAGATTCCAATATAATTGTAAATAACTTATGTTGAGCACATAAATCAGTCTAGCCATCGTAACAATGCATTGTCATGACTACAGTCTGTGAAGGGGATACAGTATCCTGACATGCTACTGTTAAATATTACTGCAGTTTAACGTTAGCTTGGTTTAAAGTTATTATTATTATTATATTATTATTAAGAAACAAAGCGATCAAGATATGCTTTTATTCCTCCTGAATGTAATAAAATATACTCTGTACCAATAGAACTGTAAGAATTAATGTTTATTATGAAAACAATCTTGCTGAAGAATGTCAAATTAAATGCAATGCTCATAATTATTGGTGTTTTTCTCTATGACAGCAGACACATCAGATAATGGCTGAAATGAGAAAGCTCAAGCCACTGGAGGAGGCCGTAAAGTTTTCACTTCAGAGGAAAGAATGGTCTGATAGAGCTAAGTTTAAGTGAAAGAGCTACGGCTAACTTATCTTAAAATTTTCCACCCTGTTGATTCCGCCCTGTTAGATCTATAAACCTAACAGGGTGGACATTCTAATAGAATAAATCGTATTTAGTGTATATTGCAAATTCTATAAACACATATATGCATATATAAATATTATAAAACCATGTTATGGGTGCAGTGCCACACATTACTGATGGCAAATCATGCAGGACAGTGAGGGAAAACTCCTCCACTGTTATGGTCTTCCACCCTGTTAGGCGAGTCATTTTTAAATAATAATTTGACTGCAACGTTAAATGTTTTGCATACTTGTGTTTTATTTTGGGAGGTGAGGATCATTAACAGCATATACAATATATGTTTTTGAACACATTTTTTTATTTTTTACCATCCTGTTGGCAAAAATGGGTACAAAAAGTACCTGTTCTTAATAATCAAGACATTCTATTCATCAATAATAGTTTTGTTATTGTTTCAAGAATTTAAAAAAATACCATGATGGCATAAGGGACATATACTATCCAAGAAAAACTTGTTATTGTTTAACATTAACATTTTGTGATAACTATGTATATGTCCCTAAAAGGGTGGAACATCTTCACGGCCCGTGTCTGAACAATGAATCTACCCATAATTATTATTTTTTTAGTCCCTGAGCTTGACCAATATGTATTCCGACTAGTTAAACATGTCACCATTTTGGTAGAATGCTAAAAACATGAAAATCATGTACTTTTTTTTCAAACATTTATGAAGCCAAAATGTTACCGCATACCAGGAATGACCCAGCTATAGTTTCTAACTGTGTTGCTATTTGATTAGAAAAAAGAAAGACAAAAGTGAACATTGGCCTGCATGGTAGCCTAATGAGGTACCGTCAATGGTCTTCCTTTGTAAATAAACCCTTATTGTAACAAATGATATAGTTCTTGAATTATTGAATAAACAATCCCCCCATAACCACGCCCCCAACAAAGCCCCGCCCCCTCTGGTGAGTACCGGCACTTTATTTTTTCCACTTCAAGCACTGGCGTTGGTAATGGTACTCCTGGTTTACTGGGATGGGGTTCAATTCCCTACTGTGTCCTTGTTATTTTGTACCAACTACATAGAATGTAATAGTTTAATTACATTTAAACTAACTACAAATTATATATACAAGTGTTCCCACAAATAAAGTATAAATCATGTAAAATACTACATGTAATATATGGTATTCTGAACTCAGTATGATTTGACCTTTGACATCATCTGACATGAAATTAATTTAAATGTAATTGATATCTTAGATGTGGTCCTATATGTGATCCTATGACATTACAATTCATCTATATTTAAATTACATCATGGGTGTGGCTTATGGTCATAATGGCACCAGCTGCTGCAGTAAATGTGGCATATTCGAGTGATTTTTAAAATATTCTCCTGTTTAAATGCATATTGCCTGCCATGCACAGTTAAGCTGATGCCACCGGCGTGGCGGTGCCACCGGCTTGAGCCCGTCATCGCTGCTCGCAGCTTTAATTATTATTATTATTATTATTATTTTATCGACTTCTCGGGCACTTTTGGGGCCCTTACCATGCTCAAAAACTCTTGAAACTTTGCACACACATCGGAATGCGCGGCCATCAGAGCCGCGCTGAAGCTGGTACCCGGGCGTGGCAGGGGGGCTCGACAGCGCCCCCTAAAGTGGGGTCTGAAAACTTGGTCTATATATCAAACACACTTGCACGTACATGTATGAAACTCGGTACACATATAGACCTCATCGGGCCAAACAACTTTCGTGCTCTAAGTTACGTGTCAGCCCAACAGGAAGTGAGCTAATATGGGTTGTTCTGAAAACACATGCTCTGGAATTTAATATACTCCTCCGAGGCCATTGTTTCAATCAGTGCCAAACTCGGTCAGCATGAAGTCAAGACACAGAGGATGCTAAATTGCGAACGGATTTTTGATATCTTAAACGGTTTGGCCGTGGCGAAGCAACGAATTTATGGCGAGAAAAGGTAAACAGGAAGTGTGTAATAACTTGTGCAAACATTGACTGATTTGGATGAAACTTCAGCTGTGTGTTCGTTGTAAGAGGCCGATCACATGGATATGACTTTTGTGAGTCAAAGTTATAGCGCCACCAACTGGCAGCAGGAAGTGTGTCACTTTCAAAAATGCTTTGAATCACCATCTTATTTTCACACGATTGACTTCAAACTTCATCAGTATAATGTGAAAACATGACAGATAGAGACATATGAATGAATTCCTGATATTTCAAATAATGCTGCCATGGCAACATGTCAAAGTTTAATAATGTTTTTGGCTGTTTGTGTGCCCTCCCCTCTATCACCAAAAGGGGGCAGTGTTGTATTATTTTTGAAACTCCCTTTCTCTCTCTCTCTCTCTCTGTGCTTGCTTATGTGATTTATGAGGACACAAATGTGTATGATGACATGGGTATTGGTATTACAACGTAGTGGTTAATGTGGACATGAACTATGACACTATATCACTACAGGACTCATTTTCTAAATCACATTTGAGTTACAATTCTTATCATCTGACAGCCGTGATTTCATGTAGGCCTACTCATTCAGACAGAACTCTTTTTTTAAAACAGAGGAGTGTGAGTGTGTTTTCTATACATGTGCTTTACAGAAGGTCATGTGCTGTGTTTGCAAAGATCACTTTTGACACATTTGTCTTTAAATTCATTATTTACTGACATAGTTCAAATTTATTTTTAAAAAAAATTCACATTATTTTCTACAAGTGTCTGTTTATAAGTGTCTTTTTTTCACAGAAAGTTTTTGTTTGAACGTGAATATTTGTATAATTCAGGGTCTGAGTTTTTACGTTCTCCTCGTAGGTGATTTATTCAATCTCCACCAAACTCGGTCAACGTGAAACGGAAGCTTAACGCATTAAAAATATTTAACGCAAATAACACAGCGTCCGTTTTTATATCCATTTTTGCTTAGCGTTACATGATCACGCTCCTATTCATGTACATGCTTCCAAGCGCGACAAGACACAAGAGAGCGCGCTGTATGCCAGTGTCCTGTCTGTGTGTGTGTTAGTGTCCTGTCTGTGTGTGTGTGTGTGTGTGTGTGTGTCCTGTCTGTGTGTGTGTGTATGTGTATGTGTATGTGTGTGTGTCAGTGTCCTGTCTGTGTGGATGCGTCTCATGTCAGCTATTCAAGGGACACTGACACACACACACACACACACACACACACACACACACACACACACACACACACACACACACACACACACTCGATGCATAGATAGACTCGCGTCAGTTTCCTGCTCACATCGAGTTCTCTTTTGCCTAGGGTTGCCAACTCTCACGCATTTGGCGTGACACTCACGCTTTCAGGCTCTGTCTCACGCTCTCACGCTGCCCAACTTAATCTCACGCCAAATTGCCAAACCTGCTTTTGATATTAAACAATGTCTAAGCTTTTACATTTTTTAAAGTTTTAATGCGAAATTCAAACAATAAATAGCGTTTTGGCGCTAATATGGCATAACAGTTAAAGCCAGAGTGTTGAAAAACCATACGGAGTTGCGACATGCTCTATCATCTCCCGGCGGCGCGCGCAGTCGTGCTTCACAGAAATCTCAATACTTCTAGCGCTGTGTCAATACATTTGAATGGCTTGATACACAACAGCTCCACTTTACAGGGGTTTGCAGCAAGTTTTGGTAAACAGTACAGCATAGTGTGCATTGATTATTACATCAACCATACAGGATCGTTTTATAATGGAGAGTAATGCAACAATGTTAACATTAATGTTAATGTTTTTTATTGTACTTAGCCTTCAGGTATTCCATACTAATTGGTCATACTCATACTAATTGATGGTCAAATGTGACCATACACCTTAACTATTTTTCAATTAAATAAATGTTCTATATTTTAGTTCAATAATATTTATTGAATATTTTGAGGAGATCTTTTGGTACTAAATACTAGTTGTGCAATATTTATTGTCAATAATGACCACTTAAAATATTTTTCTTCTAATATTTGTATTATTTATATTACAATTAGTATAGTAATAAGGTTAAATTAGAGAATTATTTTTCAAAGAGGCAAATTAGAGTCATTTTGTGGAGTCAGCCTGTCATTAATGTTCATCAAAGAACAACGGGAACAGAGAAAATTGTAGCTTTAATGATGATTCATCTATATTTCATTTATTATTTATACAGTTAAGGAAGGTTTGATAACTATTACATTTCTGTATAACAGGGAAGGCCATGGGTAAATATAACATTTATTATTTTCATTTATTATTTATTTATTCCATTTATTATCATTTATTATTACTATACTCTCCTTGAAGTTTACTTCCCGCTACTTTTTCCCTCTTCCTCCCAACCGCGCGGCTGCAACTGTGGAAATCTATCAACTATCCAACTATCCAACTATCACTTGAAATAAAAACGTCATGTGATGTGTTTGCCAAGATCACGTATGATGCACATGTCTTTAAATTAATTATTTACTGATATAATATAAATGTATTAAAACATAAATTTCACATGATTTTATAAAAGTGGCTATTTATAATAAACTTCCATAAAATGTAGACACGCATCTTACTCTTACCTGACACTGATATTAAAATCATCTTTGCAGTTTCTGTGATTTGGCTCCATTTATACATTTTTTATTAAAATTTTTTTATTGGACCACCCATATTGAAATTAAAGCATGTTTTATGGTGCATAAGATTGGTGCACAAATGGTAGCTAAGGTAGCTCAAAAACACATGAAGAGAAGTGTTAGAATAAAACAACATCAGCATTCGAATGGTATTCTGAACTCATTCCAATTTGACCTTTGACATAATCTGACATGAAATTCATATAAATTTAATTGATCTCATAGATGTGGCTGTTGTGGTTTGTGGTCATAGCAGCACCAACTGCTGCAGTTAATGTGGTGAATTCAGATGACTTTGACATAGTCCTTTTATGTTTTCCCATTTTAAATGCCTATTGCCTGCCGTGCACAGTTAAACTGATGCCACCGGGGTGGCGGTGCCACCGGCTTGGGCCCGTCATCGCTGCTCGCAGCTTTAATTATTATTATTATTTTTCTTATCGACTATTCGGGCACTTTTGGGGCCCTTACCATGCTCGAAAACTCTTGAAACTTTGCAGATACATCGGAATCTGTGGCCATCAGAGCCGGGCTGAAGCTGATACCCGGGCGTGGTAGGGGAGCTCAACAGCGCCCCCTACAAAAAAATTGGTCCATATATCAAACACACTTGCACGTACATGTATGAAACTCGGTACACATATAGATCTCATCAGGCTGAACAACTTTCGTGCTCTAAGTTATGCGTCAGCCCAACAGGAAGTGAGCTATTATGGGTTGTTCGGAAAACGCATGCTCTGGAATTTAATATACTCCTCCGAGGCCATTGTTTCGATCGGCACCAAACTCGGTCAGCATTAAGACAAGATATTCAGGATGCTAAATTGCGAGCGGATTTTTGATATCTCAATCGGTTTGGCCGTGGCGAAGCAACGAATTTATGGCGAGAAAAGGGAAACAGGAAGTGTGTTTTAACTTGTGCAAACATTGACTGATTTGGATGAAACTTCAGCTGTGTGTTTGTTGTAGGAAGCCGATCGCAAGGATATGACGTTTGTGAGTCAAAGTTATAGCGCCACCAACTGGCAGCAGGAAGTGTGTCACTTTTTTAAAAAAATGCTTTAAATCACTGTCTTATTTTGACTCGATTGACTTCAAACTTCATCAGTATAATGTGAAAACATGGCAGATATAGACATATGAATGGATTTCTGAAATTTCCAATACTGTTGCAATGGCAACGTGTCAAAGTTTAATAATGTTTTTGGGTGTTTGTGTGCCCTCCCCTCTATAACCAAAAGGTGGCAGTGTTGTATTATTTTTGAAACTCCCTTTCTCTCTCTCTCTGTGCTTGTTTTTTTATTTATGAGGACACAAATGTGTATGATGACATACACTGGTATTACAACGTAGTGGTTAATGTGGACATGAACTATGACACTATATCACTACTAATACAGGACTAATTTTCTAAATGACATTTGAGTTCCAATTCTTATCACCTGACAGCCGTAATTTCATGTACTCATTCAGACAGAACTCTTTTTTAAAACAGAGGAGTGTGAGTGTGTTTTCTATACATGTGCTTTACAGAAGGTCATGTGCTGTGTTTGCAAAGATCCCTTTTGACACATTTGTCTTTAAATTCATTATTTACTGACATAGTTCAAATTTATTTTAAAACAAAATTCACATTATTTTCTACAAGTGTCTGTTTATAAGTGTCTTTTTTTCACAGAAAGTTTTTGTTTGAACGTGAATATTTGTTTAATTCAGGGTCTGAGTTTTTACGTTCTCCTCGTAGGTGATTTATTCAATCTCCACCAAACTCGGTCAACGTGAAACGGAAGCTTAACGCATTAAAAATATTTAACGCAAATAACGCAGCGTCCGTTTTTATATCCATTTTTGCTTAGCGTTACATGATCACGCTCCTATTCATGTAAATGCTTCCAAGCGCGACAAGACACAAGAGAGCGCGCTGTATGCCAGTGTCCTGTCTGTGTGTGTGTGTGTGTGTGTGTGTGTGTGTGTGTCAGTGTCCTGTCTGTGTGTGTGTGTGTGTGTGTGTGTGTGTGTGTGTGTGTGTGTGTGTGTGTGTGTGTGTGTGTGTGTGTGTGTGTGTGTGTGTGTGTGTGTGTGTGTGTGTGTGTGTGTGTGTGTGTGTGTGTGTGTGTGTGTGTGTGTGTGTGTGTGTGTGTGTGTGTGTGTGTGTGTGTATGTGTGTGTGTCAGTGTCCTGTCTGTGTGGATGCGTCTCATGTCAGCTAATCAAGGGACACTGACACACACACACACACACACACACACACACACACGACGCATAGATAGACTCGCGTCAGTTTCCTGCTCACATCGAGTTCTCTTTTGCTCTTGAACAAACAATAACACAGAGGATTTTGAGTATTCTCATATTAGAGTCTTAAATTAGTTAAATAACGTCTTAAATGAACTTAAAGAGTTGTGAGGAAATGAGATGCGCGGGACAGCGCGTGAGATCCGCGGTTGTTCTTAAAGTGACAGGAGCACTGATGATGCCTGTCATTAATGTTCATCAAAGAACAACGGGAACAGAGAAAATTGTAGCTTTAATGATGATTCATCTATATTTCATTTATTATTTATGCAGTTAAGGAAGGTTTGATAACTATTACATTTCTGTATAACAGGGAAGGCCATGGGTAAATATAACATTTATTATTTTGGGTTTATGTAAAGATTTTTTTAAAGCTACACTGTGTAACTTTTTTTGTCTATTCTTAGCTAAAAACACTTAGTTCTTTCAAAAATATATGTGCTCATTAATGTATATTTACTTCTTTCAAGTAATAAAGTATTCTCGTAAGTTTATAATATGCCATTGAAAATACATAAGGTAATGGGATCTAACGGTGGTCGCTATGTTGCCCCTAGCCTGGTTTTACCAGACTCTCGTACATTTCATTTGTAGAGTCTGGCCACTCTCCATTGACAAGCGTTTACTTCCTTGAAGGCGGGCACTCTGTTGAAGTTTAAAACTATTGGATCTGCCAAGAGTCACTCTGGATCTGCCTAACCAATCACTAACGTTTGGTCGTGACGTATGTCACGCGCCGTTCGCCTTTGATTCTCACATTAACTGAGCACACCACCTCAGTGTCAGTGATAAAACCTTGTGCATTCGGATTGTTATTTATTCACGGTGGAGAGGAGAGTTTTGTGTTCGGAACGCGCTGCTCTCGTGGTGCATATCTCGTGCAATCATAACATGATTGTATATGCTGTCAATAAAATGTCATATGCTTGGTATGATAAGAATAAATGCTGCCGTGCCGTGAATAACAGCCCAATTCAAATGTTTACGTGCTTTTCTTCTTTTATTTTTTGAGCGGTGATGAAATATTTTGCTCTTGTAAACACTTGCCAGTATTTAAAGAAATACAAGTCTAGAAATGCAAATTACAGCTCACGCAACCGCGCAGTGCTCTGCAGCGGTCTATAAAGGATATAAACAGTGAGTTTTGAAGTGATATATTCTTGAAAACTCAGAGATGTGGATTCGGACAGCAATTACATTACCACACGACCTTGGTGTTTGTCAAAAGCAGTCGATAATTCAGCCTGGGGTTTTTCTCGCGGGTGGTGGGAGACGGACGGCTTCAGCCAACTCCTTCACCACTAACGGAGCGAACTTAATACATTTCCCGGACCACAACATCAGAAGTACAGCAGTGATTGTTCTTGCTCCGTGTAACGGGAGTTCGTTTGTTCAGAGAAGAAGGAGGCGGGAACCGGCGAACGTTTAACAACTTTTAATCAAATAATAAACACAAAATGAAAGTAAAAGCGGCAGCCCCTCACGGACGACTGCCGCGCACAAACATATTCGAAATCCTCATCCTTGTGGGGACATTTTTAGGTCCCCATGAGGAAAACATCTTATAAATCAGACTAAGAGATGTTTTTTGAAAATGTAAAAATGCAGAATGTCTCCCTTGATGGGTAGGTTTAGGGGCAGGGCCAGTGTGTGTGTGTGTGTGTGTGTGTGTGATGGGTAGGTTTAGGGGCAGGGGCAGTGAAGGGGGATAGAATATACGGTATGTACGGTATTAAAACCATTTCGCCTATGGAAGGTCCCCATAAAACATGAAAACCCAACGTGTGTGTGTGTGTGTGTGTGGACACCAACTGGCAGCAGGAAGTGTGTCACTTTCAAAAATGCTTTAATTCACTGTCTAGCTTTAAAAACATACTAAATAATGTTTTATTCAAAATGTAAAAATGCAGAATGTTTTCTGTGATGGTAGGTTTAGGAGTAGGGGTAGTGTAGGGGGATAGAATGTACAGTTTGTACAGTATAAAAACCATTAAGTCTATGCAATGTCCTCTGCCTTTCCTTCCCCTCCCCCCCTCACTCTCACTTTCTCACTGTGTGAGTGTGTGAGTGTGTGTGTGTGTGTGTGTGTGTGTGTGAGAGACTTTCTCTCTTGATGATGTTAATTTACCTCTTGAACCTGGATGAATTTAAAATGAATATACTATTTTTCAGATCAATATATTTATTTATTTAAAATAATTAATCTATATACCACTCTCTGTATGTCCTCCCCTCAATGAACAGAAAATGGCAGCATTGTGTTAGTTTTGAAGCAGGATAAAAAAAAAACCTTGTCTGTCTGTCTGTCTCTCTCTCTCTCTCTCTCTCTCTCTCTCTCTCTCTCTGTGTGTGGAGGGGGATGGCTGGATATCCGTTGCCTGCAGCATACAACAGCATTCTGATGGTGTAAAGTTTAACTCATACATTTGTAGGCATAAATGTGGTGTATTCAGATTACTTTGATATAGTTATTTTACATTTATTTGTAAATAAATTTTTTTTACATATTTGAAAGTGATCTATTTCATCCTATGACATTAAAAATCATCTACATTTAAATGACATCATGGGTGTGGCTTGTGGTGATAGTGGCATCAGCTGCTGCGGTAAATGTGACACATTCGAGCGATTAAAAAAATTATCCTGTTTAAATGCATATTGCCTGCCATGCACAGTTAAGCTGATGCCACCGGGGTGGCGGTGCCACCGGCTTGGGCCCGTCATCGCTGCTCGCAGCTTTAATTAGGGCCCAAGCCCAAAGGGCGCAGAGCCCTATTGTTCTTCCTCTGTTTCTTATTATTATTATTATTAGGGCCCAAGCCCTGAAAGGGCGCAGAGCCCTATTGTTCTTCCTCAGATTATTCTTTGTTTTTTTTTTTGTTTGTTTTTTTTTTTTTTTCGACTTCTCGGGTACTTTTGGGGCACTTAACATGCTCGAAAACTCTTGAAACTTCGCACAGGCGTCGGAATGCGCGGCCATCAGAGCCGGGCTGAAGCTGGTACCCGGGCGTGGCAGGGGGGCTCGACAGCGCCCCCTAAAGTGGGGTCTGAAAACTTGGTCCATATATCAAACACACTTGCACGTACATGTATGAAACTTGGTACACATTTAGACCTCATCGGGCCAAACAACTTTCGTGCTCATAGTTATGTGTCAGGCCAACAGGAAGTGAGCTATTATGGGTTGTTCGGAAAACGCATGCTCTGGAATTTAATATACTCCTCCGAGGCCATTGTTTCGATCATTGCCAAACTCGGTCAGCATGAAGAGAACATATCCAGGATGCTAAATTGCGAGCGGATTTTTGATATCTCGAAAAGTCTGGCCGTGGCGATGCAACGAATTTATGGCGAGAAAAGGGAAACAGGAAGTGTGTTTTAACTTGTGCAAACATTGACTGGTTTGGATGAAACTTCAGCTGTGTGTTCGTTGTAAGAGGCCGATCACATGGATATGACTTTTGTGAGTCAAAGTTATAGCGCCACCAACTGGCAGCAGGAAGTGTGTCACTTTCAAAAATGCTTTGAATCACCATATTTTTTTCACCCGATTTATTTCAAACTTCATCAGTATAATGTGAAAACATGACAGATAGAGACGTATGAAATGGATTCCTGAAATTTCAAATACTGTTGCTATGGCAACGTGTCAAAGTTTAATAATCTTTTGGCTGTTCTGAGGCTCTTAGCATGCTTGAAATTGCTTGAAACTGCTTGAAACTCAACACACACATCAGAGATGTCAGTCAGTACACATGGGCAAAGCCTCAGAAACGGGTGGGGATGAGGGGCTCTCTAGCGCCACCTTTTGACAAAAGTGAAGGGCTTCGTTTCATCTACAATCACCAAACTCAGTATATATATTGACCTCATCGAGCCGGACAACTTTCTAATTTACAGTCATTAGCTCCGACCAACAGGAAGTCAGATATTTTGGTTTGAAGGTGAATGTTTGGTTAAATCGGGGTCTGAGTTTTTACGTTCTCCTCGTAGGCGATTTATTCAATCTCCACCAAACTCGGTCAACATGAAACAAAGATACTGAAGATGCTAAAATGTGAACGGATATTGGATATCTCAAACGGTGTTTCCATGGCAAGGGATTAAATAAGGACAAAAAAGGGGAACAGAAATTCTCTGTGTCTGCTGCTCTCCCCTCAATGAACACAAGATGGCAGCATTGTATTAGTTTTGAAGCAGGATAAAAAAAAAACTTGTTTCTCTCTCTCTCTCTCTCTCTCTCTCTCTCTCTTGTTTGTGATTTTTGAGGACACAAATTTGTATAATGACATGGGTATTACACTGGTATTACAACGTGTATGTGTGTGTGTTTAAAAACATACTAAAACAATGTTTTATTCAAATGTAACCAAATAGCTTTAAAATAATCATACTATTTTTCAGATCAATATATTTATTTTATTTAATATATTTCTTCTGAATATTTATTCTCTGTCTGCCCTCCCCTCACTAAAAGGTAGCAGTGTTGTTATTTTTGAAACTCTCTCTCTCTGTGTGTGTGTGTGTGTGTGTGTGTGTGTGTGTGTGTGTGTGTGTGTGTGTGTGTGTGTGTGTGTGTGTGTGTGTGTGTGTGTGTGTGTGTGTGTGTGTGTGTGTGTGTGTGTGTGTGTGTGTGTGTGTGTGTGTGTGTGTGTGTGTGTGTGTGTGTGTGTGTGTGTGTGTGTGTGTGTGTGCTTGTTTATGTGATTTATTAGGGACACAAATTTGTATAATGACATGGGTATTACACTGTTATTACAACGTAGTGGTTAATGAGGACATTTCATGTGTCCCCGTAAATCAAAATAGCTTTAAAAGCATACTAAACAATGTTTTAATAAAAATGTAAAAATGCAGAATGTTTTCTGTGATGGTAGGTTTAGGGGTTGTGTGTGTGTGTGTGTGTGTGTGTGTGTGTGCGATATGTAGGCTTAGGGGTAGTGTAGGGGGATAGAATTTACAGTTTGTACAGTATAAAAACCATTAAGTCTATGGAATGCCCTCTGCCTGTCTTTCCCCTTCCCCCTCTCTATCACTCTCTCTCTCTCTGTGTGTGTGTGTGTGTGTGTGGAGGGGGGGGGGGGGTCTCTCTCTCACCCTGTGAGTATGTGTGTGTGCCTTTCTCTCAGTCCTTCCCCTCCCCCCTCACTCTCCCTCTATCATTGTGTGTGTGTGTGTGTGTGTGTGTGTGTGTGTGTGTGTGTGTGTGTGTGTGTGTGTGTGTGTGTGTGTGTGTGTGTGTGTGTGTGTGTGTGTGTGTGTGTGTGTGTGTGTGTGTGTGTGTGTGTGTGACTTTCTATTTATTTTTTATATTGGACCACACATATTGATTTCAAATATATTCAACATATTTTTTTCAGAGAGTGAAATAAAAAAAACTTTCTCCCACCATTTAGATTTGATTTCTTTTTGTTGTTAAAATCTTGTGAACCTTGTTCAATGTGCAGAGTGCATCTCTCTCAGTCCTTCCCCTCCCCCCTCACTCTCAGGCTCACCCTGGGTGTGTGTGTGTGTGTTTGAGTTAGACATGTGCCGGTAAACGGTAATACGATATACCGCAATAATGAACATGCACAATATTGTTATCGTGGGCACTTCAAAATACCGTGAATAATTATTTATTACGAATTATTCAGATTTTTAGAATGTATTTTAAGAATACTTTACCCGTCAACCGTTTAATATGAACAACGCGTCAAAGAGGAACTCGCACTGATGTAAACAGACCGTTCATGAGCCGAGCACATGGCGGAAGGCGTGAAGACGCACTGAAGTGCACATTCACTTTCAGACAGCAGAGGGCGCTGATGGAACAGCAGAAATACAGCCGTTTCCCCAGTAATCACAATCCGGTGCTCGTCATCACATAACCTAATACTTAAAGACTTAAAGTCATTTTCAAACTTTTTTTTTTTTTAAGTTTTAAATTACATGCCCTAGATATTGTTTGAATATGTTCTGACTGTGTTCAATCACACACTTTACAATATGGCTCCATTATTTAACATTAGTTCATTCATTAACAAACTGACAATGAAAAATACTTCTAAAGCATGTATGAATCTTAGTTAAATGTACATTTCAGCATTTAATAACACATTATTAAAATCAAAAGTTGTAACTATTATTTAATGGACCTGAGCTTACACTAACAGTTGCTTTTTTAAACTAACAGTATCAAAGAAGAATAACTTCTGTAAAAATGTAGCTATTCGCTCTTTGTTAATGTTAATGCATTAACTGGCGAGACATTATTGTAAAGTGTTACCTATTGTTCTTTATAATTCTTTAGCACTTTAATCTGTTTCAAATATTTGTTTACTTTATACATTTTTGTGTATTGCTTTATTGTATTTAAATGTTTGGTTCTTTTGTTATAATAAAGTTTTTAAACCTGTTATAGTATGACAACACTTTTTTTGCAACTTTTTTTAAATATCGTGATAATACCGTATACCGTGATAAAAGCTTCAGCAATTAATCGCAACATGAAAATTTGATACTGGCACATGCCTAGTTTGAGTGTGTGCGCGCACGTGTGGTGTGTGTGTGTGTGTGTGTGGGGGGGGGGGGGGGTGTCTCTCTCACCCTGTGAGTTTGTGTGTGTGCCTTTCTCTCTCGGAATGATAATTTAACCCTTTCGTATCATAGACTATTACAAAAAACTATCACTTTAGTGTGAATAAGTAAAAAAGAACTACAAACACCTTGAATTAAATACTGGCCTTCTAGACTTACAAAATTTTGAGCAGGAAAATATAACTTTTATTTATTTTATCCTATGACATTAAAATTAATCTAGATTTAAATTACATCATGGGTGTGGCTTGTGGTGATAGTGGCACCAGTTGCTGCGGTAAATGTGGCATATTCGAGCGATTCTAAAATATTCTCCTGTTCAAATGCATATTGCCTGCCGTGCACAGTTAAGCTGATGCCACCGGCGTGGCGGTGCCACCGGCTTGGGCCCGTCATCGCTGCTCGCAGCTTTAATTATTATTATTATTTTATCGACTTCTCGGGCACTTTTGGGGCCCTTACCATGCTCAAAAACTCTCGAAACTTTGCACACACATCGGAATGCGCGGCCATCAGAGCCGGGCTGAAGCTGGTACCCGGGCGTGGCAGGGGGGCTCGACAGCGCCCCCTAAAGTGGGGTCTGAAAACTTGGTCTATATATCAAACACACTTGCACGTACATGTATGAAACTCGGTACACATATAGACCTCATCGGGCCAAACAACTTTCGTGCTCTAAGTTACGTGTCAGCCCAACAGGAAGTGAGCTAATATGGGTTGTTCTGAAAACACATGCTCTGGAATTTAATATACTCCTCCGAGGCCATTGTTTCAATCAGTGCCAAACTCGGTCAGCATGAAGTCAAGACACAGAGGATGCTAAATTGCGAACGGATTTTTGATATCTTAAACGGTTTGGCCGTGGCGAAGCAACGAATTTATGGCGAGAAAAGGTAAACAGGAAGTGTGTAATAACTTGTGCAAACATTGACTGATTTGGATGAAACTTCAGCTGTGTGTTCGTTGTAAGAGGCCGATCACATGGATATGACTTTTGTGAGTCAAAGTTATAGCGCCACCAACTGGCAGCAGGAAGTGTGTCACTTTCAAAAATGCTTTGAATCACCATCTTATTTTCACACGATTGACTTCAAACTTCATCAGTATAATGTGAAAACATGACAGATAGAGACATATGAATGAATTCCTGATATTTCAAATAATGCTGCCATGGCAACATGTCAAAGTTTAATAATGTTTTTGACTGTTTGTGTGCCCTCCCCTCTATCACCAAAAGGGGGCAGTGTTGTATTATTTTTGAAACTCCCTTTCTCTCTCTCTCTCTCTCTGTGCTTGCTTATGTGATTTATGAGGACACAAATGTGTATGATGACATGGCTATTGGTATTACAACGTAGTGGTTAATGTGGACATGAACTATGACACTATATCACTACAGAACTCATTTTCTAAATCACATTTGAGTTACAATTCTTATCATCTGACAGCCGTGATTTCATGTACTCATTCAGACAGAACTCTTTTTTTAAAACAGAGGAGTGTGAGTGTGTTTTCTATACATGTGCTTTACAGAAGGTCATGTGCTGTGTTTGCAAAGATCACTTTTGACACATTTGTCTTTAAATTCATTATTTACTGACATAGTTCAAATTTATTTTTAAAAAAAATTCACATTATTTTCTACAAGTGTCTGTTTATAAGTGTCTTTTTTTCACAGAAAGTTTTTGTTTGAACGTGAATATTTGTATAATTCAGGGTCTGAGTTTTTACGTTCTCCTCGTAGGTGATTTATTCAATCTCCACCAAACTCGGTCAACGTGAAACGGAAGCTTAACGCATTAAAAATATTTAACGCAAATAACACAGCGTCCGTTTTTATATCCATTTTTGCTTAGCGTTACATGATCACGCTCCTATTCATGTACATGCTTCCAAGCGCGACAAGACACAAGAGAGCGCGCTGTATGCCAGTGTCCTGTCTGTGTGTGTGTTAGTGTCCTGTCTGTGTGTGTGTGTGTGTGTGTGTCCTGTCTGTGTGTGTGTGTATGTGTATGTGTGTGTGTCAGTGTCCTATCTGTGTGGATGCGTCTCATGTCAGCTATTCAAGGGACACTGACACACACGCACACACACACACACACACACACACACTCGATGCATAGATAGACTCGCGTCAGTTTCCTGCTCACATCGAGTTCTCTTTTGCCTAGGGTTGCCAACTCTCACGCATTTGGCGTGACACTCACGCTTTCAGGCTCTGTCTCACGCTCTCACGCTGCCCAACTTAATCTCACGCCAAATTGCCAAACCTGCTTTTGATATTAAACAATGTCTAAGCTTTTACATTTTTTAAAGTTTTAATGCGAAATTCAAACAATAAATAGCGTTTTGGCGCTAATATGGCATAACAGTTAAAGCCAGAGTGTTGAAAAACCATTCGGAGTTGCGACATGTTCTATCATCTCCCGGCGGCGCGCGCAGTCGTGCTTCACAGAAATCTCAATACTTCTAGCGCTGTGTCAATACATTTGAATGGCTTGATACACAACAGCTCCACTTTACAGGGGTTTGCAGCAAGTTTTGGTAAACAGTACAGCATAGTGTGCATTGATTATTACATCAACCATACAGGATCGTTTTATAATGGAGAGTAATGCAACAATGTTAACATTAATGTTAATGTTTTTTATTGTACTTAGCCTTCAGGTATTCCATACTAATTGGTCATACTCATACTAATTGATGGTCAAATGTGACCATACACCTTAACTATTTTTCAATTAAATAAATGTTCTATATTTTAGTTCAATAATATTTATTGAATATTTTGAGGAGATCTTTTGGTACTAAATACTAGTTGTGCAATATTTATTGTCAATAATGACCACTTAAAATATTTTTCTTCTAATATTTGTATTATTTATATTACAATTAGTATAGTAATAAGGTTAAATTAGAGAATTATTTTTCAAAGAGGCAAATTAGAGTCATTTTGTGGAGTCAGCCTGTCATTAATGTTCATCAAAGAACAACGGGAACAGAGAAAATTGTAGCTTTAATGATGATTCATCTATATTTCATTTATTATTTATACAGTTAAGGAAGGTTTGATAACTATTACATTTCTGTATAACAGGGAAGGCCATGGGTAAATATAACATTTATTATTTTCATTTATTATTTATTTATTCCATTTATTATCATTTATTATTACTATACTCTCCTTGAAGTTTACTTCCCGCTACTTTTTCCCTCTTCCTCCCAACCGCGCGGCTGCAACTGTCTTCTTCTTCTTCGATAGTAGCCTAAGCCAGTGTTTCCCAACCTTTTTTCAGTCATTTTATCATACGTTACGCTAGGGGTGTAACGGTACAGATTGCTCACGGTTCGGTTTGTATCACGGTTTAAGGTTCACCGTTTCGGTACGGTTCAGTATTTGCTATGTTCAGGGAAAAAAGGACTACTGTCAAATAAAACAAAAGAAAATAATAAGAACAAATCATTTAAATACAAGCAGCAGCACAAATAAATACTATTGAGCAAAGATACTAATAAAATAAACTATGCTTTTCAGGTTTTTCAGGTACGTCTAACATTAGTTTTCAGGTAGGCCTACAGAAATTGATCAAATGTAAAATAACATTGCATATATGACTGTATAAATTAAAGATTAATCCTATTAAACTTACAAAAGTTATTCAATCAAGAGCAGTGAGTGATGCCCTGCCCTGCCCTGTGGCTATTTATAATAAACTTCCATAAAATGTAGACACGCATCTTACTCTTACCTGACACTGATATTAAAATCATCTTTGCAGTTTCTGTGATTTGGCTCCATTTATACATTTTTTATTAAAAAAATTTTATTGGACCACCCATATTGAAATTAAAGCATGTTTTATGGTGCATAAGATTGGTGCACAAATGGTAGCTAAGGTAGCTCAAAAACACATGAAGAGAAGTGTTAGAATAAAACAACATCAGCATTCGAATGGTATTCTGAACTCATTCCAATTTGACCTTTGACATAATCTGACATGAAATTCATATAAATTTAATTGATCTCATAGATGTGGCTGTTGTGGTTTGTGGTCATAGCAGCACCAACTGCTGCAGTTAATGTGGTGAATTCAGATGACTTTGACATAGTCCTTTTATGTTTTCCCATTTTAAATGCCTATTGCCTGCCGTGCACAGTTAAACTGATGCCACCGGGGTGGCGGTGCCACCGGCTTGGGCCCGTCATCGCTGCTCGCAGCTTTAATTAGGGCCCAAGCCCTGAAAGGGCGCAGAGCCCTATTGTTCTTCCTCAGATTATTAGGGCCCAAGCCCTGAAAGGGCGCAGAGCCCTATTGTTCTTCCTCAGATTATTCTTTGTTTTTTTTTTTTGTTTTTTTGTTTTTTTTTTCGACTTCTCGGGTACT
Source organism: Gobio gobio (assembly GCF_949357685.1). Taxonomy (NCBI): domain Eukaryota; kingdom Metazoa; phylum Chordata; class Actinopteri; order Cypriniformes; family Gobionidae; genus Gobio; species Gobio gobio. Next base: position 30,561,885 of record NC_137104.1, on the reverse strand, counting down.
TTTGGGGCACTTAACATGCTCGAAAACTCTTGAAACTTCGCACAGGCGTCGGAATGCGCGGCCATCAGAGCCGGGCTGAAGCTGGTACCCGGGCGTGGCAGGGGGGCTCGACAGCGCCCCCTAAAGTGGGGTCTGAAAACTTGGTCCATATATCAAACACACTTGCACGTACATGTATGAAACTTGGTACACATTTAGATCTCATCGGGCCGAACAACTTTCGTGCTCATAGTTATGTGTCAGCCCAACAGGAAGTGAGCTATTATGGGTTGTTCGGAAAACGCATGCTCTGGAATTTAATATACTCCTCCGAGGCCATTGTTTCGATCATCGCCAAACTCGGTCAGCATGAAGAGAACATATCCAGGATGCTAAATTGCGAGCGGATTTTTGATATCTCGAAAAGTCTGGCCGTGGCGATGCAACGAATTTATGGCGAGAAAAGGGAAACAGGAAGTGTGTAATAACTTGTGCAAACATTGACTGGTTTGGATGAAACTTCAGCTGTGTGTTCGTTGTAAGAGGCCGATCACATGGATATGACTTTTGTGAGTCAAAGTTATAGCGCCACCAACTGGCAGCAGGAAGTGTGTCACTTTCAAAAATGCTTTGAATCACCATCTTATTTTCACCAGATTTATTTCAAACTTCATCAGTATAATGTGAAAACATGACAGATAGAGACGTATGAAATGGATTCCTGAAATTTCAAATACTGTTGCCATGGCAACGTGTCAAAGTTTAATAATCTTTTGGCTGTTCTGAGGCTCTTAGCATGCTTGAAATTGCTTGAAACTGCTTGAAACTCAACACACACATCAGAGATGTCAGTCAGTACACATGGGCAAAGCCTCAGAAACGGGCGGGGATGAGGGGCTCTCTAGCGCCACCTTTTGACAAAAGTGAAGGGCTTCGTTTCATCTACAATCACCAAACTCAGTATATATATTGACCTCATCGAGCCGGACAACTTTCTAATTTACAGTCATTAGCTCCGACCAACAGGAAGTCAGATATTTTGGTTTGAAGGTAAATTTTTGGTTAAATCGGGGTCTGAGTTTTTACGTTCTCCTTGTAGGCGATTTATTCAATCTCCACCAAACTCGGTCAACATGAAACAAAGATACTGAAGATGCTAAAATGTGAACGGATATTGGATATCTCAAACGGTGTTTCCATGGCAAGGGATTAAATAAGGACAAAAAAGGGGAACAGAAATTCTCTGTGTCTGCTGCTCTCCCCTCAATGAACACAAGATGGCAGCATTGTATTAGTTTTGAAGCAGGATAAAAAAAAACTTGTTTCTCTCTCTCTCTCTCTCTCTCTCTCTTGTTTGTGATTTATGAGGACACAAATTTGTATAATGACATGGGTATTACACTGGTATTACAACGTGTATGTGTGTGTGTTTAAAAACATACTAAAACAATGTTTTATTAAAATGTAACCAAATAGCTTTAAAATAATCATACTATTTTTCAGATCAATATATTTATTTTATTTCTTCTGAATATTTATTCTCTGTCTGCCCTCCCCTCACTAAAAGGTAGCAGTGTTGTTCTGAGGCTCTTAGCATGCTTGAAATTGCTTGAAACTGCTTGAAACTCAACACACACATCAGAGATGTCAGTCAGTCAACTTTCTAATTTACAGTCATTAGCTCCGACCAACAGGAAGTCAGATATTTTGGTTTGAACGTGAATATTGGTATAATTCAGGCTCTGAGTTTTTACGTTCTCCTCGTAGGCGATTTATTCAATCTCCACCAAACTCGGTCAACATGAAACAAAGATACGGAAGATGCTAAAATGCGAACGGATTTTGGATATCTCAAACGGTGTTGCCATGCCGAGGGATTAAATAAGGACAAAAAAGGGGAATGTGTGCTGCCCTTCCCTCAATGAACACAAGATGGCAGCATTGTCTTAGTTTTGAAGCAGGATAAAAAAAAACCTTGTTTCTCTCTCTCTCTCTCTCTCTCTCTCTCTCTCTGTGTGTGTGTGTGTGTGTGTGTGTGTGTGTGTGTGTGTGTGTGTGCTTCTGTGATTTCTGAGGACATACATTTGTAGACATTTCATGTGTCCCCGTACATATATTGTTCTCTTCGAGCCGGACAACTTTCTAATTTAACTAATCTAATTTAACTAATTTAAAACTTTCTAATTTTAAATAAAAACGTCATGTGCTGTGTTTGCCAAGATCACGTATGATGCATATGCAGGGTATATGCAGGAATCCTGAAGTAAATTTTAATACCTTTTTAAGACTTTTTTAAGACCTTCTCAAAATATTTAAAGACCTCATCGGCGATGAGAACTACTGTAGAGCAATAAAATAAAAATATATAATCATAAGCTATAACAAAAATATATATTAAATTAGGTGAGTGGATAGTTAAAAAAAATTGCAATTACAAAAAGTAATTCTTGAAAAAACATCTCTGGACTAATTATCTTATCACCTGACAGCCGTGATTCCATGTACTCATTCAGACAGAACTCTTTTTTAAAACAGAGGAGTGTGAGTGTGTTTTCTATACATGTGCTTTAAGGTCATGTGCTGTGTTTGCAAAGATCACTTTTGACACATTTGTCTTTAAATTCATTATTTACTGGCATAGTTCAAATTTATTTTAAAACAAAATTCACATTATTTTCTACAAGTGTCTGTTTATAAGTGTCTTTTTTTCACAGAAAGTTTTTGTTTGAACGTGAATATTTGTATAATTCAGGGTCTGAGTTTTTACGTTCTCCTCGTAGGCGATTTATTCAATCTCCACCAAACTCGGTCAACGTGAAACGGAAGCTTAACGCATTAAAAATATTTAACGCAAATAACGCAGCGTCCGTTTTTATATCCATTTTTGCTTAGCGTTACATGATCACGCTCCTATTCATGTAAATGCTTCCAAGCGCGACAAGACACAAGAGAGCGCGCTGTATGCCAGTGTCCTGTCTGTGTGTGTGTGTGTGTGTGTGTGTGTGTCAGTGTCCTGTCTGTGTGTGTGTGTATGTGTGTGTGTGTGTGTGTGTGTGTGTGTGTGTCAGTGTCCTGTCTGTGTGGATGCGTCTCATGTCCGCTAATCAAGGGACACTGACACACACACACACACACACACACACACACACACACACACACACACACACACACACACACACACACACACACACACCAGGCCCGTCGCGACAAGGCAGGCAAACCAAGCAATTGCTTGGGGCCCCGAGCTGGCCTGGGGCCCCAAGACACCGACAGGTTAAGAATAAAATGAAACGACAAACTGTGTGAGCGCCCCATTGATAGTCAATGCAGTAAAGTGCAATGACACTGTTATCGGGATCCCCCTTAAGGGCCCCTCTCAGTAGTCGCTGACAGCAGCCAACCACGCGATCTCTGCTGCGGCAAAATACAAAACATCCTCGGATTTGAAGCGGAATTTTATGCTTCAGGAAGCCAGAAAAATAAAATAGAGAAAGGAAGAGGAGGATAAGAAAAAAAACAAGATAGCGGTATGTGATAAATTACACTGGATAAAATAGCTCTACTTGTCTTGTACAAAAATGGTGTAAGTTTGCAGCAGGTAGGCTAGCAAAAATATGTTTATGTTAGCTATCGTTACCTGCCTGACGGCAAATGCTGCTTGTAACGAACAGTTAGAGCAACTTTTTTTTTTTCGAACAGACGAAATTACATGAGATTGCTATAGCTTTGTAATATGTTTTTATGAAAGTGGCATAGCATGCTATACTAACTAGTATTTATGCTATGCATAAATAACCTGGAATAGTTAATATAGCATGCTATATTAACAATTATTATAAACATTATTTAACCAGAAAGAGGCAGAGGAACATTATTTTTTTCCATAGCTTATCTTAATGTGCTAGTGTCGGGATATACGGTAGTGACAGTTTGCAAATATGACATTATTTTTATAAGTTACCAATGGATCTTGAACAATTACTTTATTCTGTGGCAATTTTTACACTGTTACATTTTGAAGTACAGTATCAGGACAACCCACATGTTTTACTGATACTGTTTATTAACTATTTATCAAGGTATTATAGTCATCTGTTGCAACTTTATAATAACCATCTAGATAATGTTTATAGACAGTTTACAAACCAACTAGTAACCCTTAAGTATTCCCAAAGTGTTAGGAATATCTGGTCTGTCTATCTATGTAATGTTTATAGATGTTTTAAAAATGGTTAAAGGTTTACACATTTTTTTTTAATGATACAGTGGTGTTTTTTGCAAATGTTTTCAAATTTTATGGACAGTCTCTATGTCCATTTTGCTTGGGGCCCCCAAATTTCTTCAAACGGCCCTGTGTGTGTGTGTGTGTGTGTGTGTGTGTGATATGTAGGTTTAGGGGTAGTGTAGGGGGATAGAATGTACAGTTTGTACAGTATAAAAACTAGGGGTGTAACGATTCATCTACTACATCGATGTATCGATTTATTTTCCTATGATCTAACTACATCGATCTGTGCTCGGCAAGTTGGCCTTCCGGACGACATATATCGATCTAACATCGTTTTAAAAGGTAATCAATCGATTGTATCGATCATAGGAAATAACGCATTGGATTTAAGCACGTCAGACTTTATATGGATGTTTTTTCTTAGCACTTTTAATGATAAAGGCGTTAAACGTTACTCGATTCAGTCTGCCTATCTGTGACATCATCGCAACGCACCAGCAGCAGCGCTCATTGAAATGAATGGGATTGTGTCGCTTTGTCGCTGCGTGTTGCTGGCGGTGTGAACGGGGCTTGAGAAAACAAAACATAGCATGGCGCATGGCAGAGGAGAAGCCAACGAGCGAGAAATTATCAAGCCACCAGGAGAAAGCGCTACCTGTACTTTCAACCCTTGCTTGTTACCTGTGCATTCCTGACACCAGTGTGCCAGCAGAGCGAGTTTTTAGCACTGCTGGCGACATAGTGAACGCACAGAGAAGTGTTCTGCGGTCAGATCATGGTGATATTTTTGAAAAAGAAATCTGTAGAGTCATTGAAGAGTAGTTGGTTACATTTTATCTTTTGTTAAATATTGTTTGTTTATTAAACTGAGAGTAGTAGCAGGCCAGTTTATTCAATCTGAAGAAATGTTGGTTGCACTTTATTTTTGATATTAATATTGTATTTGTATTATTTTAATGTTGAAAAACAACAGCAAAAGTAGCAGGTAAACTTACTATTAATTAAACCTGAAGAGAAGTTAGTTGCACTTTATTTTTTATATTAATATTGTAATATTTTTATGTTGGAAAACAAAAGCAGAAGTAGCAGGTTAACCTACTGTTGAAATGTTGGTTGCACTTACTGTGCTTTTATTGAATATGTATTGAATATTGAAAATGAGAGCAGAAAAGGTTATCTTCCTGTTAATTCAACCTAAACTGTTGGTTGCACTTTATTCAAATAAAATTTTAATGCATTTGCCATTAATTGTTGTTTACTTGTTTGTTTATATCCATAATTAATTGATATACCGGATTCCCTTACAAGAAACAACAGGAATCTTGGAAATTTCATCTGCACTGACCAGTATCCAGATATTTATTTCAGTCACACAATTTTTGGCTAAAAAGTTACTGAATCGATTTCAAGTCACTGAATCGTTTCGGATCGTATCGTTCTAAATTAACCAATATCGTCCTTGAATTGTATCGACAACCTCAAATCGTGATACGAATCGTTACACCCCTAATAAAAACCATTAAGTCTATGGAATGCCCTCTGCCTGTCTTTCCCCCTCTCCCTCACTCTCACTCTATCACTGTGTGTGTGTGTGTGTGTGTGTGTGTGTGTGTGTGTGTGTGTGTGTGTGTGTGTGTGTGTGTGTGTGTGTGTGTGTGTGTGTGTGTGTGTGTGTGTGTGTGTGTGTGTGTGTGTGTGTGTGTGTGTGTGTGTGTGTGTGTGTGTGTGTGTGTGTGTGTGTGTGTGTGTGTGTGTGTGTGTGTGTGGGCATGTTTTCGTGAAATATCAGGACACAAATGTGTATAATGACATGGGTATGACATAGGTATTACAAAAAGAGGGTGAAATATGAGGACGTTCCCCATGTCCTCACTTTTCAAAATGCTTATAAATCACACAGAACAAGTTTTTTTTCACAGAAAGTGAACTGCACAGTCTCCTGTGAGGGTTAGGTTTAGGGGCAGGGGCAGTGTAAGGGGATAGAAAATACGGTTTGTACAGTATAAAAACCATTACGCCTATGGAATGTCCTCACATTTCACAAAAACAAACATGTGTGTGTGTGTGTGTGTGTGTGTGTGTGTGTGCGTGTGTGTGTGTGTGTGTGTGTGTGTGTGTGTGTGTGTGTGTGTGTGTGTGTGTGTGTGTGTGTGTGTGTGTGTGTGTGTGTGTGTGTGACTTTCTCTCTTGATGATGATAATTTAACCCTTTTTATATAGGCTATCACAAATAACTTTCACTTGAAATAAAAACGTCATGTGATGTGTTTGCCAAGATCACGGAGGATGCATATGTCTTTAAATTAATTATTTACTGATATAATATAAATGTTTTAAAACATAAATTTCACATGATTTTATAAAAGTGGCTATTTATAATAAACTTCCATAAAATGTAGACACGCATCTTACTCTTACCTAACACTGATATTAAAATCATCTTTGCTGTTTCTGTGATTTGGTTCCATTTATTAATTTTGTCATTTATTTTTTATATTGGACCACACATATTGATTTCAAATATATTCAAAATAATTTTTTCAGAGAGTGAAATAAAAAAAACTTTCTCCCACCATTTAGATTTTATTTATTTTTGTTGTTAAAATCTTGTGAATCTTGTTCAATGTGCAGATTGCCTCTCTCTCAGTCCTTCCCCTCCCCCCTCACTCTCAGGCTCACCCTGTGTGTGTTTGAGTGTGTGTGCGCGCACGTGTGTGTGGGGGGGGGAGGGGGGGGGGTGTCTCTCTCACCCTGTGAGTTTGTGTGTGTGCCTTTCTCTCTGGGAATGATAATTTAACCCTTTCGTATCATAGACTATCACAAAAAACTATCACTTTAGTGTGAATTAGTAAAAAAGAACTACAAACACCTTGAATTAAATACTGGCCTTCTGGACTTACAAAATTTTGAGCAGGAAAAGATAACTTTTATCTATTTTATCCTATGACATTAAAATTAATCTAGATTTAAATTACATCATGGGTGTGGCTTGTGGTGATAGTGGCACCAGTTGCTGCGGTAAATGTGGCATATTCGAGCGATTCTAAAATATTCTCCTGTTTAAATGCATATTGCCTGCCGTGCACAGTTAAGCTGATGCCACCGGCGTGGTGGTGCCACCGGCTTGGGCCCGTCATCGCTGCTCGCAGCTTTAATTCTTTGTTTTTTTTTTTTTTTTTTTTTTTTTTTTGACTTCTCTGGTACTTTTGGGGCACTTAACATGCTCGAAAACTCTTGAAACTTCGCACAGGCGTCGGAATGCGCGGCCATCAGAGCCGAGCTGAAGCTGGTACCCGGGCGTGGCAGGGGGGCTCGACAGCGCCCCCTTAAGTGGGGTCTGAAAACTTGGTCCATATATCAAACACACTTGCACGTACATGTATGAAACTTGGTACACATTTAGATCTCATCGGGCCGAACAACTTTCGTGCTCATAGTTATGTGTCAGCCCAACAGGAAGTGAGCTATTATGGGTTGTTCGGAAAACGCATGCTCTGGAATTTAATATACTCCTCCGAGGCCATTGTTTCGATCATTGCCAAACTCGGTCAGCATGAAGAGAACATATCCAGGATGCTAAATTGCGAGCGGATTTTTGATATCTCGAAAAGTCTGGCCGTGGCGATGCAACGAATTTATGGCGAGAAAAGGGAAACAGGAAGTGTGTTATAACTTGTGCAAACATTGACTGGTTTGGATGAAACTTCAGCTGTGTGTTCGTTGTAAGAAGCCGATCACATGGATATGACTTTTGTGAGTCAAAGTTATAGCGCCACCAACTGGCAGCAGGAAGTGTGTCACTTTCAAAAATGCTTTGAATCACCATCTTATTTTCACCAGATTTATTTCAAACTTCATCAGTATAATGTGAAAACATGACAGATAGAGACGTATGAAATGGATTCCTGAAATTTCAAATACTGTTGCCATGGCAACGTGTCAAAGTTTAATAATCTTTTGGCTGTTCTGAGGCTCTTAGCATGCTTGAAATTGCTTGAAACTGCTTGAAACTCAACACACACATCAGAGATGTCAGTCAGTACACATGGGCAAAGCCTCAGAAACGGGCGGGGATGAGGGGCTCTCTAGCGCCACCTTTTGACAAAAGTGAAGGGCTTCGTTTCATCTACAATCACCAAACTCAGTACATATATTGACCTCATCGAGCCGGACAACTTTCTAATTTACAGTCATTAGCTCCGACCAACAGGAAGTCAGATATTTTGGTTTGAAGGTAAATTTTTGGTTAAATCGGGGTCTGAGTTTTTACGTTCTCCTTGTAGGCGATTTATTCAATCTCCACCAAACTCGGTCAACATGAAACAAAGATACTGAAGATGCTAAAATGTGAACGGATATTGGATATCTCAAACGGTGTTTCCATGGCAAGGGATTAAATAAGGACAAAAAAGGGGAACAGAAATTCTCTGTGTCTGCTGCTCTCCCCTCAATGAACACAAGATGGCAGCATTGTATTAGTTTTGAAGCAGGATAAAAAAAAACTTGTTTCTCTCTCTCTCTCTCTCTCTCTTGTTTGTGATTTATGAGGACACAAATTTGTATAATGACATGGGTATTACACTGGTATTACAACGTGTATGTGTGTGTGTTTAAAAACATACTAAAACAATGTTTTATTAAAATGTAACCAAATAGCTTTAAAATAATCATACTATTTTTCAGATCAATATATTTATTTTATTTAATATATTTCTTCTGAATATTTATTCTCTGTCTGCCCTCCCCTCACTAAAAGGTAGCAGTGTTGTTCTGAGGCTCTTAGCATGCTTGAAATTGCTTGAAACTGCTTGAAACTCAACACACACATCAGAGATGTCAGTCAGTCAACTTTCTAATTTACAGTCATTAGCTCCGACCAACAGGAAGTCAGATATTTTGGTTTGAACGTGAATATTGGTATAATTCAGGCTCTGAGTTTTTACGTTCTCCTCGTAGGCGATTTATTCAATCTCCACCAAACTCGGTCAACATGAAACAAAGATACGGAAGATGCTAAAATGCGAACGGATTTTGGATATCTCAAACGGTGTTGCCATGCCGAGGGATTAAATAAGGACAAAAAAGGGGAATGTGTGCTGCCCTTCCCTCAATGAACACAAGATGGCAGCATTGTCTTAGTTTTGAAGCAGGATAAAAAAAAACCTTGTTTCTCTCTCTCTCTCTCTCTCTCTCTCTCTGTGTGTGTGTGTGTGTGTGTGTGTGTGTGTGTGTGTGTGTGTGTGTGTGTGTGTGTGTGTGTGTGTGTGTGTGTGTGTGTGTGTGTGTGTGTGTGTGTGTGTGTGTGTGTGTGTGTGTGTGTGTGTGTGTGTGTGTGTGTGTGTGTGTGTGTGTGTGTGCTTCTGTGATTTCTGAGGACATACATTTGTAGACATTTCATGTGTCCCCGTACATATATTGTTCTCTTCGAGCCGGACAACTTTCTAATTTAACTAATCTAATTTAACTAATTTAAAACTTTCTAATTTTAAATAAAAACGTCATGTGCTGTGTTTGCCAAGATCACGTATGATGCATATGCAGGGTATATGCAGGAATCCTGAAGTAAATTTTAATACCTTTTTAAGACTTTTTTAAGACCTTCTCAAAATATTTAAAGACCTCATCGGCGATGAGAACTACTGTTGAGCAATAAAATGTGTGTGTGTGTGTGTGTGTGTGTGTGTGTGTGTGTGTGTGTGTGTGTGTGTGTGTGTGTGTGTGTGTGTGTGTGTCAGTGTCCTGTCTGTGTGGATGCGTCTCATGTCAGCTAATCAAGGGACACTGACACACACACACACACACACACACACACACACTCGACGCATAGATAGACACGCGTTAGTTTCCTGCTCACATCGAGTTCTCTTTTGCTCTTGAACAACCAATAACACAGAGGATTTTGAGTATTCTCATATTAGAGTCTTAAATTAGTTAAATAACGTCTTAAATGAACTTAAAGAGTTGTGAGGAAATGAGATGCGCGGGACCGCGCGTGAGATCCGCTGTTGTTCTTAAAGTGACAGTAGCACTGATGATGCCTGTCATTAATGTTCATCAAAGAACAACGGGAACAGAGAAAATTGTAGCTTTAATGATGATTCATCTATATTTGATTTATTATTTATGCAGTTAAGGAAGGTTTGATAACTATTACATTTCTGTATAACAGGTAAGGCCATGGGTAAATATAACATTTATTATTTTGGGTTTATGTAAAGATTGTTTTAAGTTCACTTAAATTAAAAGTTGTTTTTTAAAGCCTAATAAATGTTGAAATTGGGAGCTTTCAGTTATACTGTAATGTAACGTCATTAATGTTTCATAGAGACTTTAGTATCAGTGATACTGGCCTTCATTCATAAAAAATGACAACACAACACATATTTACAATATGCTGTCTTTAAATTGTTTCTAAATTAATTTGGAGAGTAACTGAAATTATTACAATATCAAAATATTAAAAACTTAAAATATTAAAAACTTGCGATTAATCGCGATTAATTACAGAAAAAAATGTGATTAATTAGTTAATTTTTTTGTTAACGATGCCCAGCACTAATATATATATTATAAATATTTCTTTGAATAATCTATTGTGCCTGTGTGTGCTGCCCTTCTCTCAATGAACAAAAGATGGCAGCATTGTGTTAGTTTTGAAACAGGATAAAAAAAACATTCCATGTCTTTCTTTCTGCCACTCTCTCTTAGGCTTTCACAAATAACTATCACTTGAAATAAAAACGTCATGTGCTGTGTTTGCCAAGATCACATATGATGCAGATGTCTTTTAATGAATAATTTACTGATATAATTTAAATGTATTAAAAGTAAATTTCACATGGTTTTCTAAAAGTGGCTGTTTATAATAAACTTCCATAAAATGTAGACACGTATCTTACTCTTACCTGACACTGATATTAAAATCATCTTTGCATTTTACTGTGATTTGGCTCAATTTATAAAATTTTTTATAAAAAAAAATTTATTGGACCACCCATATTGAAATGAAAGCACGCTTTATGGTGCATAAGATTGGTGCACAAACGGTAGCTAAGGTAGGTCAAAAACACATGAAGAGAAATGTTAGGATAATACAACATCAGCATTTGAATGGTATTGTGAACTCATTCCAATTTGACCTTTGACATCATCTGACATGAAATTAATTTAAATTTAATTGATCTCATAGATGTGGCTGTTGTGGTTCGTTGTCATAGCAGCACCAACTGCTGCAGTTAATGTGGTGAATTCAGATGACTTTGACATAGTCCTTTTAGTTTTTCCAATTTTAAATGCCTATTGCCTGCTGTGCACAGTTAAGCTGATGCCACCGGCGTGGCGGTGCCACCGGCTTGGGCCCGTCATCGCTGCTCGCAGCTTTAATTAGGGCCCAAGCCCAAAGGGCGCAGAGCCCTATTGTTCTTCCTCTGTTTCTTATTATTATTAGGGCCCAAGCCCTGAAAGGGCGCAGAGCCCTATTGTTCTTCCTCAGATTATTAGGGCCCAAGCCCTGAAAGGGCGCAGAGCCCTATTGTTCTTCCTCTGTTTCTTATTATTAGGGCCCAAGCCCTGAAAGGGCGCAGAGCCCTATTGTTCTTCCTCAGATTATTCTTTGTTTTTTTTTTGTTTTTTTTTATTTTTTTTTTCGACTTCTCGGGTACTTTTGGGGCACTTAACATGCTCGAAAACTCTTGAAACTTCGCACAGGCGTCGGAATGCGCGGCCATCAGAGCCGGGCTGAAGCTGGTACCCGGGCGTGGCAGGGGGGCTCGACAGCGCCCCCTAAAGTGGGGTCTGAAAACTTGGTCCATATATCAAACACACTTGCACGTACATGTATGAAACTCGGTACACATATAGACCTCATCGGGCCGAACAACTTTCGTGCTCATAGTTATGTGTCAGCCCAACAGGAAGTGAGCTATTATGGGTTGTTCGGAAAACGCATGCTCTGGAATTTAATATACTCCTCCGAGGCCATTGTTTCGATCATTGCCAAACTCGGTCAGCATGAAGAGAACATATCCAGGATGCTAAATTGCGAGCGGATTTTTGATATCTCGAAAAGTCTGGCCGTGGCGATGCAACGAATTTATGGCGAGAAAAGGGAAACAGGAAGTGTGTTATAACTTGTGCAAACATTGACTGGTTTGGATGAAACTTCAGCTGTGTGTTTGTTATAAGAAGCCGATCACATGGATATGACTTTTGTGAGTCAAAGTTATAGCGCCACCAACTGGCAGCAGGAAGTGTGTCACTTTCAAAAATGCTTTGAATCACCATCTTATTTTCACCAGATTTATTTCAAACTTCATCAGTATAATGTGAAAACATGACAGATAGAGACGTATGAAATGGATTCCTGAAATTTCAAATACTGTTGCCATGGCAACGTGTCAAAGTTTAATAATCTTTTGGCTGTTCTGAGGCTCTTAGCATGCTTGAAATTGCTTGAAACTGCTTGAAACTCAACACACACATCAGAGATGTCAGTCAGTACACATTGGCAAAGCCTCAGAAACGGGCGGGGATGAGGGGCTCTCTAGCGCCACCTTTTGACAAAAGTGAAGGGCTTCGTTTCATCTACAATCACCAAACTCAGTATATATATTGACCTCATCGAGCCGGACAACTTTCTAATTTACAGTCATTAGCTCCGACCAACAGGAAGTCAGATATTTTGGTTTGAAGGTAAATTTTTGGTTAAATCGGGGTCTGAGTTTTTACGTTCTCCTCGTAGGCGTTTTATTCAATCTCCACCAAACTCGGTCAACATGAAACAAAGATACTGAAGATGCTAAAATGTGAACGGATATTGGATATCTCAAACGGTGTTTCCATGGCAAGGGATTAAATAAGGACAAAAAAGGGGAACAGAAATTCTCTGTGTCTGCTGCTCTCCCCTCAATGAACACAAGATGGCAGCATTGTATTAGTTTTGAAGCAGGATAAAAAAAAAAACTTGTTTCTCTCTCTCTCTCTCTCTCTCTCTTGTTTGTGATTTATGAGGACACAAATTTGTATAATGACATGGGTATTACACTGGTATTACAACGTGTATGTGTGTGTGTTTAAAAACATACTAAAACAATGTTTTATTAAAATGTAACCAAATAGCTTTAAAATAATCATACTATTTTTCAGATCAATATATTTATTTTATTTAATATATTTCTTCTGAATATTTCTTCTCTGTCTGCCCTCCCCTCACTAAAAGGTAGCAGTGTTGTTCTGAGGCTCTTAGCATGCTTGAAATTGCTTGAAACTGCTTGAAACTCAACACACACATCAGAGATGTCAGTCAGTACACATGGACAAAGCCTCAGAAACGGGCGGGGATGAGGGGCTCTCTAGCGCCACCTTTTGACAAAAGTGGGGGGGTTAGTTTTATCTTGAGTCACCAAACTCGGTACATATATTGTTCTCTTCGAGCCGGACAACTTTCTAATTTACAGTCATTAGCTCCGACCAACAGGAAGTCAGATATTTTGGTTTTAAGGTGAATTTTTGGTTAAATCGGGGTCTGAGTTTTTACGTTCTCCTCGTAGGCGATTTATTCAATCTCCACCAAACTCGGTCAACATGAAACAAAGATACGGAAGATGCTAAAATGTGAACGGATTTTGGATATCTCAAACGGTGTTGCCATGGCGAGGGATTAAATAAGGACAAAAAAGAGGAACAGAAATTGTCTCATATCTTGTAAAATCATATTTTGATTTCAATTAAATTAAGATTGTATGTTTGGCAATTGAACTTAGATTAATTTAAAATGACTATACTATTTTTCAGATGAATATATTTATTTATTTAAAATATTTCTGTGAATAATATTTTCTGTGTCTGCTGCTCTCCCCTCAATGAACACAAGATGGCAGCATTGTATTAGTTTTGAAGCAGGACAAAAAAAAACTTGTTTCTCTCTCTCTCTCTTGTTTATGTGATTTATGAGGACACAAATTTGTATAATGACATGGGTATTACACTGGTATTACAACGTGTATGTGTGTGTGTTTAAAAACATACTAAAACAATGTTTTATTAAAATGTAACCAAATAGCTTTAAAATAATCATACTATTTTTCAGATCAATATATTTATTTTATTTAATATATTTCTTCTGAATATTTATTCTCTGTCTGCCCTCCCCTCACTAAAAGGTAGCAGTGTTGTGTTATTTTTTAAACTCTCTTTGTGTGTGTGTGTGTGTGTGTGTGTGTGTGTGTGTGTGTGTGTGTGTGTGTGTGTGTGTGTGTGTGTGTGTGTGTGTGTGTGTGTGTGTGTGTGTGTGTGTGTGTGTGTGTGTGTGTGTGTGTGTGTGTGTGTGTGTGTGCAGGCCCGTCGCGACAAGGCAGGCAAACCAAGCAATTGCTTGGGGCCTCGAGCTGGCCTGGGGCCCCAAGACAGCGACAGGTTAAGAATAAAATGAAACGACAAACTGTGTGAGCGCCCCATTGATAGTCAATGCAGTAAAGTGCAATGACACTGTTATCGGGATCCCCCTTAAGGGCCCCCTCTCAGAAGTCGCTGACAGCAGCCAGCCAACCACGCGATCTCTGCTGTCGGCAAAATACAAAATCTTCGGATTTTAAGCGGAATTTTATGCTTCAGGAAGCCAGAAAAGAAAATAGAGAAAGGAAGAGGAGGATAAGAAAAAACAAGATAGTGGTATGTGATAAATTACACTGGATAAAATAGCTCTACTTGTCTTGTACAAAAAAAGTGTAAGTTTGCAGCAGGTAGGCTAGCAAAAATATGTTTATGTTAGCTATCGTTACCTGCCTGACGGCAAATGCTGCTTGTAACGAACAGTTAGTGCAACTTTTTTTTCGAAAAGACGGAATGACATGAGATTGCTATAGCTTTGTAATAGGTTTTGATGAAAGTGGCATAGCATGCTATACTAACTATTATTTATGCTATGCATAAATAACCTGGAATAGTTAATATAGCATGCTATATTAACAATTATTATAAACATTATTTAACCAGAAAGAGGCAGAGGAACATGATTTTTTTCATAGCTTATCTTAATGTGCTAGTGTCGGGATATATACGGTAGTGACAGTTTATGCAAATATGACATTATTTTTATGAGTTACCAATAGATCTTGAACAATTACTTTATTCTGTGGCAATTTTTACACTGTTACATTTTGAAGTACAGTATCAGGACAACCCACATGTTTGACTGGTACTGTTTACATGTTTTACTGGTACTGCCCACGTTTTACTGGTACTGTTTATTAAACTATTTAACAAGGTATTATAGTCATCGGTTGCAACTTTATAATAACCATCCAGATAATGTTTATAGACAGTTTACAAAACAACTAGTAACCCTTAAGTATTCCCAAAGTGTTAGGAATATCTGGTCCGTCTATCTATGTAAAAGTAATGTTTATAGATGTTTAAAAAATGGTTACTTAAAGGTTTAAAAAAAATTTAATGATACAGTGGTGTTTTTTGCAAATGTTTTCAAATTTTATGCACAGTATTTGCAACAACAGTATTTGCACTGTAAACCTTTTTATTAATATATAGTGTAGGTGAACTTAAACTGTATGGCTATGCTGCGGTATGCTGTCTGTGTGTGTGTGTGTGTGTGTGTGTGTGTGTGTGTGTGTGTGTGTGTGTGTGTGTGTGTGTGTGTGTGTGTGTGTGTGTGTGTGTGTGTGTGTGTGTGTGTGTGTGTGTGTGTGTGTGTGTGTGTGTGTGTGTGTGTCAGTGTCCTATCTGTGTGGATGCGTCTCATGTCAGCTAATCAAGGGACACTGACACACACACACACACACTCGACGCATAGATAGACTCGCGTCAGTTTCCTGCTCACATCGAGTTCTCTTTTGCTCTTGAACAAACAATAACACAGAGGATTGTGAGTATTTTCATATTCGAGTCTTAAATTAGTTAAATAACGTCTTAAATGAACTTAAAGAGTTGTGAGGAAATGAGATGCGCGGGACAGCGCGTGAGACCCGCGGCTGTTCTTAAAGTGACAGGAGCACTGATGATGCCTGTCATTAATGTTCACCAAAGAACAACGGGAACAGAGAAAATTGTAGCTTTAATGATGATTCATCTATATTTCATTTATTATTTATGCAGTTAAGGAAGGTTTGATAACTATTACATTTCTGTATAACAGGGAAGGCCATGGGTAAATATAACATTTATTATTTTGGTGATTTAGGTAAAATGGTTTAAAAAAACACAGCAGAACCACAGCGCATCTGATATGACTGGCATAACGCTGGCGAAGTTAGGGACCGTCTGCAAAGTTACATACAACATTGAAACGTGTATAACGTTACCAAACTTCACTAGCATTTAAAGAGAATGACAGTCATAAAACTGACTGTAAAGTGTTCATCTAGGTGTCAGGTATGATGCACACATTTTGATATTTAATAAAATAAACTGTCAAATCATATGGAAATATGGATATGCATTATTTCACTTGGATACTGTTTGGGCTCTAACACAAAATATGCTTGATTTAAATGCATCATAGCTGAACACTGATGAGAATATTTATTGAGAATATATTTACAGAGATAATATTAGAGATTATATTTACGACAAATTATTATTATTTATGCGTTATGCGTTGCTATTGACGACGGCCATTAAGTAAAGAAATCCCACAGAATCTAGCTTAAAAAAGTGCTTAGAGCTGCTTTAGTTATTTGTTGTTTGTTTAATTTCAAATATAAAACTTGTTGAAATGTTTTAAGTGTGTGCATCTGTTCTTTTTGAACACTTTCATCTTGTTTGAACAAAACCGTGATAATATTGATAACCGTGATAATTTGGGTCACTATAATCGTGATGTTAAATTTCCATACCGTTTCATCCCTACTTTAGTGTGAATAAGTAAAAAAGAACTACAAACACCTTGAATTAAATACTGGCCTTCTGGACTTACAAAATTTTGAGCAGGAAAATATAACTTTTATTTATTTTATCCTATGATATTAAAATTAATCTAGATTTAAATTACATCATGGGTGTGGCTTGTGGTGATAGTGGCACCAGTTGCTGCGGTAAATGTGGCATATTCGAGCGATTCTAAAATATTCTCCTGTTTAAATGCATATTGCCTGCCGTGCACAGTTAAGCTGATGCCACCGGCGTGGCGGTGCCACCGGCTTGGGCCCGTCATCGCTGCTCGCAGCTTTAATTATTATTATTATTATTATTTTATCGACTTCTCGGGCACTTTTGGGGCCCTTACCATGCTCAAAAACTCTTGAAACTTTGCACACACATCGGAATGCGCGGCCATCAGAGCCGGGCTGAAGCTGGTACCCGGGCGTGGCAGGGGGGCTCGACAGCGCCCCCTAAAGTGGGGTCTGAAAACTTGGTCTATATATCAAACACACTTGCACGTACATGTATGAAACTCGGTACACATATAGACCTCATCGGGCCAAACAACTTTCGTGCTCTAAGTTACGTGTCAGCCCAACAGGAAGTGAGCTAATATGGGTTGTTCTGAAAACACATGCTCTGGAATTTAATATACTCCTCCGAGGCCATTGTTTCAATCAGTGCCAAACTCGGTCAGCATGAAGTCAAGACACAGAGGATGCTAAATTGCGAACGGATTTTTGATATCTTAAACGGTTTGGCCGTGGCGAAGCAACGAATTTATGGCGAGAAAAGGTAAACAGGAAGTGTGTAATAACTTGTGCAAACATTGACTGATTTGGATGAAACTTCAGCTGTGTGTTCGTTGTAAGAGGCCGATCACATGGATATGACTTTTGTGAGTCAAAGTTATAGCGCCACCAACTGGCAGCAGGAAGTGTGTCACTTTCAAAAATGCTTTGAATCACCATCTTATTTTCACACGATTGACTTCAAACTTCATCAGTATAATGTGAAAACATGACAGATAGAGACATATGAATGAATTCCTGATATTTCAAATAATGCTGCCATGGCAACATGTCAAAGTTTAATAATGTTTTTGACTGTTTGTGTGCCCTCCCCTCTATCACCAAAAGGGGGCAGTGTTGTATTATTTTTGAAACTCCCTTTCTCTCTCTCTCTCTCTCTGTGCTTGCTTATGTGATTTATGAGGACACAAATGTGTATGATGACATGGCTATTGGTATTACAACGTAGTGGTTAATGTGGACATGAACTATGACACTATATCACTACAGAACTCATTTTCTAAATCACATTTGAGTTACAATTCTTATCATCTGACAGCCGTGATTTCATGTACTCATTCAGACAGAACTCTTTTTTTAAAACAGAGGAGTGTGAGTGTGTTTTCTATACATGTGCTTTACAGAAGGTCATGTGCTGTGTTTGCAAAGATCACTTTTGACACATTTGTCTTTAAATTCATTATTTACTGACATAGTTCAAATTTATTTTAAAAAAAAATTCACATTATTTTCTACAAGTGTCTGTTTATAAGTGTCTTTTTTTCACAGAAAGTTTTTGTTTGAACGTGAATATTTGTATAATTCAGGGTCTGAGTTTTTACGTTCTCCTCGTAGGTGATTTATTCAATCTCCACCAAACTCGGTCAACGTGAAACGGAAGCTTAACGCATTAAAAATATTTAACGCAAATAACACAGCGTCCGTTTTTATATCCATTTTTGCTTAGCGTTACATGATCACGCTCCTATTCATGTACATGCTTCCAAGCGCGACAAGACACAAGAGAGCGCGCTGTATGCCAGTGTCCTGTCTGTGTGTGTGTTAGTGTCCTGTCTGTGTGTGTGTGTGTGTGTGTGTGTGTGTCCTGTCTGTGTGTGTGTGTATGTGTATGTGTGTGTGTCAGTGTCCTGTCTGTGTGGATGCGTCTCATGTCAGCTATTCAAGGGACACTGACACACACACACACACACACACACACACACACTCGATGCATAGATAGACTCGCGTCAGTTTCCTGCTCACATCGAGTTCTCTTTTGCCTAGGGTTGCCAACTCTCACGCATTTGGCGTGACACTCACGCTTTCAGGCTCTGTCTCACGCTCTCACGCTGCCCAACTTAATCTCACGCCAAATTGCCAAACCTGCTTTTGATATTAAACAATGTCTAAGCTTTTACATTTTTTAAAGTTTTAATGCGAAATTCAAACAATAAATAGCGTTTTGGCGCTAATATGGCATAACAGTTAAAGCCAGAGTGTTGAAAAACCATACGGAGTTGCGACATGCTCTATCATCTCCCGGCGGCGCGCGCAGTCGTGCTTCACAGAAATCTCAATACTTCTAGCGCTGTGTCAATACATTTGAATGGCTTGATACACAACAGCTCCACTTTACAGGGGTTTGCAGCAAGTTTTGGTAAACAGTACAGCATAGTGTGCATTGATTATTACATCAACCATACAGGATCGTTTTATAATGGAGAGTAATGCAACAATGTTAACATTAATGTTAATGTTTTTTATTGTACTTAGCCTTCAGGTATTCCATACTAATTGGTCATACTCATACTAATTGATGGTCAAATGTGACCATACACCTTAACTATTTTTCAATTAAATAAATGTTCTATATTTTAGTTCAATAATATTTATTGAATATTTTGAGGAGATCTTTTGGTACTAAATACTAGTTGTGCAATATTTATTGTCAATAATGACCACTTAAAATATTTTTCTTCTAATATTTGTATTATTTATATTACAATTAGTATAGTAATAAGGTTAAATTAGAGAATTATTTTTCAAAGAGGCAAATTAGAGTCATTTTGTGGAGTCAGCCTGTCATTAATGTTCATCAAAGAACAACGGGAACAGAGAAAATTGTAGCTTTAATGATGATTCATCTATATTTCATTTATTATTTATACAGTTAAGGAAGGTTTGATAACTATTACATTTCTGTATAACAGGGAAGGCCATGGGTAAATATAACATTTATTATTTTCATTTATTATTTATTTATTCCATTTATTATCATTTATTATTACTATACTCTCCTTGAAGTTTACTTCCCGCTACTTTTTCCCTCTTCCTCCCAACCGCGCGGCTGCAACTGTCTTCTTCTTCTTCGATAGTAGCCTAAGCCAGTGTTTCCCAACCTTTTTTCAGTCATTTTATCATACGTTACGCTAGGGGTGTAACGGTACAGATTGCTCACGGTTCGGTTTGTATCACGGTTTAAGGTTCACCGTTTCGGTACGGTTCAGTATTTGCTATGTTCAGGGAAAAAAGGACTACTGTCAAATAAAACAAAAGAAAATAATAAGAACAAATCATTTAAATACAAGCAGCAGCACAAATAAATACTATTGAGCAAAGATACTAATAAAATAAACTATGCTTTTCAGGTTTTTCAGGTACGTCTAACATTAGTTTTCAGGTACAGAAATTGATCAAATGTAAAATAACATTGCATATATGACTGTATAAATTAAAGATTAATCCTATTAAACTTACAAAAGTTATTCAATCAAGAGCAGTGAGTGATGCCCTTGTCTTTTGTTTGACATTAAACAGACAGCAGTAAAGGCTACTGCCCCTTTAAGACCTCGGATATGCGTCGTCTTTTCTGGACTGTATAAAGCTTACTTAAGCCATATACAGACTATGTCTGCTAGAATACTCATCAATATGTTGACATACTTTTTGCGTGAGTTTGTCCATTCAAGAGCAAGACTTGAAAGAGAACTCAATATTTGCGCGCTGAGAGACGTGTGCGCGCTCTCGGATGAGTGCACGGAAAATTTTCTCACAGTGCGCGCGACTTCTCATTCGCGTCTTCTGGCACTAAACCAGATAGTTGCGTGTTCTGAGTTAACACAATCAGAACTTAAAAATACGGGATATTTTACGGGAAAATACTAAAACGGGAAGACAGCGGAAAAAGAGCTAAAATACGTGAGAAACCCGGAAAAAACGGGAGGGTTGACAGCTATGGTGTGTGTGTGTGTGTGTGTGTGTGTGCGATATGTAGGCTTAGGGGTAGTGTAGGGGGATAGAATGTACAGTTTGTACAGTATACAAACCATTAAGTCTATGGAATGCCATCTGCCTGTCTTTCCCCTTCCCCCTCTCTATCTGTGTGTGTGTGTGTGGGGAGGGGGGGGGGGGGTCTCTCTCTCACCCTGTGAGTTTGTGTGTGTCCTTTCTCTCAGTCCTTCCCCTCCCCCTCACTCTCACTCTATCATTGTGTGTGTGTGTGTGTGACTTTCTCTCTTGATCATAATTTAACCCTTTCATATAGGCTATCACAAATAACTATCACTTGAAATAAAAACGTCATGTGATGTGTTTGCCAAGATCACGTATGATGCACATGTCTTTAAATTAATTATTTACTGATATAATATAAATGTATTAAAACATAAATTTCACATGATTTTATAAAAGTGGCTATTTATAATAAACTTCCATAAAATGTAGACACGCATCTTACTCTTACCTGACACTGATATTAAAATCATCTTTGCAGTTTCTGTGATTTGGCTCCATTTATACATTTTTTATTAAAAAAATTGTATTGGACCACCCATATTGAAATTAAAGCATGTTTTATGGTGCATAAGATTGGTGCACAAATGGTAGCTAAGGTAGCTCAAAAACACATGAAGAGAAGTGTTAGAATAAAACAACATCAGCATTCGAATGGTATTCTGAACTCATTCCAATTTGACCTTTGACATAATCTGACATGAAATTCATATAAATTTAATTGATCTCATAGATGTGGCTGTTGTGGTTTGTGGTCATAGCAGCACCAACTGCTGCAGTTAATGTGGTGAATTCAGATGACTTTGACATAGTCCTTTTATGTTTTCCCATTTTAAATGCCTATTGCCTGCCGTGCACAGTTAAACTGATGCCACCGGGGTGGCGGTGCCACCGGCTTGGGCCCGTCATCGCTGCTCGCAGCTTTAATTCTTTTTTTTTTTTTTGTTTTTTTTTTTGTTTGTTTTTTTCGACTTCTCGGGTACTTTTGGGGCACTTAACATGCTCGAAAACTCTTGAAACTTCGCACAGGCATCGGAATGCGCGGCCATCAGAGCCGGGCTGAAGCTGGTACCCGGGCGTGGCAGGGGGGCTCGACAGCGCCCCCTTAAGTGGGGTCTGAAAACTTGGTCCATATATCAAACACACTTGCACGTACATGTATGAAACTCGGTACACATATAGACCTCATCGGGCCAAACAACTTTCGTGCTCATAGTTATGCGTCAGCCCAACAGGAAGTGAGCTATAATCGGTTGTTCGGAAAACCCATGCTCTGGAATTTAATATACTCCTCCGAGGCCATTGTTTCGATCATCGCCAAACTCGGTCAGCATGAGGAGAACAAATCCAGGATGCTAAATTGCGAGCGGATTTTTGATATCTCAAACGGTTTGGCCGTGGCGAAGCAACGAATTTATGGCGAGAAAAGGGAAACAGGAAGTGTGTTATAACATTGTGCAAACATTGACTGGTTTGGATGAAACTTCAGCTGTGTGTTTGTTATAAGAAGCCGATCACATGGATATGACTTTTGTGAGTCAAAGTTATATCGCCACCAACTGGCAGCAGGAAGTGTGTCACTTTCAAAAATGCTTTGAATCACCATCTTATTTTCACCAGATTTATTTCAAACTTCATCAGTATAATGTGAAAACATGACAGATAGAGACGTATGAAATGGATTCCTGAAATTTCAAATACTGTTGCCATGGCAACGTGTCAAAGTTTAATAATCTTTTGGCTGTTCTGAGGCTCTTAGCATGCTTGAAATTGCTTGAAACTGCTTGAAACTCAACACACACATCAGAGATGTCAGTCAGTACACATGGGCAAAGCCTCAGAAACGGGCGGGGATGAGGGGCTCTCTAGCGCCACCTTTTGACAAAAGTGAAGGGCTTCGTTTCATCTACAATCACCAAACTCAGTATATATATTGACTTCATCGAGCCGGACAACTTTCTAATTTACAGTCATTAGCTCCGACCAACAGGAAGTCAGATATTTTGGTTTGAAGGTAAATTTTTGGTTAAATCGGGGTCTGAGTTTTTACGTTCTCCTCGTAGGCGTTTTATTCAATCTCCACCAAACTCGGTCAACATGAAACAAAGATACTGAAGATGCTAAAATGTGAACGGATATTGGATATCTCAAACGGTGTTTCCATGGCAAGGGATTAAATAAGGACAAAAAAGGGGAACAGAAATTCTCTGTGTCTGCTGCTCTCCCCTCAATGAACACAAGATGGCAGCATTGTATTAGTTTTGAAGCAGGATAAAAAAAAAACTTGTTTCTCTCTCTCTCTCTCTCTCTCTCTCTTGTTTGTGATTTATGAGGACACAAATTTGTATAATGACATGGGTATTACACTGGTATTACAACGTGTATGTGTGTGTGTTTAAAAACATACTAAAACAATGTTTTATTAAAATGTAACCAAATAGCATTAAAATAATCATACTATTTTTCAGATCAATATATTTATTTTATTTTATGCGTCTCATGTCAGCTAATCAAGGGACACTGACACACACACACACACACACACACACACACACACACACACACACACACACACACACCAGGCCCGTCGCGACAAGGCAGGCAAACCAAGCAATTGCTTGGGGCCCCGAGCTGGCCTGGGGCCCCAAGACAGCGACAGGTTAAGAATAAAATGAAACGACAAACTGTGTGAGCGCCCCATTGATAGTCAATGCAGTAAAGTGCAATGACACTGTTATCGGGATCCCCCTTAAAAGGCCCCCTCTCAGTAGTCGCTGACAGCAGCCAGCCAACCACGCGATCTCTGCTGCGGCAAAATACAAAACATCCTTGGATTTGAAGCGGAATTTTATGCTTCAGGAAGCCAGAAAAGAAAATAGAGAAAGGAAGAGGAGGATAAGAAAAAAAACAAGATAGTGGTATGTGATAAATTACACTGGATAAAATAGCTCTACTTGTCTTGTACAAAAATGGTGTAAGTTTGCAGCAGGTAGGCTAGCAAAAATATGTTTATGTTAGCTATCGCTACCTGCCTGACGGCAAATGCTGCTTGTAACGAACAGTTAGAGCAACTTTTTTTTCGAACAGACGAAATTACATGAGATTGCTATAGCTTTGTAATATGTTTTGATGAAAGTGGCATAGCATGCTATACTAACTATTATTTATGCTATGCATAAATAACCTGGAATAGTTAATATAGCATGCTATATTAACAATTATTATAAATATTATTTAACCAGAAAGAGGCAGAGGAACATTATTTTTTTTTGTCGGGATATATACGGTAGTGACAGTTTGCAAATATGACATTATTTTTATAAGTTACCAATGGATCTTGAACAATTACTTTATTCTCTGGCAATTTTTACACTGTTACATTTTGAAGTACAGTATCAGGACAACCCACATGTTTTACTGGTACTGTTTATTAACTATTTATCAAGGTATTATAGTCATCTGTTGCAACTTTATAATAACCATCTAGATAATGTTTATAGACAGTTTACAAACCAACTAGTAACCCTTAAGTATTCCCAAAGTGTTAGGAATATCTGGTCCGTCTATCTATGTAATGTTTATAGATGTTTTAAAAAAGGTTAAAGGTTTACAAATTTTTTTTTAATGATACAGTGGTGTTTTTTGCAAATGTTTTCAAATTTTATGGACAGTATATGCAACAACAGTATTTGCACTGTCTCTATGTCCATTTTGCTTGGGGCCCCCAAATTTCTTCAAACGGCCCTGTGTGTGTGTGTGTGTGTGTGTGTGTGTGTGTGTGTGATATGTAGGTTTAGGGGTAGTGTAGGGGGATAGAATGTACAGTTTGTACAGTATAAAAACGGGGTGTAACGATTCATCTACTACATCGATGTATCGATTTATTTTCCTATGATCTAACTACATCGATCTGTGCTCGGCAAGTTGGCCTTCCGGACGACATATATCGATCTAACATCGTTTTAAAAGGTAATCAATCGATTGTATCGATCATAAGAAATAACGCATTGGATTTAAGCACGTCAGACTTTATATGGATGTTTTTTCTTAGCACTTTTAATGATAAAGGCGTTAAACGTTACTCGATTCAGTCTGCCTATCTGTGACATCATCGCAACGCACCAGCAGCAGCGCTCATTGAATGAATGGGATCGTGTCGCTTTGTCGCTGCGTGTTGCTGGCGGTGTGAACGGGGCTTGAGAAAACAAAACATAGCATGGCGGATGGCAGAGGAGAAGCCAACGAGCGAGAAATTATCAAGCCACCAGGAGAAAGCGCTACCTGTACTTTCAACCCTTGCTTGTTACCTGTGAATTCCTGACACCAGTGTGCCAGCAGAGCGAGTTTTTGTACTGCTGGGGACATAGTGAACGCACAGAGAAGTGTTCTGAGGTCAGATCATGGTGATATTTTTGAAAAAGAAATCTGTAGAGTCATTGAAGAGTAGTTGGTTACATTTTATCTTTTGTTAAATATTGTTTGTTTATTAAACTGAGAGTAGTAGCAGGTTCAGCCAGTTTATTCAATCTGAAGAAATGTTGGTTGCACTTTATTTTTGATATTAATATTGTATTTGTATTATTTTAATGTTGAAAAACAACAGCAAAAGTAGCAGGTTAACCTACTGTTGAAATGTTGGTTGCACTTACTGTGCTTTTATTGAATATGTATTGAATATTGAAAATGAGAGCAGAAAAGGTTAACTTCCTGTTAATTCATCCTAAACTGTTGGTTGCACTTTATTCAAATAAAATTTGAATGCATTTGCCATTAATTGTTGTTTACTTGTTTGTTTATATCCATAATTAATTGATATACCGGATTCCCTTACAAGAAACAACAGGAATCTTGGAAATTTCACCTGCACTGACCAGTATCCAGATATTTATTTCAGTCACACAATTTTTGGCTAAAAAGTTACTGAATCGATTTCAAGTCACTGAATCGTTTCGGATCGTATCGTTCTAAATTAACCAATATCGTTCTTGAATCGTATCGACAACCTCAAATCGTGATACGAATCGTATCGTTGTTAAAACGAATCGTTACCCCCCTAATAAAAACCATTAAGTCTATGGAATGCCCTCTGCCTGTCTTTCCCCTTCCCCCTCACTCTCACCCTGTGAGTTTGTGTGTGTGCCTTTCTCTCAGTCCTTCCCCTCCCCCTCTCCCTCACTCTCACTCTATCACTGTGTGTGTGTGTGTGTGTGTGTGTGTGTGTGTGTGTGTGTGTGTGTGTGTGACTTTCTCTCTTGATGATGATAATTTAACCCTTTTTATATAGGCTATCACAAATAACTTTCACTTGAAATAAAAACGTCATGTGATGTGTTTGCCAAGATCACGGATGATGCATATGTCTTTAAATTAATTATTTACTGATATAATATAAATGTATTAAAACATAAATTTCACATGATTTTATAAAAGTGGCTATTTATAATAAACTTCCATAAAATGTAGACACGCATCTTACTCTTACCTAACACTGATATTAAAATCATCTTTGCTGTTTCTGTGATTTGGTTCCATTTATTAGGGCCCAAGCCCTGAAAGGGCGCAGAGCCCTATTGTTCTTCCTCTGTTTCTTATTATTATTAGGGCCCAAGCCCTGAAAGGGCGCAGAGCCCTATTGTTCTTCCTCAGATTATTCTTTGTTTTTTTTTTTTTTTTTTTTTTTTTTTTTTTTTTCGACTTCTCGGGTACTTTTGGGGCACTTAACATGCTCGAAAACTCTTGAAACTTCGCACAGGCGTCGGAATGCGCGGCCATCAGAGCCGGACTGAAGCTGGTACCCGGGCGTGGCAGGGGGGCTCGACAGCGCCCCCTAAAGTGGGGTCTGAAAACTTGGTCCATATATCAAACACACTTGCACGTACATGTATGAAACTCGGTACACATATAGACCTCATCGGGCCAAACAACTTTCGTGCTCATAGTTATGCGTCAGCCCAACAGGAAGTGAGCTATAATCGGTTGTTCGGAAAACCCATGCTCTGGAATTTAATATACTCCTCCGAGGCCATTGTTTCGATCATTGCCAAACTCGGTCAGCATCAAGTGAACATATCCAGG
The DNA here is from genome assembly GCF_949357685.1 of Gobio gobio. Lineage (NCBI taxonomy): Eukaryota > Metazoa > Chordata > Actinopteri > Cypriniformes > Gobionidae > Gobio > Gobio gobio. Next base: position 30,534,649 of record NC_137104.1, on the reverse strand, counting down.
ATGCTAAATTGCGAGCGGATTTTTGATATCTCAAATGGTTTGGCCGTGGCGAAGCAACGAATTTATGGCGAGAAAAGGTAAACAGGAAGTGTGTTATAACTTGTGCAAACATTGACTGGTTTGGATGAAACTTCAGCTGTGTGTTTGTTGTAAGAGGCCGATCACATGGATATGACTTTTGTGAGTCAAAGTTATAGCGCCACCAACTGGCAGCAGGAAGTGTGTCACTTTCAAAAATGCTTTGAATCACCATCTTATTTTCACCCCATTTACTTCAAACTTCATCAGTATAATGTGAAAACATGACAGATAGAGACGGATGAAATGGATTCCTGAAATTTCAAATACTGTTGCCATGGCAACGTGTCAAAGTTTAATAATCTTTTGGCTGTTTTGAGGCTCTTAGCATGCTTGAAATTGCTTGAAACTGCTTGAAACTCAACACACACATCAGAGATGTCAGTCAGTACACATTGGCAAAGCATCAGAAATGGGCGGGGATGAGGGCCTCTCTAGCGCCACCTTTTGACAAAAGTGGGGGGGTTAGTTTTATCTTCAGTTACCAAACTCGGTACATATATTGTTCTCTTCGAGCCGGACAACTTTCTAATTTACAGTCATTAGCTCCGACCAACAGGAAGTCAGATATTTTGGTTTTAAGGTGAATATTTATGTAATTCAGGGTCTGAGTTTTTACGTTCTCCTCGTAGGCGATTTATTCAA